>NC_143159.1:25553776-25883346 GCF_041381405.1 Jatropha curcas | reverse complement strand
TAAGAATACTCTGTAGTAAATTATATATATATATGCTTTTTTTTTTGGTATTATTATTGCCAATAACTGACTCTATCGTATTGTTGCGGTGATATTGGTATTTTTAAAAATTTCTCAATCACACTAATAAAGTATTGATCGGGTGGTGTGCGACCTCAACTCTCGGTAATTATAGTTAGTGATAGGGGTAGAATGAATATTAAGAATTTGAGATTGTTGTTGAATTTCTATTCTAACAGAAGAAGGATCCTTAACCGAGTATTACTTTATATTAATCCAAGTAACGGTTCAATAATTCTTAATGATTATTCCTATCGACTAGTAATTTCAAAACAATCATTAAAATATCATCATAAAATAATGTCTATATGCAAATAATAACTCAAGATCAAATGGATTTGTTTTTTTACGTAATTTTTCAACAAATATTCATAATAGTAGCAAAATAGTAATAACAGCAATAATTAAATAACAGAAGATAGTGAATTTCAAATAATGAATATATTAATAACAATTGATTAACTATACTGTGAAATTTTTAAATAGATTCACTCTATCACGTCAGCTATAAACTCGTTTAACGAAATAAAATCGCTGTAACACTGCTATGTTCCACCATGAGTAATTGCCGCCACCACCGCCTCAATTATTTGCAGCCACCTATTTCTACCACCAGGCCCACCAAAATCAATACCTCTACCATCTAATCTTAATTATTACTAAAATCGCAGTTTCCGCTAATTCTTTAAACAAATGCACATCGTCTCGTCTTTGGCTTTAAAATATACTAGTACTTATTAATTCCATTCATCGTTTCAGCTCATAGTTTCTTTAATAGTTTCCTGGTTCTTAATGCTGTGTTTGGGGGAGGAGGAGGAAGTAAAATAAGTGTATAAATGACACTATTCACTTTTCTTTTAAAATAAAGTGAAAATTAGGCTAAAAAAATGTAAAAATAAATTTATTTTACATAATCCTTAACGTTTTCATCCAAACCAAACATGAGATTTTGAAAATTACAAGTTATTTTCACCATCTATTTTACATTCTTTTTATATTTTACTTCCATCTAACAACCCATAAATTCCAACACTCTAACTGTTCAACTCTAGCGGTGAGATGGTTTTTTCCGCAGACCTATCAGAAGATTTGAAATCATTATCGAGTTCATGCCGAAATTTGTAGTTTATTCTTCTTCAACTCTGTTACTAAAACAATTTAATAAAAAGATTTAAAATTTATTTAAAAAATTAGAAAAAAAAAATAAATTGAGAGTAGTTGAAAATAACTTTTATAAGTTACTGTATAATCTTATTACTACTTTTTAAGCCATATAAGAATTTTAAAATAACTTTAAATATGTAGCTCTACATTATAATAAATAATTTATACGCATTAAACCGCATAATATATGGGAATAGGAATGAAAGCAGCGTGGATTCCTATGAATTTTGAAATACCATACATGCATTTGTCCCTAACCTGTTTAAATACTCATCAAAGTACATGTATCTGAATCAATTTAAATTTTACTATATTTTTTGTCTAATATATTTAAAGCAATCCCTTAAATGAGTAGAGTATCCGCAAATTTAAAACTATCTCATTAACCAAAACCGTTTAATACATGGATACCTAGAGTCTTATACTCTGCATCTTACTTGTATCTAGTACGGTTAGTGATTTCACATTCATATTCATCATAGATCAATTTATAACTATTTTATTCATTAAATAGATTAAAAAGGAATAAATACCCTTCCATCCCTATCCAAGATTGAAACAAACAAGTACCATAAATATATCTATTCTTCCTATTGTAGGTCATTTATGGCACGCGGGAAGGGCTCGTATAACTGCAGCATGATTTGAAAAAGGAATTGATGGTAATTTTAAACCTATTCTTTTCACGACTCCTCGTCCTACTTTTATCCCCACGTGAAAATACTACAATTTTATTTATAAAAACTTATATTATAATGCTTTTTTATATTATTTTATCAGTTTTAAGCTATTTTGATAGCAATTATCAATTGATTTTGGATTAAAAAGTAGGAAGAATTTTTTATAATCAATTAATTTATAATATTATTATTAATATTTTTTATATATTTCATATGGTTGACAAAATCAACTTTAGATTTTTGTAGTACTGTTCTGATGGGCTCACCATACTATTCCTAATTTTCATACAAAATCTGTTGTTACTTGTTAGCAATAATAATTTCACACGAGCCTCAATCTTATACAGCTAGCGTGAGTTTATTATTTTTTTAATTTTTAGATTGAATTCTCTTTTTTTTTGAACTGATTTATATTTGAATTATCAGCGGTTGATTTTCAATCAGTTTTTAAAAGGAAAATTACTATTCTATCCTTGAATTTTGACAAAAATAATAACTTCATCCATATATTTTGATCAAGTTATTTAAACTCCCTGGTTTTGCTTCCGTGTCATTCTGTCTAAAGAGAGCTGATTTCCCGTTAATTTTACATGAAAAGACCAAAAAAACCCGTATTGTGAACCCACAAAAACAACGTGCATACATATTCTTTTTCGCTTCTTCCTTGCTGGTTCAGAAGTAAAGTACAAAACCAATGCTAAATAGGAAAGCTTATCAATTTCAAAGGCAACATTGCAGCCACATAACTAATGAATCAACAGAGTATAGAACTAGAGATTGCAATCCGTCAGTGCTTCTAACAAAACCACCATAATTCATCACAACAATCTGCATCTTCCTTCTACTGCAAATTTTGGATTCTTGAATCAACATTTTCTTGTATGTAAAAAAAGAAAAAGAAAAAAAAAAGGAAAAAAAGCACAGAAAAACAAGAAACCAATTAATAATAGCTGAAAAAAGAGGAGAATGTCTAGTTACAGTTATCTTTGGGGTTCAACTTCAATGCATTTGCGCTATTGCAATTTCCAGACCCACCAAATAGAAACTGAAAACACAACAGAAAAACCACCATGAAACTACTGGCTATTACATAAATTGCCCAAAAGCCATTGCTGAAAAAACAAATGAAAAAGAAATCACTAGAATTAATTGATAAGTAGTTTGTAATTTTCAAAATAATAAATACCGGACCACTACCTTGTCCGCCTCCGATTGTCGCAAAACCAGAGTCCGACGGTGACGCAGATCATATATGGTATCTCGAATATCATTCGCTGTTGGGGCCGCGTACGTCTCCGAAGGGCCATATAAGGCAGTGTCGGCGGGGTCCCTCTCAGGTCTCAGCATCCTTTCCACTGTCACTCACGTCCACTGGAACTCGACGGAAGTAGATCGGGAAGGCATGGCGGCGCTGTAAGAAGGAGAGCCTCGATTGGCGTTGTAAAGGCTTCGACCCGTGAAAGAAAGGCCGATGACGTGATTACCAGCGCCTGAAGGTTTAGTAGCCATCTTTCGCCGACCGTTGAGAGGTCGGAAAATTAACCGGAGGGGATGAGAGGGAGATCGTTGCTTCTGCGACGGGAAGAGAATTTGGGGTTTTTTAAATATGAGTTTTTGTTATTCGTGGGTCCCACGGTATGTTTGTTTTTAGTCTTTTTCATATAAATTAACGGAAATTCAACATTTTTTTAAACGAAAAGACTGTATCCTTAGACAAAAGCAAACGTAAAAATGTTTAACGAAAATGTCCGAAGTTATTAATTTGGACAAACCTCAGAAATGAAATAGTAATTTTTCCTTTTTAAAATCAGAAAACCAAAACAAATTGTAAGCGAGAGAGTGAGAGGAGATAAGAGAAACTTTAGGGATTTTGTTTTAATGAAAGCGGTGCCGTTTTAATTTTTTAACCAAACTCAACTATGATTCCCTCAAACATTTATTTTTTTTTTAATAGTAACCCTAACTTAAATTTTATTTTAAAGTTTAAAAACTAATTAAATTTCATTTTAAAGTGTGATTGTAAAGAAATTTAAATTAAGACTGCAATTATAATAATTCGTATAATTGAGAATATTTATGTATATTAAACTGTTAAAATTAATACTTAAGCTCCAAGGTTTTGGATTTGATTTCTAGGTCTATTCAATAAAATTAATTATTTTGATAGTTATTAGTTATTTTAGTAGTATTTAGCGATTGATTATTAAAATAGTTTTTCATGCAACGCTAAAAGTTAAACGTTATATAAGTTAACTTTTTATAAAATTGTTAGCTTAACATCTAAAAGCTAGTTCAAATGTTGTGTTACCACACTCTATAAAAATACCGTTTGGCGTTTTAGCCGGTCAAAAACTCGTGAACGTATATTTTGGGTTGCAGTATTTAGATTGTATAAGTGAATTGATTTCTTATAAAATCGAACCACCTTTAACATAATTTAATATTTCGGTTTTTTTTAAAAAAAATTATTAACTTTAAGTTCTAAAATATGAAATTAACAAAATTAAATTATATCACCCAAATTAAAATTTAAACTTTTCAAATGAAAATAAGGAAATATCATTCATCTTTCAATTATGAAAACTCCAAATTTGTGTATTATGAGAGGACTTTTTTTTCTTATCAGCAAATTTTCTTTTATTATTAAAATTCAAAAAAAAAAAATTTAATATATCCAAGCATGTAACACCCCCAGATAGTTTTGTGTGGCCTGGCCATTTCCATTTTTGTTTTGCAATTTGCAATTCAAATCAGAAAAAAAAATGAATGGGTAAAAATTAGCGAATTTCATGGGAGTAAATAGGCGATCATTCGAATATTTCATAACAGAAACCAAACAAAGAGAAAGAAAGAGACGATCAAAACAATATTTGGATCTGATTATTCCATTATCCATACCTCGATCAAACAATGGGGGAATCACCAGAAATTGAGAAGCGTCAACGTGGAAAATGACAAACACTCTTCTTCTTCTTCTTCTTCCTCTTCCTCTTCAGATTCTGAGTTCTGAGATTGATGCCCACGCTAAAATGCATTCTGCTCGCAAGAACCGCCTCTTCGGCCGCCAGAAGCCTCTCCATTTGGTCCTTGGAGGCGGGAAATGTAATATATTATATACCTTATATAATAATACTTTAAAAAGGCTTTTAAACGATGATTACTATTCTATGGAATGGTGATTCATGTTTGAATTCGGAATATTGTTCTATTCTCTGCTTATCCCATGTTGTTTCGTGAACCAAACAAGACCTAAAATTTTGTACGTGTATGGTTTTTCCTGTTTCAGATGCTGATGTAATGCTGTGGAGAACAAGCAAGCTTCAGCCTCTGTATTTTCTGCAGCCACCGTATATGGCTTCTGTTTGAGTGTGTGGGTTACCATTTGCTACTTTTATTTGCCATTCTCTCATTCTCGCTTTTGCACTGCTCTTTCTTTGGTCAATTTAGCCTCCTTCGCCAATATGTGAGTAATGTATTTTCATCAAACACCTGACCTACAATCATTTTCTGCTTTCTGCTTAATAACAACATATTTCTTGTTTTATGAGACAGGTCACCTCCAGAATTCCCCAAAATTACTGTGCCAGAAGAACTGTTTGTTACTATTCTTCTTGGGCTCAGAAGTGAACTTAACATGGCAATTACAACCCTTAGAAATATAGCATCTGGAAAGGATTTGAAGAAATTTTTATCGGTATAATGACCTTTACGTTCCCTCCCCCTAATCATTTTATTAATATACTTTAATTATGTGAAAAAAAAAATGTTTTAAAAGTATAATTCCAGAACCAATGAGCTTGAGTTATGTGGCACTGGAGTTATCTTTAAGATTATAAGCTTGTGAGTTCATATCATAGACTTCAATTAACCAAAAGAGAATAGTTTCAAAGAATACATGAATAAGTTTCATTAACAATAAGAAGTTGGTATCTCCAATGTGTTTTTTTTCGCAAAAAAAAGTACTAATTTGGGACTTGCTACAGCCATTGTTCCTTTTTGTAACTGTGACTCTGACTAACATGGGATTTGTTTTTCCTTACATTTTCAGGTGATTGGTGTGTTGTGGATCATATCTATTGTTGGAAACTGGTTCAGTTTTTGACCCTCTTTTACTTGGGTCAGTTCTTTTATTGATTTATTTCTAATGCCTTCTTGTTTATGCTAAATCCATGCAAAATTAGGTCCTTCAGATTCTTTTCCTAATTATATTCTTGTTTTGCATGATACCAGGAGTAAGGATGAATATCTTCCTAAAATTGAATCACTAAATCTCATTCCTATAGAACAATCTAGTTTAGCACGTTCAAAGTTGAGGCCTTTCTTAATATAGGGATTAAAACTCATTGAATCTTAGCCTGCAAAAGCAACATTATCAGTCTTGGATAAGAGAGTCGTTTGTTATCATCTGATCTAATATTTAGTTAGTTATCTTGGCAAATTTTTCCAGAAATCAACTGGGATATTTCTCTTTTTCCTCCATAATGAAAGAAAAGGAACTGTTAATTGATTATACTTGAACACTAATATCCACTGTCATTCTAATCAAACTCTGACAAGAAATCTCCATCTGATATAATTTAGCATGAATTGTGCAGTGTTTGTGATGCTGTTGACACTGCCAATGCTATATGAGAAGCATGAAGATGATGTTGATACATATGCGGAGAAGGCATGGATTGAAATAAAAAGCAGTATGCTGTGTTGGATGAAAAGTTTATCCAAAAACTTCCAATACTGACTCAGAAAGATCACAAGCATTAATAAGAAGAACAAGTTGAAGCACAATTAGATTAGTAGATCTCTATCCGTTTTACAATCTGTAAGAGATCAATTTAGATATTCATGGAAGAGTAATTTGCAAAGACTAGTACCATCCCACTATCATCTATGTAAGAAGCAGATGTTAATGCCTACTAAGAGTAATTTAAGAAGATGCACTGTTTCTTCTTCCTGGATTTGTGCAGACAAGATTTTTTAAAAAAAATTGGGATTAAGGTCCTCTAATGTTTGTGCAATCTCAAGTCTCAGCTATTGAATTCAAAATGAATGGTTGAGATTTCTATATTTAATAAATACCAGCCACTTCACAAAAATAAAAATCTTTCCAATAAATTCTCTACCATTCACTGTTAAATCAAGGGTTGAGATTGCACAAATATGGTATATCAGATTTCCATAAACATAAGAGGAGCCACTTAGACTAGAAATCATAGGAGCTAAATTACGAAACCTTTGCAGCAATCATCACAGCTCCTCATCGTCATATGCTGATCGCAGCTACTTAGACTACCAGTAACTAGTACATTAGAAAAATTCCTTAGTCACAAAAAAATTTAGAAAACCAGAAAGGGAGAGAGTGAGAGAAGGGGATAAAAAAAAAACTAGTCAAGGTTAAAAAGGGAGTGCTCTATACTTTTGATTCTTTGGATTGAGCAGGTAAGAAGGGTTCCCACCATCCAAATTCATACTTTTTATATGGTGCTACCCATTTTTCTGGCTTCTCAAACTCTAGAGTGGTAGGATTGGAAGCTAATGCTTCTTCCAAGGTGTCAGCTTCGTAGCTATCAGATAAAACCCGGTCCAATCTTAATTTCATAAACCTGTCAGGCAACACAATGACGAGGAAAAGATTTAAGGCGCAAGAAAAACAATATATATATAAATGCACACATCTAGATTTTTGTTCATGGTGCAATGTACATAACTTTGAGCACATTTGATATTTGATATAGCAAACTTCTCAATGCAAATCTCAAAGGTTGAGAGGGAGAAGAAAAGAAAAGCACACAATTCCCTGGTGTCTCAATTGATTGTAAGAAAAGGGCTCTCAGGTTTAAGACTACAGGAGGCAAGGCATGCTTGCTCAAACTAGACCCATAAGCATAAGTGATTCAACAGCTTATTTTACAAGCATTACCACTTGACTGATGTTGCTACTTTACTAGCAGAATAAAATGACCACAACATAGATCATTCAAATTTAATGAAAACACAAAAATGAGTCATTATCTCCAAATTGTTTGTGAAAATATTACTTGAAGTCTTAGGTAACAAAAACAACACCAAGAAATTTTGGTAGGCTTAGGCATTCTAGAATTCTGAACAAGCTCATAATTTGACATAATGGACAGGTCACAGGTTATAGTTATGCCAAAGTTGAACAAGCTCGAATCTAATTTCTGCAGTTTGACAGAATGTCAAGTGCCAGTTATGCTCCAAGAAGTCCTAGCAACTAGCAAGCATTTTCAAATTTCCACCAGTTTTGATTAAAAACGTCATATTTTGTAGTTGAGAATAGACATCAAATGCAAAAGAAAAGCAAACAAGAAATTGCAATCAGAAAAGTTGTCAGTATTGTTCTTACGTGATCCATGGACCATTAGTGGAGACTAGAGCAACAGCAGGTCTCTTCAACCTATTGGTAATGTTAGGGAATTTATCAAGGAACTTAGGCTCAATCACAAGCCAGAAGTCCTGCTCTTTGTTTCGCTCTCCATAATAACGAAGACGCTCAAACATGAGTTCCTGAAAGTGTTCCTCTTCATCCAGCATGAATTTTGCATTTGCAACAACGAAATAATACTTGTTGGGTTGTTTCTGCATTATAAAACGAGTAAGTGAAATTGGACAGCTTCAGGTGAAGGTGTATATTCTTAGAGGAATCATAATTAAGACCTTGATAAACCAAGGACTCATTCGGTTCACGGAACAAGTAGAAAAAAGGAATAGAATAGCAATTCCATAGAATGGAATAACTTTCTTCACTCTTTTATAACATCAGTGCTGCATAGATTTTGAAAACATTAATTACAAATGGAAAATTATTACACATTTATAACTTGAATTAGAACTTGAAAGTATAAAATTATGATTCCATGGAATAATTGTTCAACAGCAAATTTGAGACAAAGCTAAAAACAATTACTCTACTCCCATCCTATTACATACCATAAACCAAACAAGGCCTAGATAGGAATTCACAAGAAATAGATTGTCTTTTATGTGAAACGCAAAGAAACGCAAAGAAAGAAGAAAACCTTGTCAGGAGGATTAGGGGAAGAGGAACCGAGCTCATTAGACTCGACAGCAGCAACAGCAGTCTTAAAAGAGGAAATGGGTCTGGTGGTGGAGATGAAGAGATGCGAAGGTGGTTGGGATCCATTGAACCCAAATTGTGTGGTTGTGGTTGGATTTTGAGCCAATAAGGCTTTGCCATAGCTGCAATTCGTGGAAAGCTTGGCCATGGTGGCTGCTGCTGAAGAACCCACTGCAAGACTTAACATTTTCTTCTTTCTTCTGATTCTTCTAAAGAGAAGAGTTTATCTTTTTGTTCTTCTGCTACAAGCAGAGCAGAGACAATCTAAAGATAGATTGCAGAAGCAGTTGATAACCTTATCTAGTTTATCTGTACACCCGCTGTGTATTTATAATTTTAATAATTATTTTATTTATTAGGAGAAAACTGCATTTTAAGCAGTGCAATGTTTGACAAAACCAGTGGAAAGGAAAAAAATTACAGTCACAATAAAAAAAAAAAAGAAAAAGATTTTATTAATTTTTTAAATCGGACCGGACTATCAGATCAATTAAATTATGTAGTGGATGTAGTGGCAGTTGATCCGGTTTAATCTGATAAAAACATAAGTTGTAGCTAGAGATGTAATAAATTCATTCATTAAACAAAACGAATGTATGTAACTGCATGTGAGGCATCTTTTTTTTTTTTTTTTTTTTTTTTTGGTAAATTTTCAATGAGTTTTGGTTTAACAATATTGAACTTAATGCGAATTTTTTAGCTTTTTTATTTTTTTTTGTAATTATAGATTTATAATTATATTTTTATTTCGAAATTCCATTAAGGATTCTAAGAATTAAAGGTAAAGTATAATATATTTTTTATTGGTTATTGAAACAAAAGGATAAAAATATAATTTAATCCAATATCAATAATAATTATACCAATTGAGTAAATTAATATTAAGTAAGTAAGTATATATATCTCGAAACAAAAAGATCAAAATTAATCATAATTAATAAGAAATGTTTGATTTTTAAATCTATAATTTTTAAAATTCCCATTTTAGAAATAAGCAATTCAGATCCTTCGTAGCAAATCATGAGAGAAGATAATATCTGTCTTATCCTGCACAACTCGCAGTGATAGTCAGATCCTTCGATTCGATGACAAATTGCAATTCCGTTCTGAATCAATCCTGAAACTCAGAAACATATATAGATACACTCGGATTCTGTATATCATTAGTGCAGGATTTGAAAATATTAAAATTGAGGTATACAATCAATTATTTGAAATAGACAAAATAAGAACCCATTGGCCATTACCAGAAGAAGAAGAAGAAGAAGAAGCACTACAGCAGCGCTGGAAGTAGTGGTCGAGGTTCAGCCGCAGCTCACCTGAAATTATACTGCAACATGTAGAAAAATATTAAAAAATACATAAATTCAATGGGGAAGCTTCAATTTTATTGGTAATAGCTGCAAAAGATCCAAGCAAAGAATTTATTTTTAATTAGTAATTATAAATTTTTTAAATAATAATTATCTAGTTATTATTATTTTTAAAACATCCGATCAGATCAAAATTTCTTTAAAGTGATAATTATCTCTAGATATATATTGATTAATTATTATTATAAAAACATTTAAAATAATTATCCAATCAAAAATTTCAAAAAATAAGCTAGAAAACTCAAAATTTTGTGAAAAAAAAAGAAATAGAAATTCTGGATAGAGAGAGTGTCAAGTCAGATTTGTAAGAATTTTATTTGGTTCAGGATTTTATATATATATATATATATATATATATATACACACCGAATACATCATTTTATCCCTCAATTTTAATCATTTTAAAGATTAAAACGAATTTGTAACGCTCTTCACTTTTTGTTATAAACTCACATCTCTTTACATTACAAATAACAATTTCTAAGGCAGTTAATACAATATTTTCAATAATAATTTTCATATATTTTTAATTATCTAATAAATATTTAGTCGATTTAATTTTATAAATTAAGGTGTTTAATAGGTTAAATAAATTATTTAATAAATTTAATTATATATTGAAAAATAGACTTTTTCTATGAAAAATAAATTGATGAAATTTAGTGCATTGAGCCTAAAAATATATGATATTAATGTATGACAATCATATAAAAATTCCTTTTAAATATTGCCTACAAAACTTAAATCGAATACAGAAATTTACGATATTTTAACATATGACCACATATGATAGTAAATTGTTTATATTCATTCGGTCTTTCGACCAATTGAAAAAAAAAAAAAAAAAAAAACACTTGTGATCTAATTAGTTTTTTTACTTTCGTAAAGAGTGAAAAGTTTCGAATTCGAATTCTCTCGACAATAAGTGTTTTTACCAATTTGGATTGTGTAAAAACTCATCATTTCAGGTTTCCATAGAAGCTCATTTCTCTAATTTAAATAAATATAAATTCACAAAACATGTATTTTTTATTAGTATGGAACTTGTAATTATTTTGGATACGATGAAATGTCGATTGAACTACTTATTCTTGATATCTATAAATATAACCTTATATTTTTCATAACCCTTTTCCCCGTTATATTTTTCATAACCCTTTTCCCCGTTTTCACGCTTCCGCATTTCCATTTCCGTGCAACACAGGCTATAAAATGCATCATCCATACAAATAAAACTAAAAACAAAAATGAAGACTAAAAAAAGGACAAACGAAAAATTTGTCATTTGGCCAAGCAAATATGTAAGAATATTAAAGCAGATACCATTATCATTTAACAAAAAAAACTAAAACAAATGAGAGATTTTGTAGAATCAAAAGAGGATAATTCGCAGTCATTTGAAAATGATAAATCCCGGCTTGTATTTTTTTTTTTTTTTTTTTTTTTGTCAGTTTGCACACGATTATTTCAAGTTTGCCTAAATACTTCGTCTCACATCTCTCTTCTTCAATTCTTACGTGGTTTTTATCCAGTTTGCACATGTATAAATTGATGGTGAAGAAAAAAGGAACAATCTAACAAAATTACACAATCTAACCAAACCCAGTACAAATCTAGACAACCAACTAGAGGACATCTTACTCTCATATTTCACTGTTATGTATTACAAAGCAAAAACAGAATCAAATCATACACATCATTTCAGAACAACTGCTGCATTTCTCAGTGCCAGATACCTTTGCACATACTCATTTGGAAGCGATCTTACAAGCTTGAAGACATCGGCGCTCGCATAACTGAGTTTGGTCCTTGGATCTAAGTAAGGTGCCTGCAAAATAGCAATATAATGACAATATGCAGGAACAAATATAATTTAGACTAAATAAACAAATCGGTTACATGAAGTACAAGGCAGCAGCTGAAATTAAATGCATTGAGCTCAATCTGAAGATATTTAACCACAACTCAAGCAACACAAGCCTTCCAACATAAGATGAGAAGTGAAATGATGATTCTAGGATATCCTAAGAGTTTCTGCTGTATTCTTCAAATATTTTGGAAAGTTAGACTTAGTAATAAAGATCTAAGTTCTTTGCCCTATCCCTATTAGTTTCTTGTTCCCAACTGTTTAATGCTCAACATGTATACACCAGTTGTTGAACCTCAATGAAATATCCTTGATGTCAAAACTGTCATTGTCAATTAAGTCGTAAAGAAATTATGTTAAAATATTAGAACAATAACATTAATCAACAAGACAATACTAAACTAATAGACCACACCATAAAACAGAAATTGCCATTGAAACACCAGTATACAGCAATACTACTTCCTCTAGCCTGAAAAGCAGATTAGGACATGGTTTTTCTTCTGTGATAGAAGGTTTATAAAATCAACAGACCAATACACTACTAATGGACAACCATAACCTAAAAAGTTGGTAGTGAAAGAATGAGAGTTATTCCTCTAGTCTTTAGAACTGGATTAGCAGCGCAATTTGAACTCACTTGTGAGACCTGTTAGTGATTCACTAAGCTTTCATCAGCGGCGGATTTCATTTGACCCATAGAAAGTGTCAAAACCAGTGAAAAATCACAGATTTGGTGTATCATTCATGGGTAAGCGGTGAGCCATAAATAATACCTGAATAAATCTGACTTGAAATGCAGCTTCTCAATAAACAAACACATACCTCATATCCAGTTATATCACAGATTCTCTTGCATGGATGCATTGAGGGTGGAGACTCAATATTAACATCTGCAACGTACATACACAAATAAAAATTAATTTAAAGCAGAATTGAGTTAATACCTAGTACCAAGAAAACTATCAAATGCTAAAATGTAAAGCATTTATCATTATCGGGTTGTGCTAAGATTACATGGAAAAATTAAATTAACAGAATTTAAAATGAGTCAAGTTGGTTGTGCTAAGTTTACAATTGGGTTCATCGGGAGGATAGTTTTGGAAATTCTCAGCCTGAAGAATTTGTTTCAGATGTTTCCAATGGCGACCTCTTGCTTGACCTTTTGGATACTTCTCATACATTTGAATCCTCTTGAAGCTCAAATGCGTGGGCAACACTAGCTCTGCCTTAATAACCTCTGGTTCCATCTTCTCTTGGTTGACGCTACCCATAGCATAAAAATAAAGAACCCACCCATTAATTCAACCAAGAAAATTTAATCAAATCTAAATTAAAATAAAAAACCTAATTGAAGTTTTCTTTTATCAAATTTGTGCAGAAAGAATTAAAAGATAGAATACCACGAAATGTACTTGATGAAATTCAAAATTCAAACCCATAAATCATTGAAATAACAGAGGAGGACGAGAAGAACAAGGAAGAGGAACAGAATTGGGTAACTTGGAAATGTTGGAGGTTTAAGTTTCAAGCAGTTCAAACAAAACCCTAGTTATGCATGGTAATTAACTTAATGAAAACTTACCTTGTGCGTTCAAGTTAGTCACAAATTCGATAAACGCAGAAAAACCCCAAATCCTCTACGAAATCCTAGAAACTGAAAACCTAAATTAATTCTTACAACTACTAAAAAATAAAAGAAATAAAAATCATAAACAACAAGAAAGAAGAGGTTGCCTAACTTACCGGTTAAAAAAAATTCGCCGAAGATGAATGTGACAGCGGGCAGCAGAGTCGTTGCCCAGAAGATGAGGTGCTCCGGTCGTGTCAAACAGAGAACCGACCAATGATGTTGTTTGCGGGTGCGCGCGAGAGAGAATTTTTACTGTCCTTTTGAAACGACATCGAGTTGTTAATTACAAACATTTCGAAGGAAAAAATTACATTTTCGTGCATATATTTTGAATTAATTACTTTATCCTTATATTTAAAAAAAAATATTATTATTTAATTTCTGATATTTGATCAAATTAATTAACTTGTCCCTGCTATTTATTAAAATTATCTGACAGTTCCAAAGGTTTGGGACCGTATACCTATTTAGTCGTTCTTTTAAAAAAGTGCTTCTTTTTCCATTAAATTTCATTGAAAAAGACAATAGTACCCCTATTGTATCTTTTTCTAATTAAGTCATTGTCTCTTCATTTCTATCCTCGCATACACTTTCCGTCTCTCTCTCTCTCTATAAATTTCATTTAAAAAAATCACAAAAAATTTACTTATTCTATTAATTTAGTTAAAATTTAAAAATAAAATTAAAAGAAAATTTTAAGGAGTAAAATTGAAACAACCCGAATTTTTATTTTCAAAGATTTTTCAATTAAATTTAATGTACCGACAGCCTGAAAATTAATATTAATATTTTAGTGCAACTATCATGAGAAACCGAACCAAAAACCGATTGAAAAAGCCATAAACCAATTAAAAATCAAAGATTTGGGCCGAACCGAACTGAATCGAACCGGTTCGACCCAAACCATCTAGAATTTTCTTTTCTTTCTATTTCTAGCGCACCTCACTACCCTTCCCCATTTTCTTCCTGCGCTTCCCGATCTCCGGCGACACCATCTCCGCCACCTTCTCCTCCTTTTCCTTCTTCTTCTTCTTCTTCTTTTCCTTTTCTTTCTTTCTTTCTTTGCTTCCCCTTTCTTCTTCCCTGCACCTGCATTCGCACCACTGTCCAGCAGCTCCAGTCGAGCGCCACTGCCGTTCTCACTGCCGCTCGTCACCGGAGCAGCTCTGTTGCTCGTTCCGCCTTGTCCTAGCTCACGCAGCGCCACAGATCGCGCAGTCAGGCCCTCTGTCAGGTCTGGCGCGCCCATAGCAGCAGCTCCAGCTGCACGTCTCGCTGCCAGCCGCCTCTCTCCGCCTCTCTCCGCCTCTCTCCGCCACTGCCAGTCAAGTTCGATCACCGGCAGTCACTGCTTCTTTACCCGACTCGCGTAAGAAATTTCGATCTAGCATAATTAATTAACGTTAATAGTGTTAATGTTATTTAGTTAATTGTGTTAGTTAATGTTGTTAGTAGTTAATTAATTAACATTAATTGTGTTAATGTCAATGTTATTTAGATATGAAATAATAGTTAATTAAATTAATTAAGTTAATATTAGTTAATTAAACTAAATTAAATTAACTAATACTAGGTAATGAAATCAATTTTATTATTTGTAATTAATTAATCTAGCTAAGTTAATGGTAGTAATGTTAGTTAATTAAATTAACCTTATTATTTGTGGTTAATTAATGTAGTTAATTTAATTTGGTAAATGTGAGTAGTTAATAGCTTTATAATTTTATTGTTAATTTAATTAAGATATAATGTTATTGTAATGTATAAATTGGATTGTGTGGTGATGTTGAGATTAAGGAGGATGGGAAAATGTTGTTTGATTAATTGCCCGACGGATGGGCCGTATGGATTGAATATTTGTGAAACTGTTGATATTTTAACAGGTAGATAGTCCAATTTTTAGGGGAGATGTTGCCGAAATTTCGGTAGAAAATAAAATAAATTTTGATAGAAAATAAAATAAATTTTAATAGAAAATAAAATAAGAAATAAAATATAATTCAAACGAAAACAAATAAAATAGAGCTAGATAGAAAGATAAAATTTTAGTACAGAAAAGAAATTAGATATCGAGATTAAATTACGTAGAAAAATTTAGAATATAAAATAAAATTCTTAGAAGGGTAAGGAGATATTTTGTCTGATATAATTATTTCTTTTTGTGTCATTCTTACTTTGCTTAGATCGCCCAGGTCCATCTAGTGCTCCTCCAGGACAGAATCAAAGCTAGGACTTCGCTCTCCCTCACTGTGAGTAATAATAAATAATGCATATCAACATTGCATTTGCATAGTAATTATTTCCTAAATATATATTATGTCACTGTTACTATATAATTATATTTATGATTGTACATTTGGATGTATTTGGTGTATTACTTTGAAAGCATTGTTTGATTACTTGTGCTGTGCTATACGTTGCCTTGTTTGTGTGGAATTGGGATGAAGTGGACCACCAGGGGTTTGTGAGGACGGTCTGTGATATGGATCCGGTTATGATATAATACTTGACCGTTGGCCGGGAAAATGGGAAATCGGCGCCCCCTTGTGCACCTGATGATTTAGATTATATGGAGATTCACAGGATGGCTTCTTGTTGTTGCGCACCTGACAATCTAGATTTGATTGTAGCTCGCAGGGTGGCCTCCTGTTGTGAGCACTTGACGATCTAGATTGGATGGAGACCACCGAGTTGCCTCCTGTTGATATGGAAAAGAAAAGAGAGAATGGAAAAACAATGAGAGGACTGGTCAGTAAGGCTTAGACCAGTTGGCCGTATGAGGGATCGGCTCCTTGGTGCACATGTACGAGAGGGCGAGCCATGTGTGAGGACGGCTCGTTGGGGTTTCAGGTGGTGCCACTGACTAATTTCCACTTACTTGATTACTTGAAGGTGACATTACTTGTGGGTGCTAGTGTTGTGCCATATGAATGACTGCAGTATGCTCATTTTAAAATATTAGGGTGCATTTTGCGTGACTGTATGTGGTGTGTATTATTTATTATTATTCACTGAGTTGCAAAACTCACCCCCCTTCTCTCCGAACTTCTCAGGTAGTAGGAAATTGCTGATCCAACTGAAGCTCTGTCATTTTCTTCGCGGAGCTACAAAAGTAAACTTATAACTTTTGTTATTATAAGTTGAGAATTGTATTATTAATTTCATATACTACTCTAGTTTCAAATTATTGTTGAACTCCGCAGTTGTAGGGTCGTGTATTTTCAAATGGGCTTACCGTAAGTGTTACCTTATATATGGTTTGTGGTGTTATTAGGTGCAGGTGAATCAGTATGCCATATTATGAATGTGATTGATTATGATTAGGCTCAAAACTAAACTTGTATGTAATAATTAAAATTGGGCCGAATTATGTGACATTTACATCATAACTTGTATGGGCCTACTATTCCTATTAAATAGTGTCCTATGCTTGAGTTGAGTAGTTTAGGCTTACTACAGGCCTCGGGGGCCTTAAGCTTACCTGGACCCTAGTGCCGGTCCGGCCCACGGAATCGGGTCGTGACAAAAATATATTCCAGAAATATGTGTGAAAAAAAAAAACAATCAATTACAAGGAACCAAGAATTTTGAAGTTGAAGTTGCAGATAAAAATTAGATTATAATTTTAAATACTTTAAATGCATTAAAATAAAATTTTTAAAAAAAGCAAAAAATAAAAAGGAAAAAGAAAGGTGTAAAAAGAGTATATCATGCCCGAATTAAGGAAAATTCAATACAAAATTTCTTTTACTTATTGCAGCCCCAAACATCCTAGGGCTTAGCAGTTCTAGTACTATAATAAACAAAACCTCAAAACTCGCAAATTATAATTAAGCACTTCCAATAATATTACAATAAACAAAACCTAAAAAATCTCAAATAATAAGCAAAATCAAAGGCTGGGATTTTTTTTTTTTTTTTATCGGAGAAGAGAAAGTGTTAAATTGTAGTTGAGAGTTTCTATCGACTCGTGAAAATGGTTTATAAATCCAGCAAAAGGAAGCTAACGGTGGCACCCTTAACGAGCATAAAATCGATTGATTGAAGAATAGAGAGGAGGCAACATGATAAACCAAGCTCTGAAATTCCTTTCGATTCACTTGATTCAAGTCTCAATTGGGGAAGATGAGGCTGGAGACCAGTTTTGTGATGAGTTTAGGATTGATCTCCTCAAGTTCTAGATCCTGCCACCACCATAAATCTAAGATTGATGTGAGATGAAGATGGCACAAGTTGTAAAAACTCGAAAGGAAATGAAAGTCTTTGTAAAAATTTTTCTCTCTTTTCCCTCTCAGTCTTGAAGTATTTTAACAGAAAAAAGCTCAGAAAATGGATGTAGGGATCAAATAGGCAGACGGAGGCGAACTTGAGGGACTCCTAAATAATTTTACTAAATAATAAGGACGAATTAATTAATTGGTCAAACATCAGGGACTAGCTAATAATTTTTTCAAATTTTTTTAAAATTAAACTATAAATTGCATTTTGATTTTTTTTTTTAATCAATGAAATCAAACTATAATAAAGCAGTTTGGTTTATGATTTAGTGCTTTAGAAATATTTTGCATCAAAGCAATAAATAAAATAATAGTCCCTTCGTCTAATTTTGTTTGCTTGTTATTCATTTTTTGCATGTCTCAAAATGTTTGTAAAATTTTTAATTTTATATATGTAAATAATTATTTTTTCCATAATAACATTTATAATTGTTTATTAAATGAAGAGTTTTTATTATTATTTTAATGAGTTATTAAGATTAAAGAAGAACAAATTAACTTTTGTTAACTAGATTCTTAATATGCGTGTTTTTTCAAATCATACAAACAGAATGAGACGGAGGGAGTAATTTTTTTAAAAAACGAAAAGTGTAAATGAAATAACCCGAATTTTTATTTTTAAAGATTTTTCATTTAAATTTAATAAACCGACAGCCTGGAAAATTCATAGTAATATTTTAGTACGAGCACTGTGAGAAATCGAATCAAAAACCGATTGGAAAAGCCGTAAACCAATCGAAAATCGAGGATTGGGGCCGAATCGAACCGAATCGAACCGGTTCGACCCAAACCATCTAGAAATTTCTTTTTTTCCTCTATTTTTTAGCACACTTCACTCCCCCTCCCCCCGTTCCTGCGTTTCTTGACCACCGGCGACTTCACCTCCGCCACCTTCTCCTCCTTCTCTTTCTTCTTCTTCTTCCTCTTCTTCTTCTTTCCTTTCTTTTCTTTCTTTCTTCTTCAGTGCGCCTGCATTTTTGGCGAGACAGGGACAGAGCAGCAGAGCTGCGCGCTACCGCCACTCCGCTGTCGCTCCTCGCTGCAGCTCGACGTCGCAGCAGCTCCGTCAGCGACTTCACCAGCTCCTTGGACCAGATCGCGCGGCACGAACAGGCCCGGCCTCCTTCTGTCGTTGATCAAGCAAGCATCGCGCCTCAGTGGATCTGTCGCGCCACCGCTCTGCCACTGCTTCAGCACGCCTCCGACCACCTAGGATCGGCCATTTGAGCTCTTCCGTCCCTTCTAGCAACTTCACCTGCCACTGTCTGCCCCAGCTCCGATCAAGCTAACGCCTGCCAAGCTAACCAAAAAAAAAATTTTGATTTTCAGCTCGTTTGCAGCTAGGTAAGCAGCATTCTGGCTCTTTTTCGGTTGGATTCATGAGTTCCTAATTTTAGTTAAAGAGATTAAAGTAGATAGAGTTAATGTATAGATTGAAACCCTTAGCTAACGACTCTGCAGATTTATTTGGAGGATTTTGTTACATTATTACTATTTGGAACTATGAATGGAAATTTAGTTAATTTAGTTAGATGAGTTAGTGTTAGTGTTAGTGTTAGTAATTAATTAGTTAAGTTAGTTGTAGTTAATTGTTGTAGCTAGTTTATTTAGTTAAGTTAGTTGTAGTTAATTGTTGTAGCTAGTTTATTTAGTTAAGTTAGTTTTAGTGAATAAAAGTAATGGTTTGTAGTTAAATTAGTTTAGTTAAGTTAATGTTAGTAGTGCTAGTTAATTAAATTAATTTTATTATTTATAATTAATTAATTTGGTAATTATGAGTAGTTAACAGCTTTATAATGATAGTGTTGAATTTATTAAGGTAGTTTAGATATAATGTTATTGTAATATATAATTTTGATTGTGTGGTGATGTTGAGAATTGAAGGAAATGTTGATATTGTTCTTCGGATGGAGGATGGGAAATTGAATTGATTAATTGCCCGACGGATGGGCCGTATAGATTGAATATTTATGAAATTGTTGATATTTTAACAGGTGGATAGTTCAATTTTTAGGGGAGATGCTGCCGAAATTTCGGTAGAAAATAAATAAAATATAGTTAGATAGAGAAATAAAAATTTAGACATAAAATAAAATTTTTAGAGTGGTCAAGAATTATCTTATCTAATAGAATTAATTTTGCGTCATTCTTACTTTGCTTAGATCACCCGGGTCCATCTAGTGCTCCTCCAGGACAGAATCAAAGCTAGGACTTCGCTCTTCATCACTGTGAGTAATAATAAATAATGCATATCAACACTGCATTTGCATAACATTACATTTTTATATATTTACATATTGTATTTTCTCATATATATTATGTTATGATCACTATAATTATACTTGTGCATAATTGTGCATTTGGATGAAATTGGTGTATTATGATAAATGAATTGTTTGATTATTTGTGCTGTGTATATACTGTGCTCTGTTTGTGTGGAGTTGGGATGAAGTGGGTCACCATGGGTTTGTGAGGACGGTCGATAAATAAGGATCCTGATGAACTGATGAAAGTGGACCGTCGGCCGGGTAAATGGGAGATCGGCGCCCCCGTGTGCACCTGATGAACTGATGAAATGATGTTGATGATATGGAAAAGAAAAGAGAGAATGTAAAAAAATAAAATATTGAGAGGACTGGTCAAGTGAGGATTAGACCGGTCGGCCAGATATGGGGGATTGGCTCCCCGGGTGCACATGTTTGAGAGGATGGGCTGTTTGAGAGGACGGCTCGTCGGGGATTTAGGTGACGCCACTGACTAATTTCCACGTGATGTGATTATTTGAAGGTGATATTGTTGTGGGTGCTGATATGATGACATATGAGTGACTGTTGTGTGTTCATTCAGTATACTAGGGTGCATTTTGCTTGCCTGTATGTGGTGTGTATTATTTATTATTATTCACTGAGTTGCAAAACTCACCCCCTTCTCTCCAAACCTCCCAGGTACTAGGAAGCAGCTGATTCGATTGAAGCTCTGCAATCTTCTCCGCAGAGTTATAAATGTAAACTTTATATTTTTGTTATTTAATTTTGGTTGTATAAGTTACTCTTTTATCAGATTATTACTGAACTCCGCAGTTATAGGGTTGTGCATTTAAATTGGGCCTTGTCGTATGCGTTACTTTTTATAAATGGTATGAAATGTATAAGTTGAGTAATTAGGCTTACTACGGGCCTCGGGGGCCTTATGCTTACCTGGGCCCTAGTGCCGGTCCGGCCCACGGAGTCGGGTCGTGACAAAGGTGGTATCAGAGCAAAAGTTCATAAGTCTAGATGTAACTGCGGAGTAATTTCTGTCATGTCTTGATATAGTCTTCCTTGCTTTCCCCTTCAACGTTCTTGCGTTCTTCGCAATCAGGTTAAAGTCAAGTTGTTTAATGATTAAAAATTTGTATCCTTATCCTTTAGAGATGTGATTTAGCTAATGATGCTAAGGGGATGGTTTAAACTTAAGCTAAAATCCTTCTATGGAATAAATAATATTCATATATAATTTAAGTAGGTAAGAAGATAAGTATATAGGATTAATAAGTTGAAGTTAGATGATGAAATTGTGCTATTTTTATTTAATACGTGTGGAATATGGAATACATATATAAAAATGCATGAATGTGTGTATATGTGTGGCTGCGGAATTGAGAATGAGTTGCTAATTATTTATTAGGAGAAATAAATGATTCGGATTCGAGGACATTAGAATCCATTTAATTAGAGTATTAAATTAGCATATGTATTTGATGAAATTTACATGATGTTGGTTAGTGGAATTTCTTATAATTATTGAGATAAATATTTTTCTGGATGGAATGGATATACATGATTTTTTTATAGGGTTTGAATATTGAAGGATTTGGTGTGATTTGATATGATAATTGGTGATGAGTATTTTTCATAAAGAATAATATTGGTGGAATTATTATATGAAGTGAGTTTTATTTATGAATAATCGCTGCTTGGTAGAGTAAGGTGTATTGTTGTATTCATCAACTTTTTTTTTTAGGGTGTGAATATAGGGGATAATATAAATTATTGTGGATAAAAGAAAAGTAAATCGCGATTTTTAATAGGAGATAAATTACTTTAATCTTTATGTACTTAGTGGTGGATATTGTGTGGCTTGCGGAATCTTATGGTTTATCTAATGGTATTTAGTCTTTTGATGTTTAAAATAATTGTTGCACACTCGATGGTATGTAAAGTACAAACAATGATTTTTATTTAATGGGAGATTCTATGATCCGAGGAACAATTCTATAAGGGAATTAAGGTAATTATGTTATGTAAATAGTGGGGCATGATGATTTAAGTGTATTGATGAATGACATTGGATCTGGAGAGATAATTATCCAATTATTGAATTGATGTTATACTAATGAATTAGATAAGTAAGGATGAAACTAGTCCTGTTATTGTATGGATATTTAGAAAAGAATCAATTACAGAAGCGTGAAAGAGTATAAATTAGTATGATTTAAATGAGGATAATCAGTATATAAAGTTTTAACAAATTAGGGGTCATGGGTAATAAGATTTGGTAAAAATAGGAATAATGATGCATCAGCGGATTTAGGATAAAGACTTCTATACTTTGGGATTTCATGAGTGTAGAAAAATTTTGGTTCGTGTTGATCTCACGATGCTTATACGAGAATAAATTCTAAGACAAAGTGATCAAGAAATTATAAGTGATTATTGTTAGGATAGAAAAGATTGAGTAATAGTTAATAGAAGTATTTGTGGATCCATGTGTGATATAATTAAGATCCTAGTACATGTAGGATGTTTAATAAGCCAGACTAATCTTATGGACCAGGTATAATAAAATAAAAGTAAAAGATAGCAAAGGTAATTAGTGGTTTTGGGATTGGAACGCTATTATATTGGGTGATAATTATATTAGGAAAATGATAATTTGAATATAATTTGAAGGAGAATAATATTTGTATAATTGAACAGTTTCTTGTTATATCTCTTGAAGAATAGAGCTAAGGTGGATATTAAGAATTTAAATGTTCATAAATAGTAAATTTAGAATCTAAAAAGAGATCAAATGAAGGAAGCTATTGAATGTTTGGTGATAAACAAATAGATAAATGATTCAAGGATTGTAATCCCGATGAGGAAAAGAACTAAGTACTTACATTCAGGAAGAAAGATAGACTTTCTACTTGAGAGTAAGAAATTTTTTTTTTGACTTCTGTCATTTGATAGCGTCTAGTTAGGAAATAGTTTTAAGAGTTATATGAATCGAATCCATATAATGAGCTTATAAATATATTATGTACAAGTGAGGAATGTTATTAATACTAATAACTGGGAATAAGAGTTGATGAAGAATCATGAGATTCAGCTTGAGATGGCGATGAATGTGAATAAATGTAATTTCTTGATGCAAGGTAGTTAGAATAAGAAATTCCTATTACTTAGTGCATTTTTGTAAGTTACTTAGTTTATTGGATGGAGAAAGGGAGATATAATTAAGCCTCTAGGGAACAGAAGGGTATCTGGAGTATTTTATAAATATCAATGAACTAACTGGGTTTTAATTTACTGTTCATTTGGAATGATTGAGATATCAATTAAGATGAGAGTCATTAACATATGATTTGGAGTCAATGTAAAGCTATTCTGAATTTCTTAGCAATTGGTGGAAATTATGATTGAATAAATAAAATTGTGTTATAAATGGCAGTTTGCGATATAACTTGTGGTTTAAAGGAATACTTGGTTAGTTAGGTCAATTCGAGGACTGGTACATTGTAACTTTGATGTTTAAGGATTCAATGAGGCATTAACCTTGTTTGGAGTACAGCATGTAGAGAGAACATAATTAAGGTTGGGGATATTCCTAGATAGTATTAAGTATAAATTTTACAAATTTTGGAGGTGATAACCTTGGAGAAAAGGAATAACTCAATGATATATTATTATCTGAATCTTCTTGGGCATTCAGGGGATTAAGAATAAACATAAAATAATGGACATAGTCTACTCAGGAGTTAAATTATGGTTTAACATTCTTAATCACGTACTTAGCTAGAGCAAAAGGCACTACTTGTTTAGGATTCTTGATTTCTAGATACGTAAATTTCGGTCTAAAAGATTGATTAAAGACAGAAGAAATAGATAAATTGAATATAAACTACGGTTTGAAGAATTTTACATCTTGAGTAAGATGTAGGCTAGACTTCTTTATGGAGTTGAGTATAATAGAATGGTGTGTGAATATTTTAGAAAATGCATTAAGAATATTTGGCATGACAACAACTAACTTGACTAGTTGCATAAGTTCTTGTCATAATTAGTTAAGAAATGGTATAATATGAATTCTCATTAGTAGGATTTGAAAGGAGATTATATTATCTTTCGTTGGAAAATGGTTAAGGTGATAAATATGTGATGAGATTGGGATATAAGTCAGGATCTCCTATCGGTTGATAGCAATTAGCTAGAGAAATGTCATGATTTTGTTTGAAATAAGCTTGTAGTAATGGTAAGAATTTGTTCTCATTAATTAGAAATGATTGTTGCCTATAATAGCTAATGAGAGTAATAACCCATACTTGAACAGAGGTTATGAGGAACTTAAATTCTTACGGTTAACAGTGAATACTAGAGTCGAATCTGTGCCTTGGGTTATGAGTGTTTTACTTGATTTGACTTGTAGATATAGTACAACTCAAGTTTAAATTAACTATGGTGATATGGTAGATATCTAGCTGCTCAGGAGAACAAGTATTCTACTGAATGTGAATAACTTTTATCAGTTGCAGGATTATGTGAGAAGCACAACCACCATTGTTTTCCAGTTACTTGTTACTTTTAAAATTCGAGGACGAATTTTTATAAGGGGGGAAGACTGAAATAACCCGAATTTTTATTTTTAAAGATTTTTCATTTAAATTTAATAAACCGACAGCCTGGAAAATTCATAGTAATATTTTAGTACGAGCACTGTGAGAAATCGAATCAAAAACCGATTGGAAAAGCCGTAAACCAATCGAAAATCGAGGATTGGGGCCGAATCGAACCGGTTCGACCCAAACCATCTAGAAATTTCTTTTTTTCCTCTATTTTTTAGCACACTTCACTCCCCCTCCCCCCGTTCCTGCGTTTCTTGACCACCGGCGACTTCACCTCCGCCACCTTCTCCTCCTTCTCTTTCTTCTTCTTCTTCCTCTTCTTCTTCTTTCCTTTCTTTTCTTTCTTTCTTCTTCAGTGCGCCTGCATTTTTGGCGAGACAGGGACAGAGCAGCAGAGCTGCGCGCTACCGCCACTCCGCTGTCGCTCCTCGCTGCAGCTCGACGTCGCAGCAGCTCCGTCAGCGACTTCACCAGCTCCTTGGACCAGATCGCGCGGCACGAACAGGCCCGGCCTCCTTCTGTCGTTGATCAAGCAAGCATCGCGCCTCAGTGGATCTGTCGCGCCACCGCTCTGCCACTGCTTCAGCACGCCTCCGACCACCTAGGATCGGCCATTTGAGCTCTTCCGTCCCTTCTAGCAACTTCACCTGCCACTGTCTGCCCCAGCTCCGATCAAGCTAACGCCTGCCAAGCTAACCAAAAAAAAAATTTTGATTTTCAGCTCGTTTGCAGCTAGGTAAGCAGCATTCTGGCTCTTTTTCGGTTGGATTCATGAGTTCCTAATTTTAGTTAAAGAGATTAAAGTAGATAGAGTTAATGTATAGATTGAAACCCTTAGCTAACGACTCTGCAGATTTATTTGGAGGATTTTGTTACATTATTACTATTTGGAACTATGAATGGAAATTTAGTTAATTTAGTTAGATGAGTTAGTGTTAGTGTTAGTGTTAGTAATTAATTAGTTAAGTTAGTTGTAGTTAATTGTTGTAGCTAGTTTATTTAGTTAAGTTAGTTGTAGTTAATTGTTGTAGCTAGTTTATTTAGTTAAGTTAGTTTTAGTGAATAAAAGTAATGGTTTGTAGTTAAATTAGTTTAGTTAAGTTAATGTTAGTAGTGCTAGTTAATTAAATTAATTTTATTATTTATAATTAATTAATTTGGTAATTATGAGTAGTTAACAGCTTTATAATGATAGTGTTGAATTTATTAAGGTAGTTTAGATATAATGTTATTGTAATATATAATTTTGATTGTGTGGTGATGTTGAGAATTGAAGGAAATGTTGATATTGTTCTTCGGATGGAGGATGGGAAATTGAATTGATTAATTGCCCGACGGATGGGCCGTATAGATTGAATATTTATGAAATTGTTGATATTTTAACAGGTGGATAGTTCAATTTTTAGGGGAGATGCTGCCGAAATTTCGGTAGAAAATAAATAAAATATAGTTAGATAGAGAAATAAAAATTTAGACATAAAATAAAATTTTTAGAGTGGTCAAGAATTATCTTATCTAATAGAATTAATTTTGCGTCATTCTTACTTTGCTTAGATCACCCGGGTCCATCTAGTGCTCCTCCAGGACAGAATCAAAGCTAGGACTTCGCTCTTCATCACTGTGAGTAATAATAAATAATGCATATCAACACTGCATTTGCATAACATTACATTTTTATATATTTACATATTGTATTTTCTCATATATATTATGTTATGATCACTATAATTATACTTGTGCATAATTGTGCATTTGGATGAAATTGGTGTATTATGATAAATGAATTGTTTGATTATTTGTGCTGTGTATATACTGTGCTCTGTTTGTGTGGAGTTGGGATGAAGTGGGTCACCATGGGTTTGTGAGGACGGTCGATAAATAAGGATCCTGATGAACTGATGAAAGTGGACCGTCGGCCGGGTAAATGGGAGATCGGCGCCCCCGTGTGCACCTGATGAACTGATGAAATGATGTTGATGATATGGAAAAGAAAAGAGAGAATGTAAAAAAATAAAATATTGAGAGGACTGGTCAAGTGAGGATTAGACCGGTCGGCCAGATATGGGGGATTGGCTCCCCGGGTGCACATGTTTGAGAGGATGGGCTGTTTGAGAGGACGGCTCGTCGGGGATTTAGGTGACGCCACTGACTAATTTCCACGTGATGTGATTATTTGAAGGTGATATTGTTGTGGGTGCTGATATGATGACATATGAGTGACTGTTGTGTGTTCATTCAGTATACTAGGGTGCATTTTGCTTGCCTGTATGTGGTGTGTATTATTTATTATTATTCACTGAGTTGCAAAACTCACCCCCTTCTCTCCAAACCTCCCAGGTACTAGGAAGCAGCTGATTCGATTGAAGCTCTGCAATCTTCTCCGCAGAGTTATAAATGTAAACTTTATATTTTTGTTATTTAATTTTGGTTGTATAAGTTACTCTTTTATCAGATTATTACTGAACTCCGCAGTTATAGGGTTGTGCATTTAAATTGGGCCTTGTCGTATGCGTTACTTTTTATAAATGGTATGAAATGTATAAGTTGAGTAATTAGGCTTACTACGGGCCTCGGGGGCCTTATGCTTACCTGGGCCCTAGTGCCGGTCCGGCCCACGGAGTCGGGTCGTGACAGTAAATTTCTTACATTTTCACAGTTGCATTCATTGTAAGTATTCAAAAAATAATTGATAAAAAATATATTTCCTCCGTCCCATTTTGTAACTTTTAATCAATAAAAGTTATTTTATCACTTTTTTACCGTTAATAACTCATTAAGATATTAATAAAAATCCTTCATTTAATGAACAATTGTAAAAGTTATTATGAGAAAAATAATTATTTATATCTACAAATTTAAAAACATTGCAAATATTTGGGACATAAAAAAAAGAATAATAAGCAAATAAATGAGACCGAGGGAGTATTAATTATTAAAAATAAACTTATCCTGAAAATTAAGAAAATTCTGCATCATTATAACTTTTTAACAAATTTTTGAGTAAACAGTTTGATTTGATTTTAAATAATTTCATTAAATAGAAGCTAAACTTGTTAAATTTTTATAAAATAAAATCTTCTAAAAATTAGGGTATTAGTCATTTTATATTTTAACATTTCAACGGTTATTATATTTTAATTAATATTTCATATTTTATTAGGCTGGCTGAAAGCGCCTAAAAGTTGAAATGGGAATGGTCCTGCAATTGCTACCTACTCTCGCTCTCACCCACGCCCGTGCTCACAGCAGAATCTGCATTTCTCATTACTCCGCCACAGCCAAAGGGTTGCAATCCATCTCCGCCGCCGCCAAATCCACCAACAGGGTAAACACAAAGCATCGTGTATTCATATTCTTTCTTCCTCTACTTTTGCTTTTCATATCTCTCTTTTTGTATTTCTGCAATTCATCAATCATGATCTCTTTCATGACTCAGATGTCGACAGATTATTACAAGTTCGGGCCTTACAAAATAGACCCGAAGGAAGTATTTTACTCTACTTCACTCTCCTATGCCTTGGTCAACCTCCGTCCTGTTGTTCCTGGTATTGTTCGCTTTTGCAGTGTTCTATTTGTGTTTATAACTTGCATACTTAAACCGTTTTTACATTTTTCATTGTTGAATTAGTTCATTACGTGTTAAGTTGATATCAAATTCTTCAAATTCCTCTGCTATGAAGTGTGAATGGTCTTGGTCTTGGCCTTGGTTTTCCCTTGATGTATAATGTTAATCCAAGTGAGTATCTGAAACATTTTCATGTGCTTGGTAACATGTCTCTGTTAAAAACGTTGTGGAAAGGAATTACTTGGTTGCCACAACTTATATATTTACATTAATGTCTCTCGAATACCTCTCACCATTGGCTTAGGAGGGTTGTTTATGAGAAAGGGAGGTCTCTCCTTTATTGTATAAAACAAATGAGCCTCCTTATAAAAGGAAAAAAGAACGAAAGAAAAACACTAGTGCTTGAAAGTTAAGACTTGTGATGGTGTCGGTTACTCTGTCATAGGAATTCTACTTTAATTAAAGAAGTAGCAAATTTGTCACTTGTTAGTTATTAGCTTGCAACATTGAGATGGTGATGTTCATTTACATCCAACTCTAATATGACATATCAATTGTAACCTGCAAAGTTAATGCTGAGCATACAAATCCTGGGTAGCTCTTTGCTATTTATTTTGGGGTTAATAACTACATGGTATTGGATCTTTTTTTAACTAGTTTTTTAAATCTTTCCCTATAAAATAAGAGGAGAAAAGGAGCACATTGGGTTGTTAAACAATTTTTTGGTTGAGAAATGGGGCTCAATTATTATTATTTTACTTTGAGATGATAATGATTATGTTGGATGTCTCAAATAGTTGACTTTATAAATCCTATTTTCATGGGTTGTATGTTACTCATTTAGGAGATGGTCATTCTATTGGAAGGCATGATCTGTCTAGCTCCTTTAGATTGCTGTTCCTTGACAAATGTTAACTAAATTGCATTTGCATTATTTTCTTTTTCCCAGTTAAACTTTTTTGCTTGATGCTCATTTAGTTTTGTTGAATAACCTGTATTCACCTGTATTCATGACCTACAATTTGGTAAAAAACAAGACGTAGCCTTTTCCAATAATTACTATGATCAGAGAATCACAATTGTGATTATAACTTTTTTGTTTTCCTTCTGTTAATGAGTCACTTCTGGATTTTATTTTAGAAGTTATGTGATCATACCTCCCTTCCCCCCCCCCCGAGGTGCGCCTTTTTGCTTTTCCTTCTGTTGATAACATGAAATTTGGGGTTGGGGTTGGGTTTTTTTTTTTTTTTTTTTTTTGGGGGGGGGGGGGGGGGGGGGGCGGGGGGAATCCTTCTAGAATAAGTGATTTATGATAGATTAGTCAATAGTGAGATAATATCTCTTAACCATCTAAAGTTGAAATGTATAAACATTTATGGAAAAAGAAATTGCAATTGTTGTTTTGGAGAAATTGAGAAGGCAGTTATAGATTATAGTCAATATAACACCATAATATCAGAAGAATATAGAATTTGTCAACAAAAGGAGATGTCACTGTTTCTTATGCTCTTCTCTATTTATTTTACCTTTGGCTGGGGAGGATGCTTAGGAGCTGACCTGTTGTTTTTATTATTTCTTCAATTTTCATGTCACGATTACACACTTTCTTCTTCTGATTATGTTTTCATTTTTGGTTTTCCCTTGCAGGTCATATCCTTTTCCAGTCGAAAGTTAGGATGACATTTTGCAATATGCACATGCATTTGTTTATGTCCACTGGGTTAATATTTTTACCATTTATTCTAAAAATAATGCTAAGTTGCAGTTGATTGATGCAATGTGCGATATTTGGCATCATGCTATCAGTGCACTTGTTGGGTCATTCAACCTTCTATTACTCTTTTTGTATGAGTTCAATGTGTTTGATTAGTAGGAAAATCCTTGAGTGAGTGCATTGATAGGGTTTGGAAAGCCACTGATAACTGACTAACTGACCCTGTCCCAATTATTGGTTGGGATCATGAAAAAAGAATGATCACTTCCATTATTTCTGCATACTATTTCCGTTTTTCAGGTTAATCATTTAGTTTCTTTGGGGTTAAATTGTGCTCAGGAATAGAGGACGGCCTTTGTGAGCACTTGATGATTGGATTTGATTTTATTATTTTCATGCAAATGCACTTCGTCATTGAGACAAGGGTAAATATAATAACATGCTTGGTCATCTTTATAGCTGTTGCATAACGCATAACTAATTGCAATGCTTATGTACATGATTTTATGTGCAAATAGGAATTTGTACTGACCAGTTTCCTTGGATAGGGACTAGTAACATATATGTGCATGTAGATGCATTATCTCTTAGACAAGGACAATAGCAAACCATCATTTGCAATGATCTCATCTAGTAAATGATTAATTGAGAATATTCACTTTGAATTTGGAATGAATTTTCTTCATTATCAAAATGATTTTGATGTAAATTGTCAGGCACAATAAACTTAATACTATTAAGTGTTCTTAAATGTCAGTTTGTTTGTTCAATTTGGTTGCTTGACTGTATTTACATGTCCTAGTCTGCCCGAGGCGTGAAGTGAAGCGTTTTGCTGAACTCACTGCTGATGAGACTAGTGATTTGTGGCTTGCGGCGCAGAAAATTGGTAGTCGACTCGAGAGCCACCACAAAGCAACTTCACTCACATTAACAATCCAAGTAAGATAGTCATTTTCTATTTCAATATTCATTAAATTGATCATTGTTTTATACCTGGTTTTCCAATTACTATTATTAGTATACTTGAGTAACTTTTGTAGATATGATTTTTTTACACACTATGCAATTAATAAATTTATACTCACCCATCTTTTATTTTTATTCTTCTTTTGGGAAAGCGATACACATGTATGTAGTTTTTGTTTTGCATATCTTTTAGCTATTAATTTATTTGCGTATGCATTGTTAATTATAAAATCAATTTGCTAAATCTTGTTCATATTTCTCTCTTTTTTGATGATATAAGTTCAAAAATTTTCTCTAAATTCTTCCTTTTGGGGCACCACTATAAGGACAAGAAAAGAATTATAAAATCCAATATCCTGGTAGTTAAGATTCAATACTGACCCAGTGGTGCCTCTCCTTTTAGCACTTGGGAATCTCAGTTAATGATCTTGCACCATTTTATTATGCCTTTCTTTCCCCAATCAAGCAATTCCTCAGGTCAGAAAAAGTCCTTTCCGTACCAAATTGATTCTGAATGCCTTTTCCTAGGATTTCCTTTAGGGAAAGAATGAAACATCTCTCAACACTAGTCTCCCTCTCTCCCCATGGTCAAACTTCATATTCTGCCAGCAGCATGTATAGAGATGAAATAGGAGTGAGAGCACTTCACCCAAACTGGTGATTGATTAATAGACAACTGCATAGAAGGATAGCTTGTCAAGGAAAGGAAGTCAAATGTAGATAGTTTACTAGGAAGGAGAAGGCAGTTGATCTACTACTGGTTTGAGGACTACCTCAAATTGCAGTTCATGAGCCCTTTTTTTTTTGTCAAGTTCCTGCTGTATATTAGGCTCTGTTGCAACAAACCAAGGAGCTTCTTTTCTCAGAAGTCATTCAAGATTCCCAGATTACTCACTCCTTTTGCTAGACTGTTTGAATGGGTAACAACAGACAATTCCATTCAACTTTGGTTGGCTTGATTCTTCTTTCTGCTGTGTCGGATCCAGAACTAGAAGAACTTTAGTTGATGTTTTGCTTCACCTTGAGTCCTTGACTGAGGTTTACTAGGTGACATTTTGGTTCTGTAGGTTTTAATCTTAAGCAGAATATCTAAAATTATATCTTCATTATTCTCTATTTCTTTTTAGCTAGGGTGCAGAATCTAAGCGAAGTGACCACGAAGTGAATTCTAATAGAACTTTAGGATGGCATTGCTACTTATTATTGCAACCAGTGGGTAAATAATGCAGTCTTTATATCTGTGAGAACTTACAGCTTGATTTTGATGTATTAGGATGGACCCCAAGCAGGACAGACAGTGCCCCATGTTCATATCCACATCCTTCCGAGGAAAGGTGGCGACTTTGAGAATAATGATGAGATCTATGATGCAGTTAAGTCGGAACATTTCTTTTGATTGCTTTGTAAATTTGAATTTTTATGCTTCATGTTTGAATTGAAGCATTCTTTGCCCCTACTTAGATTGATGTGAAGGAAAAGGAGTTGAAGCAGAAGTTGGACTTAGACAAGGAAAGAAAGGACAGAAGCATAGAAGAGATGACTCGAGAGGCTGATGAATATAGATTGCTTTTCCTCTAGATTTGTCAAGGACAGAGGCCATTGCTGAAGAATCAAAAATTTAATTTATACATGTGAACTTTAATATCCTCTGCCAAGTACTTTGTGATTTTTAATTATTTATTGTTTAAAATGTAAAACTTATACATAAAGTAATCTCAATTAAAATTAACAAAAAAAAAAAAAAAAAAAATTGCAATGCCAGAGCATGACCAGGAAAAAATTATTCAAGAAAAACATTTCTTAATATATATACTCTTTTCCTTTTCTTTTTGAGATGATCAATATTTATATACATCTTCAGATACAACATTCTGCTTGTGATTAGATGATTCAAGGTCCCATAATTGGGATACTATGGGGGCATTTGGCTGTTTAATCTACTAGAAAGTGCAAAAATGTTTCCCATTTCAGTGTGTTTTGGTCTCAATTCTCAACTTTCCCAAACACTATGTTTGGATCGGGGAGGAAGGAAAATTATGTTTGGATAAGGGAGGAAGGAAAATAATGAAGGAAAGAAATAAGGAGGTAAAATAAAGGAGAATAGTCAACTCTTTTATCCTTTGCCATTTTCCATCTTGTGTTTGGATGGGTGAAAACTTGAAGGGAGGAAAGAAAATATCATAATTATAAATTTACTATTTTATCCTCACTTGTTCCCTTTTTTTTTTTTTTTAATCTATCCTCATTGTATTATTTCTTACAATAATATATAAACTTCCATTTCAGGGGAAAAAATTACAAAATAAGATTTTGCAAATAATTAAAATAAAAAACAATAATATTTCACTTTTTCTTGTCAAGGAAAGTATTTTCAAAAAGAAAATGGAAAGAGTATTTTCAAAAAGAAATATAATCAGTCAGGCCTTGCTTTCGAAACCACAGTATTTATAGCATATGTGCAGTTAAAGTCGTGTTTGACTAAAAGATTCTCTTGAGTAAAAGGAAATCATTCTTTCTCTCCTTCTACTATAATTATTCTCTGTTTTATAAGTTTAATTAATACGTTTTTGTTATTTTTTTTGCTGCATATGCTTTTTTTTATGTCTTTTATGTCTTCTCTATTGATGAAGTGTTGGTGATTTTCTGCAAAATGGAAAGGATCTTGTGTTGGTTTGGTTTAAATATGCTGGGTTTCTTTTCTGATATGCAAATCCGCAGAGAAGCAGGGAGATGATCAAGTTGGAGAGATAACAATCTTTTGTGGGTATTCTTGTAATTTTTCCACTGAACGCTAAAAGTTCCCTTTACGATCTGGTATTTTCTCTCCACTTCGGAGAGATTGTTTCTTTGTGGTTCCCAGAGGAATTTGTTTTATATTTTCATTCCTCTGCACTTTCCTCGGTTTTCCCAAACAAGAGAAAGCACTTTCCTCTCTTATTTTCCATCTATATTTTCATTACTCCCGTAAAATCCTTTCATTCCAAACAGGTTGAAAGGGAATAAACAACGTGCGACCAAAATAATACTTTGTTTCTATTTTAATAGAAAACATTTATTTTATTTTAATAATAACATTTTATCTTTTTGTAAAAATTAAGAAAAAAATGATTGGAAAATATTAATTTACATTTGATGGTTTTTCAAAAAAAAAAAAAAAAGAAAAGATAATTAATACATATTAATTTTCTAAAAAATACATGGTGATACGTTTAAATTGTCATCCTTAAAATTAAAAACTCCCATTTAATTTTACTTTAAAAAATCTAAGAAACATGAGTAAAATTGAAAAAAAAATTATTAACACCTAAATAAATATGAAAATAATTTGCTTGAATTACAGCCAACGAAGCAAGATTCGTTCAAAGAAATTTTCAAAACAAGAAAAATAGACAGTCACATTTACGTTATTATCAGTTAGCACCCATACAAATTAAGATTCTCTCAATATTTGAAAAAAAAAAAAGAAAGTTAAGAAATGCTAGAATGCAAAAATAGAAGTAGAAACAAAACAAAATGTGTTGCAGACTCGCAATTGAATCAGCCACAGTATGCAAAGAAGTAGCACAGATAAAATCATAATCATAGGTAATATTACTTATCAACAACAAAATTTAATCGTATTCACTACCAATCAATCAGTAACTCAAATAACACTCTCCCAAAAACGCCCCACAAAAATAGAAAAAAAGCTGCATATCTTGCCTTGAAAAAAAAAAACCTATAATCTCCAGCTGCAAAAAACCAATACAACAAATGCCAAAACCAACAAGTTCCCTTTCTTCAATCAATTATCCTCTTCTTCTTCTTACTCCTATGCTCCCCTACTTCATTATTTTTACCCCCCTCAACATCTCTGTTCTTCCTCTTTTTCCTATCTTCCTTATTTTCCTTCACAAGTTCCATATTGCCCCCATTTTCTTCCAAACTTCCGAAACCATTGTTATCTTCCTTATTTTCAACCCCATTTTCTTCAGAATTACCAACATTATCCCTTCCTCTCTTCTTCTTCTCATGTTTCTTTCTCTTAGTCTCCTCTTCCAAATTACCCTCACTACGAGTCTTCTCTTTGTTGATTTCAACTCCTCCTCTACCCTCATCATCCCCATAATTGGCACTTTTCTTCTTTTTCTTCTTATCGGTATCCTCCGCCACATTACCCTCCCCTTGCTCTTCTTTAACCGCAATTCTACTTTCATGAGTCACAATATTCTCAAAATCACCCTTCCCTTTCTTTTTCTCTTTCTTTCTTCCAGTCTCCACTCCATGATTTGGCCCTTGATGACTCACCTCCATGCTTTGAGTTGGTATTTCCTCAATTGCAGCAGCAGCACCCATAGTAGTAGTAGTAGTGGAGACATCTGATTTGTGTTTTTTGTGCTTTTTATGTTTTTTATGATAGGGTTCCGAGTGAAGGCGAACCAACTCATCAAGGGCCGCTGTGGCACGTCGAAGATAGGCACCAACAGCCTGAGAGGCCCCAGTCTCAGCAGAGACGAATTTGGAGAGGATGGAGGCAGCTTTGGAGATGGGAACTGGAGTTGAAGAAACTATTTTGCCTGTGACTGTCTTCATGATTGGTTTTAGAGTTAACTCTCTGAAACGTATATACAAAGAAATCAGAATGTTGTACCCAAACACAAAAATTTAAAGAGAGAGAGCATCAGGTAAAAAAAAAAGATCAGCAACCAATCCAGACACCTGGATCCAAAATATGGGCTAAAAAAAGGATTCAAACCAAAACAAAAAATGAAGCTTAACAAATTTTAATTCAATCAAGAAACAATTTAAAGAAACAATCATACAAATATAGTAAAGATTAAGAGAATCAAAGTTAACATTTGATAGCAAGTCAAGGAATCATTCATGAGAGCTGAAAGAAACAGAATACAAACAAGAATTTTGGAACATTAGCAGATTTTAAATCAGATAAACTAACTAACTCTCTCACTATTACTATTTTTTAATAACATTTGACTGCAAAGTTTGTATAAGTAGATGCATTATTTCCATTGTTAAATACTTAATTACACTCTGATTATTCATATATGTACTTCACAATCATTATTATATTATTGTATTGAGTGTAGTATCGGTATTGAATGCAATTAGGATTAGGGTTTTGAGCAACAAAGCGTAGCAACTCAAATGAGATGAGAGGAATAAAAAAGCCACAAATGTCTAGTATAAAAGTTCTAAGCAAAAGAAAGAAAAATGAAACCTGAGCGAGATGTTGCCGTCAATAGTTCAGGTGTTGATGTCAAAGACGGTGGTCAGTTTGTTCAGAACGGCGATGCAAAAGAGAGGCAAAACCACCCGCCACGGCGAGAGACAGAAGAGTAGGGAGCGGCGAACTGAGAGAGTGACGAAGATGAAGAGCTTAGGTTTTTGTTGGAATGGAAACGACGTAGTTTATATTTCGTTTAATTTATGGAAGTGTAAATTGTTATTTAGTACCTAAAACGTTTCTTTATTAACAAATTTATCGTATCTTTTCCAGAAATCAATAATTAACAAATAATCTTATTTCCCGCAATAATTTTTTTTTTCATCCAAAATAGTATAAATGAAAAAGGATAAAAGATTCTTGTGTTGTGTACATTATTTTTTGCTATAAAACTGTGAATTTTAATTTTTAAAATATTTTACACAATTAAAAAATTATCTAACTTTTCAATTTAACTGATTTAAAATAATTTTATTCTAAAAAAAATTTGTTTATTTTAAAAAAGGCTCAATTATAAAAAATATAAAATATTTCTTTTAAAAAAATATTAGGTAGCAATCGACCAAAATTTAAAAAATAATTTATTAATCATGTCATAAAATTAAATTTGCATCTAAATAGACAAATTGGAAAAATTAAAAAATTTGAATTATTTTTATCCTTTTAACAACTAAAAAGAATTTGATTAACATAAGTTTGTGATTAACATAAAAAGATTATGTATTTTACTTTTTTGAAAAAAAAAAAGAAATTGCTTTTCAAACAAACAAAAAAAAAAAAAAAAAAAAAAAGGAAAAGGAAGTGCCAATAACATATTGGGCCTCAGACTGAAAATGGACTCTTATTGGGCTTTTAGCTTTGATCCGATTGAAGAAAAGAGCGGGAAAAGTTTCTGCAATGTGCATATGCCAGTTGGGAAGGGTTAGAGAGGAGAGACAAGGAAAGGGAAAGAGAGAGATACCGGTGAAGAAATGGAATCCATTCTCAAGGTCTAATCCAGTTATACGAAAACTAATCCAAATATATCATATGATTTCATTCAAATGATTGATTTATGGATAATTGTTAACTTGTTTGGTTACAGAAATACTTTGGGTTTTCTGGGTTCCGGGCATACCAGAAGGAGGTGATCGAGAAAATTCTTCAAAGAAGAGACTGTCTGGTTGTCATGGCTACTGGAAGTGGGAAGTCTCTGTGGTAAAGTCCACTTTGCCTCTTCTTATTCTTCTTCTTCTTTCCTTTCTATTTTTTTTATAATTATTTTTTCTTGCTTGCTTTAAAAATCTTTTCTTTTTATTTTTTTTAATGTTAAACTTTTTGTTCTTGTTATTAGCTACCAGGTTCCTCCATTGCTTGTGGGAAGAACTGGCATCGTCATAAGCCCTCTTATATCTTTGATGCAAGACCAGGTACCTTTTTCCCCATATACATATATGTGTGTATAATTTGATTTTCAATTTATTTTATTACCATAATTATAGTAGAAAAGAAAAAAAATATTCTCTACTGAATTTGTGGGTTTTGGACTTTTTATTGCCAATGAATATACTAGGTGATGGCTTTGAAACAACGAGGCATAAAGGCTGAATTTCTTGGAACTAGTCAAAGTGATCATTCTGTTTATACTTTAGCTCAAAGTGGTCATTTTCATTTATTATTCATGACTCCTGAAAAGGCTTGCGTACTTCCTATCAGGTATTATATTTCTCGCCATTGCCTTTTTTTTTTTTTTTTTTTTTTAAATTGGAGTTATCGATATTGAACTACGTGATGTGGCATTACTCAATGTCTGCAATTTTTTGTTTCCTTCATTTTATGTGGCATATTAAAATTTTACCCTTTTTGTATCCTTGTCAATATTTTTACTTTCATCCTTCTGATTTCTCCACATAAAGATCCATCCATAGGTTGCAATTTACTTGTTTGATGAATTTAAGAGTCATACAAATCATTTTTTTTCCCCTCTAGTAGAAACATTGTTTTCTTCAGTATTTGAGAGTGCTTTTCTTGAATTTCTTATGATAATTTGTCTCTATTTTATCTTGAAAGCATGATAACTGCTTCGTCATGCAGAAAATCTGATGAATGCAGATGATTGCAAAATGCAATACCTAGGTGTAGAAACTAATGTACTCATTTTCTGTTGCTTGTTTTGAATGGAAGTTGATTGCACCATGCTTATTCCCCCCCCTTTTGCTGTCAATTTTTTTGATGAAATGCTGAAATTGTTTTTATTTCATTTCTGTAGCTTTTGGTCAAAATTGCTGGACGCGGGTGTTTGTCTGCTTGCTGTTGATGAAGCACATTGCATATCAGAATGGGGCCATGATTTCAGGTTACTAAATCCGTTGTTTAAAGAGGGTGCACTTTGTATGTATGTGTGTAATAGCTAAATCAATGTAAATTCAGTTGCCTAGACACGAAGGATGCTGACCCTGTAATATGAAGATTGTTAGAACCCACCTTCACTCTGTATTCTGCTCGAGTTTCCTTTTCCCCTAGCATAGGACCTAGCTTGAGGTGCCAAGTCACTGCAACAGTCACTACATTTCTTCAGTGAAGTTCATATGCATTTAAGAGCTGCTGCAATGATTTTGTGCTGAAGAGCTCCCTGAGAATTTAATTCAGGAATTTATTTATTTATTTTTTTATCCTGGTAACCATGCAAGTCTTAAATCTCTTCTATCAGTGTTGAGATCAACCACCATGGTGGTAGTTTCTACCATAAAATTGGGGAAACCAAAGTGTTGTCATCCTTTATAATCATAGCATTATAAATTTCATTTAAATTGACTCCTGTTGTTTCCTCTTTTACTTGCTATTATTAATATCTCATTTTTGAGGAAAATTCCATTTTCTTTTGGTTTGTCAGGGTGGAATACAAGCAATTAGACAAGTTACGGAATATTCTACCAGATGTGCCATTTGTTGGCTTAACTGCAACTGCTACTGAAAAGTAACTTTTTTTTCTTTCTTTATATTTAAAAAAAAAAAAAAAAAAAATCGAACTGAAATTGTCATTCATGTCAATATTCTTTTTCCCATTGTTGTACGAGAGGATATGAATGTAAACTGCAACGTGGCATTAGCTTTTGAATGAATCGCATCTGTCATATGTATGAACTCTACCAGTTCTTTACCGTAGTAATGAAAAGAAAAATTTTAGGCTCCACAATCACCCATGTGATAGGAAATTTACCTTGGGGTATTCTCAAGCTAGGCTCCCTTCCTGCGGCATTCCCTAGGTTCCCAAGTATGCATCTTGGCTTACAGCCCTGAAGTTCTAGATATTTTCATTTTACTCTTTTTTGGTACATTTTTTAGTTTGCCTTTGTGTTTGATAAGTGCACCTGTGACTTCAGATAATTGATAAGTGAACCTGTGACTTATGCCTGAAAAATTAGTCCTTTTTGCCTTTGGCAAATATGATGTTATACTGTTACAATTTTTATCTTGACAATCTCTGCCTTCAGTTTGTGGTCGTTTGCTCAGTGTCACATTGGAAAGGTGCATTTACAACTCATAGTTGTGGCAAATGTCCTTTGATTGTTCAGTCACTGCTATTACAGGGTTCTCTCTCTCTCTCTCTCTCTCTCTCAATACGATGCATATACACATATGCATGCATCATTGGCATGCTCATTCACTAATACATTTATACATTTAGAAGTATAACTAGATAGTTTCCAGTAAGGAACAAGAAATTGTTGTTATTATGACCATTTTGTCAATATCTCATTTGTCCTGTCCCCATTCTGAGATTAAGTTACTTTTTTCATCTCCTTCTATGTTCAATAAAATTCTATGGCAAGTGGCTCATTTTAGTAAATACATTCTAAAGATAGAGCCATTAATATGTAGAAGATAGAGCCATTAATATGTAGTTAATAGCACTGTTTTAATTTTTGTTTTCTTTACTATCTTTACTCCTCCACTAGAAGATTTGCTTTAGAGTGTGGCAATTTCAATACTTGGATGATTGTATCTTGGATGATTCTATCCATGTCATGACTCATGAGGCACATGACCACCACTGAAAGGTGGCAAGTCCCTTGCCATATTTCAACTGTTCATGCCATAGAAAGTAGTTTTTTCCCTCAATTTTATAATGTTTCTTATTACGTTGAATTAAAAAGTTAATTTATTAAAAGCTATATTCTAAAAAAAAGGCCTCAGTTTTTTCTATTTATTTTGCTTAAGTTCAGGGTTAGAATGGACATCATGAATTCCCTGAGAATGAATGAGCCTTATGTTGCTATTGGCTCATTTGATCGCAAAAATCTCTTCTATGGTGTTAAACATTTCAACCGTAGTACTCAATTTGTGGACAACCTTGTGCAAGAAATTTCTAAGTTTGCAGGGAATAGTGGCTCAACTATTATTTACTGCACAACCATAAAAGATGTTGAACAGGTACTTCTTTCTGTGCCCTATGTTGACATTTACTGCTTTGCTTAGAAGCAGGACATGCATGTCTTGTAACAATTCAAAACTTTATGACCATTTTCTTCCTTTCCTTGCATTGTTATTTCAAAGCAAAGCCAGGAATCTTTTGATGACACTTAAGTCTATACATCATAGATGCAGTTTTTCCATGACATCATAATATATGCTGTTGTATTGTGCAAGACTATCCATATGATGACTTCTCTTACATACCAGCTATTGGTAGAATCTTTATTCACCGGTTTGTTGTTTTTCATCATTTGACTAACGCCTACACATGCTGTTGTCATCAAAAAATTTTCTCCAGATTTTCAAGTCACTTCAAAACGCAGGAATTAAGGCTGGAATATACCATGGTCAGATGAGCAGCAGAGCTCGTGAGGAGTCCCACAGGTTTTCACCTCTAAACCATCTATTTTTGGACTACCATTTCTACTTCTAGTTGTCCTCTTCTTTTTCTCTTCCATTGCCAGCTTAGCAGTAGTTGATTTTTATACTTTTATCTGTGTTTTCTTTTCCTCAGATCATTTATAAGAGATGAACTGCATGTCATGGTTGCCACTATTGCTTTTGGCATGGGCATTGATAAGCCAAACATAAGGCAAGTGATACATTATGGTTGTCCTAAGAGTCTAGAGTCCTATTACCAGGAAAGTGGACGCTGTGGAAGAGATGGTATAGCCTCTGTCTGTTGGCTTTATTATACAGGAAGTGACTTTTCGAAGGGTGACTTCTATTGTGGGGAATTGAAATCAGTAAGTAAATTTACTTCCTTTAAGAAACTATGATCATTGTTGATGATGGGTGCTACTGCACTAATTTGCTATCCAACGAAGCATTTGAAATTGCTATACTGTACACCTCCTTTTCTGTGAGACATTATTGTAAATTTCCTTTTTTCCCCCTCTTTCCTTTCTTTTTAAAATTAATTCCATACCATGATTCATCAGGAAAATCAGAGAAAAGCAGTAGTGGAGTCTTTAAGGGTCGCACAGAAGTACTGCATGCTGGCTGCTTGCAGAAGAAAGTTCTTGCTTGATTACTTTGGTGAAAAATTTCCAGCTGAAAAATGCGGTTTGGCTTTTACTTAGATACGTTATTTTGATTTACTTGTTATTTTCATTATATTTAAGCTTAAATATGCTACTCTTTTAGCTGGCCATCAATTGTCATTTAGTTGTTTTTCATTTTGTAGGAAATTGTGATAACTGCAAGGTCTCGAGAAGGGAGCGTGATCTGTCCAGGGAAGCATTTCTTTTAATGGCTTGCATCCAATCATGTCGGGGTAAATGGGGCCTCAATTTGCCTGTAGATGTTCTTCGTGGATCTCGAGTAAGTTATTATTTATTGAAAAATGCTAGTGCTTTCTGGTGCTTATTCATCATGAAATATAGGTTGTTGGTTCTAACATGTGTTCTTTGCTACCAGCTCCTTGTTGTTTGAAGAAACCCTCCACTTTTAGATGATTTAAATCTAGTGCATACAATCAGCTTTTTTTTCTCCCTCCATTCAAGTGAAGTTCAAATAATTAGGAAAAGTTAGAAGCATTTTACTGAGACCAATTACCCTGTTTAGAGTTTTCATGATGATGGGTAGAAGGAACTTATGATCTGTTACACTGAAAAATATCAGCTTTCTTGTAATGCTTAGCATTCAAAATTTTGTGTGGATCTATTAAAATTTAGTTGAAGCTAGCATTCAATATTCAGTCTCATCTTTTCAATTCTTACACAGATGTCTTGTCTTTTATTTTTGTTTATAGGCAAAAAAAATTCTTGATATGCATTTTGATGAGCTTCCACTTCATGGACTTGGGAAAAGCTACTCATCAACTTGGTGGAAAGCACTGGCTTACCAATTGATCTCTGATGGTACATGAAATGATTTGCTTGAAATTTGAGTTGTAATCATTAAGAAAAGAATTGTTGTCTTCTATGGTTGCCTGGTGCTACAAATTATTGGTTGTATGAGTGGGTTCCGCTAATAGTTGTGGCTTGGTGACTACTAATTGCAGCTTGCTTACCAATTTCAAGGTTTTATACACTGCGCTTCTGATTATACATATATGAAAAATATTGAGTTCTGTTTGGTGGTCTCTGTTTCTCTCGTGTTTCCAAACTCATAGATTAATATCTTTTTAAGTTGAAGAACACTTTTGTAATGACTTTGGTTGGTGGAATGAGTATTTGAATCGAAACTTATTATTTCAGTAAATAGGTTTCCTGAAAGATGTAGAGGAGTTCTAGAACTTGAAATGGCATGTTAAGAAAATATGATAAAATACTAGCACGAGCTGTTGATTATCATGTGGGTCACAACAGTGATTTATCATATAGAAAGCACGCAAATTAACAATTAACTAAATGAAATTGAAGATTAATGCCATCTCCTTCCCTCATTACCTTTCAGGGATTGTTAAATACTGATTTCATGATTGCAATACATCAGTTAGCTCATTTCTTTCCCTGAAAAAAAAAAAAGTTTTCTTTTGTACTGTTTGTTTTAATTTTGATAATCAATGTGCTCTTCACTAATAATCTTTTGAATAGTAAATTATGACAACAAGTTTTTTGCTAACTCCTCAGTAACTTAATGCAGGTTATCTGGTAGAGACAACTGAAGATGTATATAAATGTGTGAGGTACACTTTTCTTTTATTTTCTAGATTCTAGAACTGCAAATTGCCAATTTGAAAATTTCAATGTTGCCTTTCTATTTTTCTTTTCTCGCTCATATATCTTGTGTTATTGAAGAACACTAATCTAGAAGCAAAGGGCCAAGATAGGCCTGGAAGTGTTGGCTAAGCAGCCTTGCCACTTATTCTGAAGTCTGAACTATATTTATGTGAAATTTTATGCTGAAATGTAATTACATAATTATGATAATAGCTCATGACATAGGTTATAGAAGTTACATTACCACCATAAAGACCTATTCTTCTTAAAAGTTTAACCTATTAGACGAGGACCCAAGAGAAGGTTGCTCTTTAATTTATATCATGAGTGATCAATTAGGAAGCCTCACCTATGAGATCCCTTTAATGAAACAGTTCTAATCATGTTCCTTCCTTTATGCATCAGTGTTGGCGCAAAGGGAAAGCAATATCTTAGGTCTGCCACGCCTGATTATCAACCACCACTCATTTTGCCATTGACTAGTGAAATGGTTGATGATGAGGAACATCAAAGTGCAACAGGTGGAGTTGGAGAATTCAAGAGTTTGGCGACTTTGGAATTTGAAAGTTTTTCAGAGGTTGGTAACTGAAGTATACTTTTTCTTATTCTTCTTTATCTTGTCTAAGTCTTTGATTCTTGTGTTTATCTTTGATCATCCATAACATTTTAAATGCTCTATAATTTGAACCTAGAATACACAAATTGTCGTCTTAGAGAACAACTTTTTAGAAATCTGCAAATTCTGGAAGTGTCTTAATATGAATTTCTTACCTCAAATTTGTGGACTCATTTGCTTAAATCTATGAATTGTCTCCATCCATGTGCATTACAATTATTGAAAGTCACCAGTAAAGCATGATTGCTGATTTATCAGGCTTGCTACTATAAATGCTGGCAGTCCCACTTGCTTGAATAATTCACAAAAGGCAACATTCCTGTATGTCCATCTTATTTTTTCCAGATGCTATGGGTCATGTCTCCATATCTCTGCTTAACCAAAGATTTGTCTTTGAGATTCCAATAGAAAAGGCAATAAGATTCGCAGTTGAGTTAATATAGCAATAAAATTGTTGTTGGATTTGATGATATTCTGATTTTTTCTGTCAAAGATACTTCAAGATTATTTATTATCTGAGGCTTTTCAGTTGATTATTATTGATATTTGGCAAAAAAGAAATTATGACTAAAGCACTATGTCAACAACTATATGTGTTCTGGCCTTGAGCTATGGTCCCTATCTACTCAATTAAGCCATGGTCCCTATCTAGTTAGGTTGAATATATGGATCCTCTTTCCTTTCTATTCAGATTAGGTCCATGTCTCTAAAAGGCTACCCTGGAGCTGTATATGCAAGTACACAGAAGTTTTATAGTATTCATTTTTTTTTAATTACAATTCACTATATGAAAGTAGTTTGAATAAATTTTTATACAAGTGTTTATGGAACTCAACAATGGGTTTGGCACTTCAGAGATGCTTAGAGTTGTTCCCAAAAGTGACTCCTGTGGCCCTGCTTTCTTATCTCAAATTTCGAAAAGTTCTTTCTAGGTTTGGACTTTTGCATACCAGCAAGAGTCATTTCAAGTGGGTAACTACCAAATTCAGGGAACATTTTCACCTTTGCTTTCATTTAATCTTTATCCATTTGGACTCAAATCATCTAAACTTGTCAACCGAAGAACTATGTAGCAGATTTTAATGCACTAAGACTTTGATTATTCATCCTGAAACCATTTGATGATGCATATACCTTTGCATTAAAGTAGGTCTTGTTTTCTTTCATAAGTCCCTTTTTTATTCCTTGTCATTATGTTCTGGTTTCCTACTGCTATTTATGCTTTCCTTTGCGCATGTATGGATTGTTGATCACTCCAGGCTGAGGTACAACTCTATCACATGCTTTTGGAAGAGAGGATCAAGCTTGCAAGAAGCATTGGAACTGCTCCGTATGTCCCATTTCACTATCAAGGCTACAACTAGCTACTAGCAGTTTAATTAACATGAAACATACTGTGTATGCATGTTGAGTTTTCATTTTGTCAGATATGCTGTATGTGGTGATCAAACAGTAAAAAAGATTGCATTGACAAGGCCATCTACCAAGGCTAGGTTAGCAAACATTGATGGTGTCAATCAGGTATGGCATACCCGTTATAATAATAAGTAATTCTAGGACATTCAATTTATCTGCTCACTGTAGCATTGCCCACTTGCTCAGAATTCATATCATTACTCATGCTTTTTACCAGAAATATGATTTATAGACTGCACATTTGGGGTTTTTTTTTTTTTTTTTCCTACTGTTATTTAGACAATTTATCTTTCTACTCTTATCTGGACTAATGCCTTGACACTAGGTCTATTTTTGAGAAGGGAGATGGAATTGAATTTGTCACTAGGTCTATTTTTGTGTTTGCAATCTACCTTCACCAGAGAATTGTGATTCAGATTTGAATAATTTATGCTTTATCATGTGGATCTGATGTTGGACAGCCATCCTGCAATTGTTCTATGATTGTGAGAAACTATGAAGTTAGGCCACTTTTGAGACACTAATGTTCTGTTAATTACATATGAGCTATTTAGAAGGGTAAAGGAGTTGTTTCGAAGGCTATGCTGTTGTAGGATGGAACTAGTCCATAACAAGACAAAAGAATTTGGAGAAAATTCTGTATATCTTCATGTTTCTGTATCATATACATTTATACAAGAGATAGCCTACAATATTCCTAAATTTAAGCACATCACATCCCATATTTACATCCCCAATAAATCCCCAGATTACAGCTATTAAATACCAGAATTATAGCAAATTAGTAAAGATATATACAATAATTACAGCTGATATTGACTCACTATACAGCTGTTATTGACACCCCCCCTCAAATTGATGCTGGTGAATCAAGCAGCATCAATTTGTTTACGAAAAATTGATGTCGAGCAGCAGTGAGGGGCTTGGTCAGGATATCGGCGATCTGCTGTGTTGTAGAAATATATGGGAGGCTGATTACATTATTATCAAAACATTCTCGGATTGAATGACAGTCTATTTCAATGTGTTTGGTGCGCTCATGGTAGACTGGATTAGCGACAATCTGGATGGCACTAGTATTATCCGCATGAAGAGGAGTTGACCCAGCTTGAGTACAACCCAATTCAGATAACAAACCACGCAACCATATTATTTCTGAGCATGTTGCAGACATTGCCCTATATTCCGCTCCAGTGGAAGACTTGGAGACTCTGTCTTGTTTCTTGCATTTCCAAGAAATTAGAGCTTCACCTAAATATACACACCACCCGGTTGTAGACCGACGAGTATCCGGGCAACCCGCCCAATCAGAGTCACTATAAGCAGCAAGAGTAAGGGAAGAGTTAGCTGGAAAAAATAGACCACGATGTGGAGTTCCATGCAAGTATCGAATTATGCGTTTCACAGCAACCATATGTAAGTGGCGTGGAGATGCCATGAATTGACTCATCAAATTGACAGCAAAAGAGATATCCGGTCTTGTTATTGTCAAGTAGATAAGACTTCCAACAAGGCGCCGATATAATGTAGGATCCTGTAGAAGTTCACCCTCCTCTTTACGAAATTTGACATTAACTTCCATAGGAGTATCCACTGGTTTTGTGTTTGTTAACCCAGCCAAGTGAATTAGTTCTTGAATGTACTTGTGTTGATTTACAAAGATTCCCTTGGTGCTTCTGTGAACTTCTAATCCCAGGAAATAAGTAAGAGACCCTAGATCTTTCATGTGAAATGAAGCAGTTAAAGATGATTTCAATTGTTGAATGCAAACAGTATCACTACCAGTGATTAAAACATCATCCACATATACAAGTAACATAACTATGCCTTGAGTTGTCTTTTGGAAAAATAAAGAAGGATCATATTGACTCTGTTGGAAGGAGAGATCAAGCAAAGTTTGACGAAATTTTGCAAACCAGGCACGAGGGGCTTGTTTCAACCCATACAGAGAACGTTGCAGATGACATACCTCATTTGGACCAGTTTGCAATCCCTGTGGCGGACGCATAAAAACATTTTCTTTAAGATCCCCGTGAAGAAAGGCATTCTTAACATCCATTTGATGTATAAGCCAGTCTTGAGAAGCTGCAATAGCCAAAATTGTACGAACTGTAGTCATTTTCGCGATCGGAGCAAATGTTTCGTCATAGTCAATCCCATATTCCTGGCGATTTCCTAGCGCTACCAGACGAGCTTTACAATGTTCAAAAGAACCATCTGCTTTCAATTTGACAGTAAAAACCCATTTGGAACCAATGGGAGTGATTTCTGGTGGACACGGTTTAAGTTGCCAAGTCTGATTCTCTGCCAGAGCATCCAGTTCATCTTGAATAGCTTTCTTCCAACAATCAGATTTAATTGCTTCTGAATATGACTTTGGTATGGCAATAGAAGACAAAGTAGCAACCATGGATGTATGAGATTCATTTTTTCTTTCTGGAGAGAAACCGTACCTGTCTGGGGCTCTGATGGTTCGAGCAGATCTTCTAAGTGGTGGAGGTGCAATGTCGGGCTCAGGTGGCAGAGGGGACCCAGGCGAAGCTTCAAGTGCCATTACTGTTGATGGAGTATCAGATTGTTGTTGAATTTGTCTATGAACAGGTCTTCTAGTATACACAATCCCAGGATGAAATCGGGTTATTGGAAGAGAAGAGTTGGAAGGTGAGTCATTGAAGTTGTCTTCAAAAGATGGAAGCAGTGTATAAGAAGAGGTATTGGATGAGCCTTCAAAGGAAGAGTAAAATTTTTTGGTATCGAAAAAAATGACATTACGAGAAATACGAATCCGTTGGGTGGTTGGATCAAAACACTGAAAACCCTTTTGATTTGGTGCGTAGCCAAGAAAGACACATTTTATTGATTGTGGGGAAAGCTTGGTTCGTTCGTGAGGTGGTAGAAGGACAAAACATACACATCCAAAAGGATGTAAATGTTTATAATTTGGTATGGTTTTATGAAGCAAAAAATATGGTGTTTGATTATTGGGAGTCTGTGAGGGAAGTCGATTTATGAGATGTACGGCAGTGGATAAGGCTTCAACCCAAAATTTTGGTGGAACAAATGATTCAATGAGCAAAGTTCGAACCACATCAAGTAAATGGCGATTTTTTCGCTCAGCCACACCATTTTGCTGAGGGGTATATGGACAACTTCGTTGAGATAGAATCCCTTTTGATTGAAGAAAAACTTGGAATTTTTGTGACATGTATTCCCCACCCGAATCAGAACGCAAGATTTTGATAGTCTTAGAATACTGATTTTCGATTAAGGCTAAAAATTTTTGGAAAACATCAAAGACCTCTGATTTTTGTCGCAAAAAATAGATCCAAGTGAAGCGATTGTAATCATCAATGAACGTTACAAAATATTTGTAATGATTATGAGAAATAACAGGTGAAATTCCCCAAACATCACTATGGATTAAATCAAAAGATTCATTTTCATGAGTAGCATGAGATGGAAAAGGTAAGGTTTTGCTTTTACCCATTTTGCAACTAGAACAATTAAAATCAATATTTTTAGACAAGGTTTTAGTTCCCAATACACCAGACTTAAACAAAAGAGAAATAGTCTTATCATTAGGATGACCCAACTTCGTATGCCATAAGTGATATTCATCTTGAACTGAAGTAGTTAGAAAAGAAGACACACTTTGAAGCTTGGTCGGTTCATGGATATTAAGAGGAAACAATCTGCCCCATTTAGGTCCCTTTGCCACCGTTTTCCCCGTCATTACCTCCTGCACAACACAACCAGAGGGAGAAAAAATGACTTCACAATTATTCTCCACTATTTGTCCAACAGATAATAAATTTGTAGTGATTTTAGGAGCAATAAAAACATTCTTCAGAAAAGGAGAGGAAGAAATATCACCAGTAGCCATAATGGGAACATGATTCCCACTAGCAGTCTCGATTTTCAAGTGCCCATCATATTTTTTAATGTTACACAGATTGTCAAGTGATGGAGTCATGTGATTTGATGCAGCTGAATCACAAAGCCAGATTTTAGAGAGGGATTTGTTTTTACCCGTAATTCCAAGTGCAGAAAGAGCTGAAATGACTATTTGTTGAACTGCCTCTTGAGTAAGTACAGGAACAGCTTGTTGAGAAGCATTATTCGATGTTGATGCCGCCAAATGATTGGTTGTTGAAGCATGCAAAGCCTGAGATGTACGATTCTGGGGACGCTTTCTACACTCTGAAATAATATGTCCCTTAGTTTTGCAATAGTTGCAAAATTTTTGGGAACATTGACTTGCAATATGACCAAATCCTTTGCAGCTGTAACATTGGACTCCAGCCAGGTTCCGAGTTTTGGTTTGTGCTGCATACGCAACATTGAGAACATTGGATGAGCTGCCTTGCTGTTCTAAGGCATGCTGCGTCTTTTGACGTTGTTCCTCCCTAAGCAATTCACTCAAACAATCATCCAAAGATGGAATGTTAGTCCTAGCCAACAAATTGGATCTGACAATCTCAAATTCAGATCTGAGATTCATCAAAAAACGATCTCTTTGACTAGTTTGATGAAGGTTTATGACTGTCTCCAAAGATGCTTCAGGAATAGAAGCATATAAAATCTCAGTATATTAAGTCCACAAAGCAACAAAACCCGAATAATATTCCTGGATTGACAAATTTCCCTGTGTGTAAGTGGACACATCTTGCTCCAGTTGAAAACGCCTAGCTGAATTATCTTGAGCATACACTTTTTTTAGATACTCCCACATCGCTTTCACTGTTTTGAATGGTCTGAGGTTGGCAGCAATGGAAGGATCCATTGTTTGCAACAACCAGCTTTTCACACGAGCATCTTTTGTTTCCCATTCAGCTATTTTAGTTGAATCCGTCGGCTTACTAGTCGAACCATCAACAAGTCCCCATAAGTCTTTTCCCTGAACATAAATCTTGAATTGAAATTCCCAAGCAAAGTAATTCTTGCCTGTGAATTTGATGCAAGCAACAACGTCAGATTTTTCCATGATTAGAAAACCAAGATGATATGAAAAAAGGGGAAAAAAAAAAAAAAAAAAAAAAAAAAAAAAAAACAACACAAGATGAGAACTATCTCAGACAAGAAAACACAAGAGAGGTATCTCGTAAGGCTCTGATACCATAACAAGACAAAAGAATTTGGAGAAAATTCTGTATATCTTCATGCTTCTGTATCATATACATTTATACAAGAGATAGCCTACAATATTCCTAAATTTAAGCACATCACATCCCATATTTACATCCCCAATAAATCCCCAGATTACAGCTATTAAATACCAGAATTATAGCAAATTAGTAAAGATATATACAATAATTACAGCTGATATTGACTCACTATACAGCTGTTATTGACAGTCCATGCATAAGTTCTTGCCTTCACAACTTTACCATAATATGCCTTTTATATTATGTGGCAGCTACTAATTGTCCCAGCATAAAATTGATCACATTGGAGAGGAGTGCCATCTTAAATGTGTGCAATTATTGCCATTACATTATAATGATTGTGCTGAATATTTCTTTTTTCCTTTCCCCCCTTTTAAGTTAAGAGTTTGAGAAATTCAAATCTCACGAGTTCAAAAGAAAAAAACTTCGATTTTCCTCATAGTACTTACCCTGTATGGCAAGATATGAAATTTTATATGATGTTTCATTGCAGCACCTCGTTATAAGCCATGGAGATCATCTTCTTCAAACGATTAGAGATCTTTCACAAAAGTTAAACCTTTCCTTGGACGGAGAAGCAAGCTTACAGACTGCTAATTCCAGAAAGATGCATCCAATTCCAATACCCAACCACCAGAGAAAATTGCCATCAGCAAAGTATGAAGCATGGAAAATGTGGCATGAAGATGGTCTATCAATGGACAAAGTAGCAGTATGTCTTCGTAAATGTTTAGAACATTTTATCTGCATTTTGACAATTCTTTAATCCTTCACTATTTTTATATGTAGAATTTTCCGGCTAGATCAGCCCCTATAAAAGAACAAACTGTTTGTGAATATCTTCTGGAAGCTGCCAAAGAAGGATTTGAGATTGATTGGCCCAGATTTTGTGATGAGATTGGACTGACACGTCAAATTTTCTTAGTTATTCAAGGTGCCATCACAAAGGTTGGGTCAACAGACAAGTTGAAGCCCATTAAAAATGAATTACCTGAAGATGTAAGTTTGCCATGTTATTTCTTTCTCCTCCTTTATTTTGTTTGAATGATTGACATTTTCATCCAAATATATGAAAAAATCTATGCCTTATCAGTGAGTTGGATCACTTAAAACTGATTAACGTCTTGCTATAATGTCAGATAAGCTATATGCAGATCAAGACTTGTCTGCTGATGCAAAACTGTGGGATATCTCTAGAAGTGGCCTTGCCTAGCGACCCGAGTATTTCAAAGGCTAGTGAGCTCGAAAACAAAGTGACTGATAGTAGTACAAAAACAGCCCCTCTTGCTTTCACAATGACACAAGAACAAGAGGTGCCTCCTATCAATGATGATCTGCAGTTGCCAGAAAAGCGCCAAAAATTAAACACAACTGAAGGAAGTTCTGTCGCATTGGAGGCAACAGAGAATTCCATATTGAACTGGCTAGAGAAACTCAATGAAGGGGTTAGTGCAGTAAGAGCCTGAGGCTCTATATTAATTAATTAGATGAAAGGGCAGGTTTGGTTCACCTCTGAAATGGAATGAAAAAGGATGAATGCCTAAAATAAAAATCCAAAGAATCCTATTCATGGTTTTTTTTTTTTTTTATTTGGAATAACTAAACATAATTTATTAGTTATATATAATGAATTCTAAAATATATATTATTTCAAATTATTCAAAAATTAAAAAAATGAAAAACAAAAAAAAAAAGATTCCTTGTAAACTGAACCAGAAAGTGCAATCCTAATTCCAGAATTTCATTCAATACCTAATTTTAAAGTGAACCAAACTTGATTTATGAATTTTGTTCAGCTTGATCTGTTGTCTCCTGAATATGGAAATCTTGCAGGTTTCACTGTCTGATATTTTGGAGCACTTCAATGGGTCGAAAAAGGAGTCTGTGATTGATCTGGTAGCTTCCCTTGAATGTGACTTTTTGATATTTAAAAAGAATAATCTGTACAGGCTTTTGTAATGAGGAATTTCTTCACATTGCTGGGGGTGATCTAAGTTATGCTCAGTTCATACAGACTTCCAATGACTGAAAATTGGCATTTATTATTTGACAAATAGCATTGTTTGTTATGTGTAAATTGAGCAAGAAGCTTTGTTTACTATTTCATGAGATGTGTTGCAGTGCTGCAAAATTTTGGTTCCTATTTCAAAATTTATTTATTTACCAATACTTCAATCAGTGAAAAATGCAAGTTTTTACAAGATTTAATTTTTCTTCATAATTTTCTTCAAGATTTAATACAAGTTTTCACAAGTATTTAGCTTTGAAATCATTGATACAAGAGAAAAATATATTTGGGTCCTTAAATTATATCCTAATTAACAGTTTTGTCCCTTTAGAGATTATTATGACATTTCTAAGTTTTGCTTTAAACTAACTATGAAGTCCTTTTGTCCCAAAATTCAAATGTTTACCATCAGTCAAATTCACATTTACATGAAATATGCTCGCTTTTTCGATAAAAAAAAAATGTTTTTTGGATTGAATGATATATATGATAGTGAATTTTTAACAAGAGTTGGGAAATCATGATATAATATGATAGTATTAATTAGAATATAATTTAAAGACTCAAATATATTTTACACTTGATACAATTACTGTATAGGAAAAGTTGGTAACTTGGCATTTAAAAAAAAAAAATCGTTTATGGTTTTGTTTCTCAATTATAAAAGAAAACTCAATTGTTGAAATATATTTATTTTAGTATATGAAAAACATCCCAATAAGAGAAGCAAAAGTGATTTTTTTTTTTTTTTTTTTTTTTAACCTTGCTTTTTCAAACCATGATTCAGCAATTTGCCAAAAAAAAAATAATAATAATAACAACCATAGCGAAATATTGAAACTTTTCCCACACCATAATTCATTTTAGTAATCCAAAAAAATAAAAAACAGGGAAAAGGAAAAACGGTAATAAAACACAATGTTGGAAAACAACTGGAAAGGGGGAAAGCAATGCCATATCGGCCTTTCATTTGCCAGCAATGCACAATTTCAGAACATTAGAAATTTTTTTCATTGTAAAGAAACTTTGCTATTAAGTTAGAATTTGATGGTATATTGGTGCTCTTGGAGAGTATCCAGACACATCAATACTGTTATAAATCTGTCTTAGCAACTGTAATTTCTGATGAATTATGGAGAAAGCATAATTCAACAAAACAGCACAATTCTCTTGTTATGGAGAAAGCTGCAACAATGCAAGTAAAAAGGAAGAGTTAAATGTTTGCCCAACCAAGATGAAAACAGGAAGGACAGATATCTAGTCCGTGTTAAATTCTGATGAATGATAAAAGAAAATAAAAAAAAAAGAAGTACCGCCTAAGAAGAAAAAATTAGTACTTATGGATAGCATCCTCCAGGTCCAATTCCAACCCCGTGCGATTTTTAATAGAGGTAGATGCATCCAGAGGTACCTTACATTTCTTTTGCAGCTCCTTGAATTTTTCGACATCGAACTTCTGTTTCTTGAACAATTTTCTCTGCCTGGAGAGAAATAGCCTCTTCATCAAGTCTTGGTAAGTGGGATCTCTTGAAGTGAACAAGAAGTAGGCATAGCCGACAATTATGCCAGTTGTTGTTGCAAAAAATGAGATAGGTTCCATTACATCCCATGAAAATTCCCAGAATGTTAGCCTAAAGAATAATCCGATATGCGCCAAAGCTATCCCAAGCCCGCACCAAAGGATGCGTCTAACTTGCCTATGTGCCAGTATGTCAATTTCTTCTTTCCTCTCCTGCAGTGTCCTTAGCTCAACCCTCATAGGATCATCTTCAGGAGTAAAAGCAAGTGGCATTGCTCTTCTAATCAGCTCTACCACCTAAATGCATTCAAGTTATTAGAGAGACAAAAATACGAATAAACAAGATTAATAATCCAATGAATCTACAAATAAACAAACGAGTAAAGGAGAAGAAAAGGAAGGCAGAAAAGTATCAAGCCTTTGAATTTTATTCAATCCTAAAACACATGTTTTCTAAGACCAGACCTGCTATGTTGACCCAGCAAAAAAAAAAAAAAAAAATATATATATATATATATATATATATATATATATATATACAAGTAAAACCCAAATCTGGCAGCAACATATGACAGAACATTGGTTACAGCTTTTGATCTGCATATAACAGTAGTCAGTTGCTTTTGATATGCTTGGCAGCTTTCACAAGCCAAGAAAAGTTTGCTTGACATGCTCAAGCATAGTTAGTTGCAAAACTGAAACAGCAGTACAAATGCATTATCCACCCAAGCCTACTACTGCAAGCACGATATATATTGAGGCATCCAACGCAAATGCTTTGAATTAAGCAGAGAGTTGTAGCTATCATCAGGCAAAGAAAGACAAAACACAAGCCATATATTTTCAGACAAGGGGATGAATTATTTAGTTAATGCAATCCTCTGACTTAATTACTAAAATAGCAAGACATGCTTGAGTTAAAGAGCAATCAGTTAAGATATAGATATACCTGTGTGCTTACACATCTATAGAAGAACACTTAACATATAGATGCTATGCTAAAACAAAGCACAAAAAGCAATGGGATTGGTTCAAATATAATTGTAGACATGAGCATCACATTTCTGCCCAAAAAAGAATCATCACACAATATATCAAAAAGGGAGATCACATAATACATGTATGAGCAATGAAAGGTCTGGAGAAGCTTCTGATTTACCAAAAGACTAGTTCCCTAGAGGACTTATGTGCAGATTTTAAAAAAAAAAAAAAAAAAAAAAAAAAAAAAAAAAAAAAAAAAAAAAAACTCATATGCAGATAAACGTAGTAAGACAACAAGATTTAGCTTGGTTCTGACCTCTGATATCTACAATTGAATTAAAAAAAAAAAAAAAAAAACGGATGCCATGAATACAAGAAGTCCACATCACATCATCCAGAGAACATTAATTCAAAGTTCTTATCATAAGGAATGTCGTGTCTTCAGCATGATTGATGAAATGGAAAGAGGCTAATGCTGAGGGAGACTAAAAGGTGAAGTTGCCGGTATCATGACCATCAAGTTCACTATATCTTGTCAACGAACATAAACTCGTCTATATAAAAGGGGAATCAAACTCTGTCAAACAGTCACTAAAAGGGACTGGTATTACATACTCCATAAGAATCTCTCTTTATTACACAACAAGCCAACTTCAAATGACAGATAAAACTTGTCTATATAAACTAGTAAATGTTGTGAACTCCACATTCCTTTTTACAAGACAACTTGAGATATTCTCAGAATTGTTATATTTATCTTCCCAGTAGGACCATAGCCACAAGGAACATCTCCAGAACAGCCCTTAAAGGAGCCTGATATTACTTAATTCAGAAGAATATTTCATAAAAAAAAACAAACCAACTTCAAATGACAGATCTGTCTCTTACATTATGAACTAGCATTTCTGACCTGCATATGCTTTTTCCTAAACATCTTGAAACATTCTCATAACTATTGCCTTTAGTTCCTGAGTACAGTGACCTTCCAACACTTACTGAATGTTTGATGAAATACATAATTACTAAACTGTCAAAGAGTCAACTTTGAAAAACAGAAATATAGTTTTCTCCTTGACTGCTACTGCTCACACCTTATGAACTAAAACTATCCTAGTTATCTACAGCATCATATCTTAAATGACTAAAGCAACTATATATAGATACATATGTTAGATCTTCCTTGGAGTTGGTCCAATTGGATTACAAATGCACTCCATAGGTAGTAAAACTTAATTTGGTTTCAAACTCAAGTTTGAACAGGAGTATGCCATGCTGTGGCATCTCCAAACACAAATAGCATGTGTTTCCATCCACTTTATCAATAGACAAATATAGTTATTCACGTAACTGCGAGTGGTTTTTACATCGAAGGTTGGGCATGGTAACTTAACAAAAGGCATCTCAGCATAGTGGATATTGATGCATATTCAGCAGTATCATAAAATGCGACTTAAAGAATAATAAACAATGATTCATATCTGCACACTACTTGTACATGAATTTTCCTCCTATTAATTTGTGAGAGAGCTTCAACAAACTAGATGTAAGCACAGCCATGGCTTCCTGATCGAAAGCACAAGCTAAACTCAAAATTCAACAGTATACAGCTTCTAACAAATCGACTTGTTCCTTCACAGTAAATCCTACATCACGCTAACTGGACAATAAAAAGAGAGAAAACAACCATGCTGTTTCTTAAGCCAACAATATCTAGTGGACCAAAATTAGCAAGGGACAGTAATTGTTACGATATTGGGCTATTTTAGAAAGAGAATTAATAATTAAAGAAAGGATGAAGTGTGTGGTAGCATCTAAGTAAGCAAAAGTCTGTTCCCTACTTCTCATTCCACTAAACAAAGAAAGAACTGAATCTGCCTCTCAATTGTCATTTCTAAGAGCCATTTATTAGGTCCACCCAAACCCCCAAAAGATAAATAGAGCAGCCTCATTCTCAAACCAACTGTTGATATCATAGTCTATCAGGTTAGGAAGCAATTCACAAACAAGCGTTCGCGACATCCACAAACTTAAAAGGAAAACAATATTCCCAAAACAGAATATAATAGGGAAATATGAGTATTGAAAATTTCAGAATAAAAGAAGACAGGATTGACAGAAGCATTTGTAAGAAGACGAAGTTGACAATGTCAAAGATCGAACATTTCCAGTTTACAGAAATACCAAGTTCCTTGCCATATACAAAAGAAAATATTAATAAGAGGTGCAAAGTTAAAATTACAAAGATTAACTTCAAGCAATAATTCAAATTAATGGCTAGACCTAAGCTGAATTCTATGTTATTGATGTCTTCACTCTTTACTATTGTAAGCATAAAATTTCATTTAATTCTCAATTTTACTCTTGTTTCACACAAGGGTGAGCATAACAAACAATATTAGGCAATATGAGGCAGGAGTGAACTTGAAAATCCCGTGACAACACCAATAAAGCAATAAAGAAAAAGAAAAAGACCACTACTGAGAGTCCAAAGAGAGCCAAGAAAATCAAATCAAGATGAAAGACCAACAAACACAGTACAGTACAAAGGGAATAACAAAATGTGTTATGTTCCAAGCGCCTCTCTCTAGTAGTAGTACTAGTCTGGTTTTATACTTATGGCATTCCTTAAGAGCATAGAAAAAAAGGTAGAGACAGAGACATGGGTCACAAAGAAAGCACATAAAGGAAACAATAAGTAAACCATTAATGAAAGCAAACAATAGCCTCAATAATACTAATTAAAAATGAAAAGTTTCAAAATATAACCAAAGAAACAAGAAGATGAAACGGAGAAAAGGCAAAGCGGACCTTGTCGGGGTGGAGATAAACCTTATCCCGGAAGAGAAGTACAACCCCAGCCTCATCAAGGACGCGTGCAAAAGCTGCAGCTTCTTCTTGAGATCTAGCTACACCCAAGCTTTGGCAAGCCTGCAATAGATCAGTATAAGGGATGACCTCTTTCCCTTCCATTCCCAATTTTATTTTCAATCCCTCCACATTCACAAGCCTCATCAATCTCTTCACCTCTGCACACGTTATATTCTCCGTACCACCTCCTCCGCCTCCTTCCTGTTTGTTGCTATCTTTCTCTGCAGTACCAGAAAAAGGAAACCTAGAATCCTCCTCCGATGACGACGGTGATGGCGACGTTGTCGTCGTCGTCGTCGTTGTCGACATTAAAACTGACTTGCTAAATAAGACAGCCAACGTCATCCCTCCTACTCCTCTTTCAAGAGGTTCAATTACCGGCCTCCATCCTGTTCCTGTAAAAAACGGTGCCGTATGCAATGACGGTGTCGTTCTCCCCACTGCCGCCGCCGCGGACGCAGTCTGTTTGAAAACGGCAGCCGACCATAATCTCCTCCACATTGTTGTTTAATTAAAAAAATTAGAGATAATAAATCAAAGATCGGACATCATAATTTTTTAGATTTGTTCCTCTATCTATATCTGTTCCTTCCTAAAATATAATTAAAAAAATAAAAAGTTAACCTTTTCTTTATTTATTCTTCTTGAATTGCTAAAACTGTGAAAAACAGATAAATAAACTAATACTTGAAGATGCAAGATGAGGTTACAGAAATGGAAATTTCAGTTTTTTTCTATTATTTTTCTGAAAAATTATCAAAAACTAATCATTGAGTGATCCAATTATATCAAACAAAAAGTAACTGATAGTTGTCAACGTTAAGAATGGTTGTTAAGAATGGGAACGGCAAAATAGGAGAAAAAAACAACTGTCCCAAGACAACATGGATGGTGAAGGACAGGTCCAAATGGCCAGCCATCTGTGGTTGTGTTGTGGTCTTAGGTTTCCATTCAAGATTTGACTCCTCAAAATTATCCTGTCCAAGTCTACCAACATATTATAAAGGGAAAATAATTAATTATTGTCTGACTTTCAATCAAACTAATTAACTCCTACTTGTATTTTATGGATATTAATTAATAGTCTTTAAAATTTACTTCCATTAAATCATTCGTCCTTCCATTCATTTTTTCTGATTTTGCCATTAAAATGTATGAAAAGATAAAAATAACTTCACAATTAAACAGGAAAATACAATAATACTCTCACTTTCCTTCTAATTTTCTCCTCTCATCTCTAACTTTCCACTTCTCCAAACACCACAGTTAACTCCAACCAAACCACTTTTCATTTTCCCCAATCCAGCAAGTTGCTCTCACTGTTTCCACCGACGACGATCCGACTCTGTCTCTTGGCGAATCAAGCTGACAAACTGCTGCTGTGAATTGTGCATACACCTAAATAAAAAAAATGCAAATTCTCAATTTTAAATCTGAAAATAAAAAGATGAATGAATCTGAAATATATAATTCATACCAAATAGAGAATTATAAAATTTCAAATGAATCATAGAAAATATTGTAGTTACATCTCTTTCATTGCACATCGGAATCTGAATAAGAACCATTAGAAAACTTGAAGGATCTTTAATGTCATAAGCTTCAGTATTAATCTCTAGCTTCAATTTCTTGTACTTAATCCAAAAACATCTAAGACAGAGTACTAATCGGTCTAGAGATTGAATCAAGAATAATACAATACAAAATTAAAGCATTATAACACAAGGAGCAATATAATCGACTCTAAATGATAACCCGGCTATATAAGACCATTGAACTAGACCTTCTTGAATATCTCATGGTGAAATAAGATTCAAGTTACATTTCTTGAAATGTGCAATAATTTCTATTACCAAAGCTATTATTGATATAAAGAGAAAAGCTTTGATAAATCTATACAACTTTCCTCTACTTCTTGGCTCTTATTCGTTCATTTCAGATAAAGTAATGTGTTTCTTGATTGAAAAAAGTCTAGATTTGAAAGTCATTGCTAACCAAAAGATGCAAGATAGAGCTTTATAAGCTTTACCCATGAAAATTGCTTTCGACTCACGTGACGGTTGAGAGAGTTGGATTGTCGTCGGTGGAAACTGTGAGAGCAACTTGTTCGATCTGGAATTCTCTTTCTCATTGTAGTTGTTGACGACGGGATTATATTTGGAGGTTCTATTGGAGTTAACTGTGGTGTTTGCAGAAGTGGAAAGTTAGAGATAGGAAGAGAGAAAATTAGAAGGAAAGTGAGGGTATTATTGTGTTTTCTTGTTTAATTGTGAGGTTATTTTTATCTTTTCACACCTTTTAACGGAAAAATAAGAAAAAATAGATGGAAGGACTAAAGGGTTTAACGGAAGTAAATCTCAGGGATTATTAATTAATATTGATAAAATACGAGGACGAGTTAATTAGTTTGGTGAAACCTCAGGGACTAATTAATTATTTTTCCTATTATAAATTCCATAAATTCTTCAGTGGTAAACCAGTGATTTTTTAAAAAATTTTATTTATTTAAAATTTTTACCACTTTTTTATTTTATTAATTATTTTTATAATAATAATATTATAAATTATGTCTATTAGTTATTTAAAATTAAATTTAGACAATATTTAAAAAGTAGTAATGGAACGTGGTTATACTTGCAAACAAGTTTAATTTCACCATTTCCCCTCAACTGCACACTCTATGACATTGGCATGCCTAACATTCAATTTGTTATGGAAAAATATATAAACTTTAATTTGTGTTACAATAAAGTGAATCTACTAGATTTTCCGTTAGACAATAAACAGAAAATCTAATGTGGATACTTTTAAACTATTATAATTGCCACAAAAGCTTGCCTCATTAGCTCCAGTCAACTGGATCACATCAAATAACAAGAAATCTTCATAGTGGTCTGTGTGTACAACTCCGCTCATCTTGCCATGCTAATGCTCCTTAACTGTCACCCTGAGCCAATGACCGTAGACCGTCTTCTGCTCCCTCCCTCCATTCATTCTTAACCTCCCTACTTTTGAGCTCGCTGGTCAACTTCTTGATTCTCTTAAGTATTGTCGTAGCCTCCAAACCTTTGATCTTTCTAACAATGTTCTTTTCCGTTCGATTCCACCTCAAATTTGTACTTGGTTGCCTTATATTGTTACTCTAGATCTCTCCGGTAATAGCTTCTCCAGTTCCATTTCGCCAGAAATCATTAGCTGCAAGTTCTTAAATAATCTCATTCTGAATGATAATGAGTTGTCCGGTTCGATATTGTACGGTCTCGGTGGTCTTTCTCAGTTGAAATGATTCTCGGTGGCAGACAACGATCTGATTTTAGGTTGCTGGTGTTATTAGTGCTACTGGGTCACTAATTTTAGGGTTTGTGATTTGGTAGTGGGTATATGTTAGACCAAGTGTGAAAAAGAAAGGTTATGGTGAAGGTAGTGGCAAGGATGATTCTAGTTGGGTTGAGTGTTAAAGTCACATAAACTTATTCAAGTCTCATTATTTCAAAAACTCATTGTTAAGATCAAAGTTGGCTGATCTATTACTAGCCATTAACAATTTTGATTTGGAAAATATAGTGATTTTGAAATACCTCGAATTTTTTATTTTCAAAACTTTCAAATTTTTTTTTATTAAATCAAAAGTTAGAATTTCGACTGTATGGGCTGCATGTACTGTATAATCTTAATTCGTGAGTTGGGCCAAGCCCAAAATGTAGTATCGTAACCCCTAACCGAGAATTTTCTAAACTCTTCAAGAATTATTTTGGGCATTGAATATTAAATCAGTTAAAATAAATTAATTGGACCTGTAAACCCGCTTGAAATTTTTGAAACCATATGAAAAGTCCGTAAACCAAGCAAATCGAGCTAAATCGTTGAATCAGACCAAACTGGTTCGAATCGAACCAGAATGGTCTAGAAATTCCTAGGTCTTCTTTCCCTCTTCCTTTTTCTCTTCTTCTTATTCCTTCTTTTCGGGCCGGCACCGCTCACCGCTCGCCTCCCTCCTTCTCTTTCATGGTTACCGGTCGCCTGCGACAGGCCCGACAACTGCCCCGCTACCCTTCATTGTCGCACCTTAGCTCCCCTCTCCCTCTGTTTTCGTTCGACTGGACGCAGCAACAGCGCCACGGCTCAGGCGCCATCGATCCCAGCCACCGATCACGCTCGACGTCATGCCTCTCTCCGTTCGCGACTCCGGTGGCTGCTACAGCACAGGCGAGATGCAGTTCTTCTCCCTTGGATCGACGGCGGTGATTGCACTGGCTGTCGAGCCCGATTCCAGCCAGTTGGCTCGCCAATCTCATAAACAGACACTGGATTTGAGCTCCTTGTAACGTTTCGAGCATTTTGGTATAATGTTGCTTAGTTCTGGCCATGGTCTATTTTCCGGCCACCGTGCACGGCGGCGGCTGTGGCGGCCCGGCGACACTCCGGCGAGGCATCAAAGAGACAGAATCATTTTCTCCTCGCGTGGACCCTGAAATCGTTACCTGAATTTCGATCGGTACGCCCTAAGCTCCATTTCCTGATTTGTGTTATAAATTTCAAATTTAGAACCATCAATTGATTAAATTGAATTCGAATAAATAATCGATCAAATATAACCCTTGCTAGAAATTAGTTAATTGGTATAATGTAGTTACAAATTAATCTTTAACATTGTTAAATAAACTACATGAATTAATATTATAATTAGGTGACTTGAGGAGGAGATAAATTAGAATTAATTAATTAGTTAATTAGATGATCATTAGCCTAAAACTAGTTGGTTGTGTATAATGCAAAGTAAGATGAGTTTTAGTCGGTTAACGGTTAGATGCGAAATTTTGATAAACTAAGGTTTCGAAAGCCTAGCCATTTTCGATATTGATATAAGAATCGAATCTAAATAAATAGTAGTTATAAATAGTCATTGTTAAAAATGAGTTTTAACAACTTAACAAATTAATTACCATAAAGTTATTAATTTGGTCAGTTTATGATTTAGCAAATAATCTATGAAAGTCGCTATAATTATAAACTTATGGTTGAGATAGTTGGGTGTTAATACTGATGTTTAAGGAGGATGGGAACTTGATTTGATTGATTGCCCGACTATTTGATTGATTGCCCGACGGATGGGCTATGTGTATTGATTGATAAATATATAATATTATTATGATATTTAAACAGGTGGATAACCATATTTCTAGGGGAGTTTCTGCTGAAATTTCAATAGAAACTAATCTAGTTATAATTAATAACATAATAAATAAGCTTATTTAGATAAATTCTATAATTTGATACATAATAAATAAAGTACTCTAATGATTTAATTATTAACATTATTATTCATTTAATTATTCAATTTTTTATTTATTTTCATTATTATTGTTTATTGTTATTATTTATTTTATTATTGTTGTTTATTGTTAATACTATTTATTTATTTATTTGCATTTGATTTTGGATGTCTAATTATGCATTGCATTACGATGTTTAATTGATTAATATGCTTGCATTTAATTGCAATACTTGATTAATTGTGTTGTGATAATGCTATGCCTTGTATGTGTGGAGTTGGGATGAAGTGGGTCACCATGGATTTGTGAGGGCGGTCCACGAGACCATTGGCCGTATGGGAGATCGGCACCCCGTGTGCACCTGATAATATGATCTGGATGATATGAAAAACCACAGGGTGGTCTCTTATTGGGCGCACCTGATAATCTGGATTTGATGGCAGCCCGCAAGGTGGCCTCCTGTTGTGTGTGCCTGATGATTTAGATTTGATGGAGAAATGAGAGAATGTAAAAACAATGAGAGGGCTGGTCAAGTGAGGATTAGACCGGTACGCCAGGTATGAGGGATCGACTCCCTGGTGCACATGTATGAGAGGGCGAGCCATGTGTGAGGACGGCTCGTTGGGGTTTCGGTGACGCCAATTGACTAATTTCCACGTGATGTGATTATGTGAAGATGTTAATAATTGTGAGTGCAGGTGATATGCCATTTGTGTGACTGACTGCGTGAGCATATAACTAGTCGGATGACTAGATTGATATATTTACACATTCGTGTGAATGCATGTGTTGTGCAATAATTATTATTCATTTTAAACTCACATCTATTTGTTTAACCTTTCCAGAAAATAGATTTCTCTTGTCCCGGTTAAGCTCTGTTCCTTTCACGGTAGAGCTAGAAAAGAATCTTCTAATTTTAGTTATTTATTTATTTATTAACTATATGTACGAAAACTTATTTGTATTTATCTGCTACAGAACTCCGCAGTTGTAGGTCGTATGTTCTGCTAGTCATGCGATAAGATAAGTATGATAATTTATGTACCCATAAATGTTTTATTTATCTTCCTAAGTTTATGTATTAATGGGAAGTCCATGACATGAATGTAGTATATTACAAATTGGGCCTGAACTATATAAGGTATAAGATGTTATATTGGGCCAAAGTATAATATAAATATGAGACTTATTATGCATGACAATATGGGCTTAATGCTTGAGATTCACATTAATTTAGTTGAATTTTGTAGTCAGACTTACTACGGGCCTCGGGGGCCTTAAACTTACCTGGGCCCTAGTGCCGATCCGGCCCATAGAAACTGGTCGTGACAGATTTCAACTAGAACTGGAGATTCATACAAAGGTGTTTTGTCTGATGGGTCTCCTCTTGCTATGAAAAGGATTAGTGCTTGCAAGCTAAGTGAGAAGCAGTTCAGGTTTGAGATGAATAGGTTAGGCCAACTCAGGCATCCAAATTTGGTGCCTTTGTTTGGGTTTTATATCGTTGAAGAAGAGAAATTGCCGGTTCATAAGCATATGCCTAATGATACTTTGCATTTATAGACGTTACTATACATATTTTTCCTTTCTTTTTTTTAGAGATGATTGAGAAAATGCAAAAGACATTTTTAGCTTTTTATTTAATTTTTCTTTTGAAAATATAAATGATTATTATGTCTTTGATCATTCCTTTATTGATGCTTTTTTCAACCTTTTTGTTGCTTTTTTAGGTTAATATCAATGTATATGTAGTGGGAGAAAGAAAACGAAGAAGATGGTCTCCCTCATTGATAGACAAAAAAAATAAAAGAAAGAAAATGATTGTTCATGAGAGAGAAATTAAAAAGGCTGATTTGACAAGGCCGACAAAGCTAAGCTGGGAGCTTTTTACATTTAAAAATTGATTAAAACCATCTATACCATCTTTCCATCTATTATCTAATGAAATATCTAAAAGATTCACTTTATTGTAACACAAATTAAAATTTTATAAATTATTTGAATTGTTTGTGTTTTGACATAACAATTTAGTCTTATTTTATATATAAAAAAAAAGATTATTTAACTGTTTAGTTTTATTTTATAAAAAAAATATTTAGTATCAAATTTTTATCGAAATTACTATTGCAAAATTGTTTACTTGTCCGTAAAGTTTAGGCACAATGAATTATCTAGAAATGTTTTTTTTCATCGTTAAATATCTTTTAATATTTTAATTATTTTATCATTCATATTTAATAAAGTATTAGTACGTAGGAATCAATTAAAATATATGTCCCTAAGGGTTTATTTGATTTAATTATTCATAGTATCTATAGTTAATAGTAATTACTGATGGTGCAGAGATGGTAACTGATAGGGGTTAGTTGATAATTCATGATGTTTGATAAAATTTTAGAAAATTTTAGTAGCGTTAAAATATAAAATAATCATTAAAGATATAATTATTATAATGTATAATGTATATATATTTGTTTAATTTTTAAAGTGAATTTATTATTTTTTATTTTAGTGTATTGTATAAATAGAAAATATAATTAATTTTTAAAATAATATTAACTAAATTTGTTAAAATATATAATTATAAATTTAATTTAACAATATTATATTTAATTTAAAATATAATTATAAATTTAATTTAATTTAATATAAAATAATATTCACAATATTATTAAGGAACTAATAATTAAACTTACCAACTCAATTAGAAATCTTAAGAATTAATATTTTATAATTAACATTAAAAGAACCAATTAATATTTCATATTCCAATCTAAATAAAAATATAAAAGTTCATCTAAATTTGTTTACGTGTCTCAATATTGACAAACTAATTAAGTTTCTTACGTGGTATTTTATTATTATTTCTATTAAGATGAGTTTATTGTTTCAATTTATTAGGATATTAAGCCAAAAAGAAAAGAGAGGGCGTCTCCCTCCATAACTCTTAAAAGATAAATTTCAAAAGCATCTTCAATAAGATTTGTTACATTACAATCTTAAGAAGCCCCATTTAAGCTTAATCAGCAATCAAACAAGTCAAATCCATCTCAGACATTCAGTTGCAAACCTTTTCCGTTCAAACACCAAAACAGCAAAAATTTAAAAGTTGTACGTTTCAAATATAATAAACCCAAGACTTCCACTATAATATTTCAGCTTGCATAATGCTTTAATTCCTAATACTTTCCGTCCCCAACATACCCTTCTCCGGAAGGAAACTCAATAAAAAGCAGCATTCAAATGTTTCTCCAACTCAACAATGGCGTTTTTACATCAAGAAAGAAACAGTAACTTTTTGCTGCTAACTTACTTTATTTCAAAAGGAAAAACCTTAATCAATGGAATTCCAAATAATAATAATAAAAAAAAAGACAAGTTTAAGGATCAAGAATAGAGTTGTACCATAATTTTAATGTACATTTGCTAGAGCAACAATTACTGTGTCTAAAGCATTGCAAACAACATTATTGATCTGTGCAAAGCACTCTTCCCACAGTAACTTCGTTCTAAAATTAACAACCATCAGTTACTATAGTAAACGAGGGGCTTAATTTCACCTGTTAACCTAAACTTATAAATAGTGCACATTTATACGCCCCAATTTCAATCTTTTATAACAAAAAAAACCATATTATCCAATCTTATAGCTTTCGACAATAGAAAGACAATACAAATGACACATGAAAATTGAAAAAATCTTCTACTTCAAGCAAGTACCACGTAAGTTCTTCCTCTCTTTAACTCTCTCACTTACCACTTCAATCACACGCCTAATTTTTTATTCTCCGTGTATGAGTTCTCTTTCACGAAATATCTCTCTCCATTTAGGAAAAGTATTGGAAAAGTTAAAGAGCAAATATTTTAATCCCACAAGTCCTTCTTATCATCTTTCCGTCACTCAAATTTGTGAAGTATGATACTATGATTTTCATTGTTATACAAAATAATGTTTAGTTTGGTTTATGTTACAAATTGAAATCTAGGCACGTGTTTATATTCACCGATTATAAGTTCAAAGATGATGGGTGAACTTAAGCAGTAACGGAGTACACAATTGCACGGCCACCATCAATAGAATCATTGACTATGTCTTTTTGCTTTAGAAAGAGTTTTAATCAAACCTTTTGTTATCTTCCAAAACCAAATCAAATTCATCACTGCCAACACAGGAGGCACGAAAAGCAAGCTATAGAAGCCCAATGGAAAGATTTTTGTCACCTGAAATTTAAAAAAAAAAAAAACAAAAGAGAGAGAGAGAGAAAGAATCAGCGAAAGAAGGAAAAAGAGTTACGAATCAATTGCAGCAATCTTTTTATTGCTTTTGCATTTTATCCCGACTATGCAGCAAATATACTTAACAATTTTTTCTCCATATGTAAAAGAAACAAAATGGAGCAAATTACAATGCATATTTAGATAACCATTCTCTATAATATTATAATTTTCTCCTAAGGGCATATAACTCAGACTTCTGATTTGATAAGATTATTGTAAGTCAAAGGTTACTGATGCAGAAATACACAGATTGAAAGCAAAAACAATAATGCTTTTTTTTTTATTCATTGGGAGGCCAATGAGCTGAAATAACATGATGGGCTACACAATAAGGATAGTGCTTTTCTTGACTCACTAAATTGGTAAAAACACTAAGGGCTTGTTTGGTTCACCTTGGAATTGGAAAGAAAATGAAAAAGAATTTCTAAGTTCAAAATTATATTCCAAGTTTGCTTTTTTAAATGAAGAAGTAAAATTTGTTTGCTAAATTAAGAACTATAGTTAAAAATATATATCATTTCAATACATATTAAATTTATCCAAACATAAAATTATCAAAAGAAATTTTAGATTCCACACGTACCAAATGAAAAAAATGAAATCCTATTTCCATGAATTGCATTCCACTCCCAATTTTAGAGAAAACCAAAAATTGGCTTGTTTTCATGTTTGATAAAATATAATTGAACATAATGGAATATAGTTAAAAAAAAAAAAAAAAGCACTCATTGTTCTAATGGAATTTTATTTGATTACTACATTCTAATACTTCCAAACAGACGTGCAATAAAATATAAGCTTTTCACTGTTTCAGCTCTAGCTTTTAAGGGACAATCCAGAATAACCACTCACCTGATCAAAGTGGATAAACATGTGAGTGAAGAAGTAGATGAACAAAAGAATCCTTGCAACCTGAACACATAGCAGCTTTGTTACAAATCATTCAGTCATATTAAACAATTATGATAAAAACAAAGGACAAGTATCATGAGATTGCACAGAAGGATTCTAGCAGTAAGAAAAAACATAATGTCATTCCAGGAAACTTGTATCAGTCATCTCCCAACTACATCACCAATTCTTAAGAACTTTTTACACCTAAAGAACTCATGCAGAAGATGGAATTTGTTTTAAAAAACATGAATTCTTATTGAGGTAGAACAAAAACTAAAATATGTTTTCTTACTAAAAATAAAAACTAAAATAAAGTGAATTAAAAGAAATTTTAGTTTCCTCCAATTGGGAGTGAAGATAAAATTAATTGGTAAAATAGGGCCAGTTCATGTACAAGAATGGTATATACTAGCTCAGTTGGTTAGTTAACAGAAATAAATGAAAAGGATCACAACACTGTTGAATCGTCTCCCATTAATAGCAAAGAGAACCCAGATTTTCAAAGATACCTATTTAAGCAACGAATCACATAACTACTTTTTCTCCAAATGTCCCCATTCAATCTCCCACCATAACACCATAATGTTTGGGGCGTTTGGCTGTCCTGCATATGCCCAAATTACCATAGCTTTTTGCCCTCATGCATTCAGTGCAGATTTCAAAATATTGCCGGGCAAAAGAAAGGTCACCAGTATTATTAATAACATTGTTTATGCTGTAGCTAAAATGGCAAGCTAAGTTACTCTGCCTGGATATATAATAAAGTAGAACATGGCAATTGGCTTATTGCCAACATATGCCAATTTCATGAGCAAACGTTGCAAGCTAACTGAAACAGGTAAGGATTTTGAGTATGTCAGACAGTACCAACCACCCCAGGAACAATAGCACTCCATTGCAGACATATAAATTGGAGCTCTTCTGACCAGCAACATCCAAGTGCCTAAATTTGAATTTAGCATAAGTCAATGTGGGCAATCATAAATCAATATGGAACTTAAGAATCTTCTGAATTATAACTTTACCATCTTAAATTTACAAACGGAGTTGTGCTCTCAGAGAAGAGAACCATTAGTATGTAAATCTGCCCTTGACCACTTACAAGGGAGAGAAATATTGAATACATGGATAGTCCATGGTGCACAACCTTAAAGAATGAAACACATAAATGGTGTTAATAAACAAGCTTGCTATAAACTTCCGAAAACAAAAATCTGCCGACTAAATTCTCCAAGAGAAGGAGGACACTGTCACATACTTGTTCAAACAATCAAAATATGATTTCCACACTGCTTTAACCAAAACAATTTCCCAAATGGCTGTTGAAGAAAAACCAAAATTAAAAACTTTTACTACGAATAAAGATATTGTTATAGATAAAGATATAATTAGTTCCTTTTCTCTTTCACTGGGATCAGTGTAGATATTAGATAGTTTGAGGTCTCAGAAAATAACCAAATATAATATCCACCTAACATCAATGATGTGATTTTTTTACTTACATACTCCAGACCACCCAAAGCTGGGAAATACCAAAGAATCATTGCCAAGTCTGACAGAAAATAACCAACGGAGATCTGCAAAAAGAGGCAAAGTAATTAATAGAGACAACACATGAAAATGATTGAACAATAACGAGCTGGGTAAAAATACTGGAGCCTATGTTACAGTATCCAATTTCCAATAAACATAGAGAACTATTTACTCTATTTGGATGGATGAGATCATAAAGCATAGAGAACAAAGATGAGATTATTTTTCTATCTAAAATAACGAATCTATTGTCAATGAAACTAAGAATCCCAATTAGGCCTAACACCAAAAGATTAGAAACATTTTCGAAAAATTGCATTTATGACCAAACCTCTCAAAATAGATTATTTACCGTAATTTCAAGAATTAATTGCAATTATACCCGTTTAATCAAATCGAAATGAAAAATAGCTTATTATACCTATATTTTTTCTGGCTCCGTGTCACCAACCTCAATTCTATCATAATAAACCTCCATCAATCTCTCCTTAATTACAAGGAATAATGAGTGCAGTTTTGACCAAATGAGTAAAATCATAACTAATTTTTGAGATTACAATAATAGTCTATTTTGGGGAATTTGCATACAATTGCAATTTTTCAAAGAGTTTTGGGTCTTTTGGTGATTAGACCTCCACTTTATGTAAAATTAATGCATATAATAAAGCTAGTTCCCAACTCTGTGTTATGTTTAGTTGGGCTAGAATTATAACTAACTAAAAAGACAATAGATTAAAACCATGTATTCAATCCAGGGGTGCACAAAGAACAGCTTTGTTTTTCTTTGTTTTTTAAATATCAAGTATTGAGTCTCATTTGCAGATACATATATGATTTGCATCTTTCTATGCAGAAGGGCATTGCCAGCATACTTCCACAACCCCTAATGATGAAAATTTCAAGATATTGCCATTAACTTTAAATGATTGATATGAGCATAGGCACAGATGCAGACATGTGACATAACAAGCGATGCTATCAGTATCATATCAGCACGTATCAACTTTTATTACTGCAGCAAAACATATTTTAGTTGTACCATTAAATTAGTGTTTCTTGTGGGCATGACAAGAGATCTTGAATTTCAAAACCAACGATACACTTAATTCAGCAAAATGCAAATGACTCAAGTTAATTAGCCAAAGGGGTAGAAATGATAACAATGGATGTATTGCCTTTTCTCGGACAGCTTACCCCCAATACAAAGTTTGATATGTTCGAGGCTCTATTAACAATTGACTCATCTTGAGAATCCTCATCAAAAAGATTTGATAACAGCACAAGATAGAAAGCAGCTGCCGCTACAATGACAGCATGAAATGTAGAGAACCCCCTGCATGATTAAAACAGTCAATATTTATGCTTTGTAAAGAACCTAAACGTAGTTTTACAAGAGAACTTCTTAAACAGTGAAAGGAATCAACAAACAAAACAATCATACCTGTTGTTCCATTCAATTTTTTCTGCTTTGTTGAGCTTGCTATATGATTTGAAGCACAAAAGGCTAAGAAAAGCTGTTAATTTATAAACCTTCAAACACCAAACTTAACAAAATTAGAAATCATTAAAGACGCGAAATACATGATAAAAATGTAGAAGTTTCTTTCTCCCCAAAGAAATGAAATTTTGTTGAAGAAAAAAAAACAAAGGAGATGCATTGTGAAGGAAAGGGGATCCTACTTAAAAAGATCAACGAACAACCATGGATGAAAATAAAAGCAAGCTAAAAAAGAAACAATCTCCAATCAACAACCTCACACTTCTTTAATGTAGATGCATATCCTACATAGAAATCAAAAATACCACGTCATTTCATAATAAAATAAGGGACAACCTCTGATTTTTTTTTATGGTGTTGATCTTTTTCATCCAAAAACTTCCACCCAAAAAAAAAAAAAAAAATACAATGCTGAAGATCTCTGGCATTCTTCTGATCATGTATTATGTGTCATCATAAGCATGGTGCGCCTCACCCTCAATTGTTTCTAAATTATAAAGTGATTTGTGCAATTTGGAATAGCTTTTTTATCATTTGTGTCCAGAATATTTAGACTTTTGTTGGATTAAAATTGAGAGGATTGATAAAAGATGCCTTTGGAAAAATGTGCTTTCTTTGCAATTCTGTGGAGTATATGAAAGAAGGGAAATGCAATTCAAGATGAAAATTTGTCCTTTAGTTTGTTATGGAACAAGGTGATGTTTTTGGCTTCTACGTGAGCTTATGTTTTATGAGGGATTTCTTTGAATGTCATCCAACTTGATTGGAAGGCACTACTCTTTTAACTAGTGTTTTACCTTGATGCATTTGTTTTCAAGCCAAACCATTTGAGCAATCTACTAAGACTTAGCTCCATCGACTTGCTAATCAAAGAGTCAACTTTTTGTTATAGCCACAAATAGAGAGGAACCGCTCACATTAGTCAATTAGCAAATCCAAGTTACGACTATGTATAGAGCTATTGATGTTGCTATACCAAGTGAGTTGTAATCTTTTTTTTCCCTTTCTGTACTTCTTTTAGTTAGTGCCTGTAATCTATAGATAAAATCTAAATTTACATCCACCCAAGACAGCACCAACTGCACTTGCAAGGCAACCTTGTACCTTGGAATTACGAAGGCTGTCTCAAAACAAGTTATGATGAACTCTATTCTTTCAACTAGATACCATAGGCTTGTTTCTCATAAAACATACCATGATTTATTTTACACTATCCTGTGATATTGTGGCTTGATAAAAATGGGTTTACCAACTGAACACATGAATAAACAGAATTTAAAAAACATACTTACAAATATGCACATGATGATACCAGACAAGATGGATGCCAGCCTGGTTGGGCCAACAGTCTCCCCAATGGATGGAAGACCAGAAGGAAAATGTAAACCCACCATAATAGTTTGCAGGAACACCAAACTACACGAGATACACCATTCGTTCTATTTCAATTAGAAAGCATACATATTGATCACCTATAATTACCACACATATTAAAAAACAACACATATAGAAATCCTGAAGCTTCTTAAATCCTCAAACAGGACTACTTTATTAAATTCCCAAAGTAGAATCAATAACTTGTTCAAGCAATATGGTGGGTTATCTTAGAGCCAAGTGAAAAGAAAAAAAAAATGAAAATGCTAATGATGAATGTAATTGAGCCTAAGAAGTTCCATTAGGTAGTACCCAGTAATCAGTGATGTGCATGTTTTAAAATTAATGATAATATGACGCGTTGTAAATAAAAGCAGAAAAAGTCATTATAGCTAGCTAATATGAAATAAAAATAAAAGGAAAAACAATCTAAATAAAAGGGGCCTATAATCAACAAGGAAACATAATCAAGAGAAAAATGAAAAAAAAGTTACATACCCAGTTATTGGTAGAGAAAGAAAAGCAGCAAGAAATTACTACTTTTCTTGTCAACACTCGATCAATATTCAATAACCAAAGAAAACAATAAGAAGAAGGAGAAAGAGCAAAAAAAAAACGGGGAGGTTCGGTGTTTCGATGCTTTAATTGGCGCAGTAACGGACCTTTACGGGCATTAATGGACAGTATAGGCAAATAGGTTTGGTCTTTTGTTTTGCTGGTAAACACTTTCTCTCTCTTCTTTGTTATTGAAGAGAGAAGACTTGGCTCGGTCAACACCACCGATTCCAGTTCATCTAGCAATTGGGTAGAAATGAAACCCGTCAGGACAAGTTTTGGAATGAAATGGAACCCTATGCGTCCCCTTTGCTTCACGTCGGACAAGAGGCGCAGAGATCGAGCTTAGGGCCCGTTGGTGCTAGCGGATGGTGATACCAGTGGCGGAATGGTAGCACTTAGCCAATAAATAGTGTCACGCACCAATAAAAAAAATGCGCAAAATATTGCGCCCAGCCCGTGACAATAGGCTTAGGAGCAAGAGTATTTTAAATGGATTAATTAATTGAGTAAAGCATTAAAAATATTTTGAATTTTGCCTTTTGTTATAATTGGAAATCATTTTTAACTTAATCCATAAAATACCCCAATTTTTCATGTTTTTATAATTATACCCCAATTGAAATTGGAATTTCAGAAATAAATATAAATAAAATATTAAAAACTGGAATCCATATGTTCATCCCTTAGTTAATTAAAATGGCGTGTTGCACTGGTTAGGCACCAATCCTCATTTCATCTCTTCTCGCTATCTTTTCTGATACGGATCGGATCAAAGAATGAGATATAAGTTCGCCTCTATGGCACCCCACGTTTATAATGAAACGGAAACACCAATAATCGAGATTAAACGCTCTATGGCACCCCACGTTTATAATGAAACGGTAACACCAATAATCGAGCAAAGAACAAGATAAACGCCACAAACAAGTTGATAAGCTTACCTTAATTCTTGATGCAATTAGAGGAAGCAATCTCTCACTATCACTCTAAGCAAAGGAGTACAAGCAAAGCTTAAACAAATGAAGTTTTCAATATCTCAAAAATCGTGTTCTTACATGGAATACAAGATATTTATACTAAAACAAGAAACTAGGGCTTAATGAAGCATAAAACATAAAACGCGTTACTGTAGCGCGTCTGAGTTCCTGTAGCACGTTACTGTAGAAAAGTCAAATTTACTGTAGCAAAGTCAAACTGATTGGCGCGGCACTGTAGCGCTTCTGAGTTCCTGTAGCACTGTAGCGCTTCTGAGTTCCTGTAGCACGTTACTGTAGCAGCGTGCTTTCCTCCACTTAAAGAGCCACCAACAACATTAGAAGCCTAGGAATGCCTTCAAGTTCCTCACAACACTTGTTGAATGCAACATCATGCAGTTCTTGTGTTATTTGGGCTTGAACAAATAATGATATGGCTGCCCCATATCGCTTGGCACGGCTCCTTGTAATCGGTCCAATAGGAAGCACCAATGGATCTCCTTCGTCGTTCACCATGCCTCCTTGTGATCCAGCGACGAGTGATGATGGATCCGTATCATTTTCGCAAACCAAAACTGTCTTTCCCCATCTTTCGCTCGACCAAAAACTCATCGTCGAGAATTTTCGAGTGAGTTTACCATAAAATTATATCTCCCAGCACTGATCCATCCACTGTAATAAAACTCAGAGAGAGAAACAAAAAACTTGCCTTTACTCACCCTGTCCCTCATAGCTTTTATTTTTGAAATAGAAAGAGCAATCCGTACTAATAAATAGTCAATAAAAAATAATTATTTTGTATTGAGACAACTGATTAAACTGATAGTCTCAATATAAAATAAAATTTTTAAATTGTTAAATAACCTTTTCATCAAAATACACAATTCATTTGGTGGTTTTAGTGCAAAAAACTTGCCTTTACTCACCCTCCCCCAATAGAAAAAGTAATCTCAGCAAAAAACAATTATTTTATATTGAGACAACCAACTAAATTAATAGTCTTACTATAAAATAAAAATTTTAAATTGTCAAATGACCTTTTTATCGAAATACACAATTCATTTGGTGGTTTTAGTGCAAATATTTGATGTGACTACTACTCGATGAAAAGTACACGATAAAATAGTATTTTTATCAATAATCCACTAAGTTAACCAATGATTTTAATTATAAAATATTTATTTAATTAAAGTATCTTTTTAGCCAAATATACATTTTTTTTTTCAGATTAGGTAAGAAGCTTCATTTATGATTATCAAGAAAGGAAATAAAGACCGCGACTTTAATAGAAGTGCTATTGAATAAGACCGAACCAAACCTTGAGAACTAAATAATTAATAGTCAAAAATATGATGATGAGTTGAATAATTTTATAAAATTTTAGGGACCAAATAAATATTTTCCCAATTATTTATATCAATAAAAAATTTAAAAAAAATTCTTGGACCTTTTAATATGTAGCAGTTCATCTTATTATTATTAGATGTGTAAAAAAATTTTATTTGTTCTTTTTATATGTAAATAGTGTACGCATATCTTTAAAAAAAATTGATTTTGTGTTATATATTTACTTAACGTTATTTAAGAGGTTTTAGAAATTTAATAAATCATACTATTAGATTTTAAATTTAGATAATTTGTATTAAATAAAATTTTCCTAATATTATCTAACATTTTCAATTAAACTTTGCAAAGCAATTTAGTATATTCTTATTTTATGGATTCTTAATAATTTTAATTTATTCATGCAAATTATATTTAATATTTAAATTTATTAAAACTGTGCTTATTTTAAAATAAGCTCATGAATGGAAGAATTAATTTATGTACTATAACTTAATGGTAAAAATATTTATGATTTTCTTTTAAAAATGTATTTATAATCTGGCATAGATTTATATTTAAATCTCACTCTTACGTAGATATAGGGAGAGTTGATTCTTATCTCTTGCGACAGTCTCTCCCTATTTTTTTTTATTTTATTGCAAATTTTTATGTTTTTTTTGTCAATAAATTACAAATCTATGACAAGTTGGAATATATTTATATTATTTATATTTCTACTATTTTTTATAGTTTATCTCCGTGTGGAGTTTGTGATCTCTCCATTATATATAGGGTATTTATTTTTGTTTTATTTAGACATATGTGCAATTCATGATGATCATCTTCTGTGAAATATGACCTGTTCTCTCTATTGAATTTAATGGTTTAAAAACTCTATATTCATGTAAGCAATTAATTAATAGATATTAAATCATATATCGAATATTAAAAGAGTTTATTTAGCCGATCACTGAAGATTTATTAATTTTTTTAAATTCAATTTTCAATATTAAAAGGGTTTATGATTTGTATTAATTGAAGTTTTTAATGAAATTTTAGTATATTATATTAAAAAAAAAACATATTTTAATCTTCTCTCCTAATATTAAAAAAAAGACTAATTTTTTTATCAATTATTAGTAAACAAATAGACACACGTGGAATGCCCACGCTGTAACGATTATAACATGCTTTTGACATTTTTTTAAGTTATTACAGTATCCACACAAACGGAATTTTCGAATCTAAAAATCAATTTCATAAAGTAATTTCGTACGAGGTACTATTGTATTTTTTTTATTTATAGAAAAACAATAAAACAGTATGAGGAAAATTCTCTTCAAAACAAAAAAAACAGTATGAGGAAAAGTGAAAGATTTATAACCATCATTAAATTTTCATCTTAACCGTTGGTTCAATGGCCTTTTATTTATATTTGTGATCAAAAACCACCCGTTCGATCTAGGTTTCCGCAGTATTTCCCGACTCTTGCTCTCCATCGACCGTTCGATCTAGGTTTATATTTTCTATTGACAGTATTTAAACCCTCACTTTCTAGTCAAGTCTCCAGCTAAGTGCATTTTGTTTTTTTCTCTTCTCATCCATTGAGAAAAGAAAAAAAAAAAATCTTGCGGTCAAAAGCTGCCAGTAACTGCCTCACTCCTTAGGTGACGTCAATTATCTTCTTCTCCGGTCACGCGAAAAACAGCCTCCGGCGAAGTCAGAGATGGATTCACACGATGGTGCAGTTGGTAATGGGTCACATGACGCACTGCCTCCACCTCCACCGGTCGTTCCTCCAGATGTTGTTCCACTGCGAGCTGAACTACCAGCGGAACCGGCGAAGAAGAAGCCTGCTAGGGTTCCGATGAGTAGGCGTGGTCTTGGATCCAAAGGCAATAAGATACCTCTCCTGACTAATCATTTCAAAGTCAACGTTACTAACGTTGATGGCTACTTCTTTCACTATTCTGTATGTTCTTCTTTTTCTCGCTCTGTTATTTCCTTATTTGGTAAAATGTAGCTTTTCTGTGCTTCTGTATTCTTCAGTTCTCTTGTCCTCGTGAAGATATTTTTTTCCTGCCATTATTCAGCTGTCATTACGCTAATTTTCGTCGATTTAGTGTTTGTTTGAACATTTTTGAGACGTTATTTCCGTTGCATGTGTCGTATATATGAATTGCAGCTGATTTGGGGTTATTTTGCTGTTATTGTGTTTGTTTAAACAGGTTTCTTTGTCTTACGAAGATGGTCGTCCTGTAGATGGTAAGGGTGTTGGGCGAAAAGTGATTGATAGAGTGCAAGAGACTTACGATTCTGAGCTGGGTGGAAAGAACTTTGCGTATGATGGAGAGAAGAGCTTGTTCACTGTTGGGTCTCTTCCTCGCAACAAGCTAGAGTTCACTGTTGTGCTTGAGGACATCAGCTCTAACAGGAGTAATGGCAACGCAAGCCCTGATGGTCATGGTAGTCCTAATGAGAGTGACAGGAAGAGGATGCGGAGACCATATCGGTCCAAAACATTCAAGGTGGAAATAAGTTTTGCTGCTAAAATACCCATGCAAGCCATTGCAAATGCTCTTCGTGGTCAAGAGTCTGAAAACTCTCAAGAAGCCATTAGGGTTCTGGATATTATCTTGCGGCAACATGCAGCTAAACAGTAATGAAACATGCTACTTTTTTCTGTCTTCTGATATTTGGGAGGCTGTAACTCTCTTCATTCTAACTTTTAAATTGTCCATTACAGGGGATGCCTACTTGTTCGTCAGAATTTCTTTCACAATGATCCTAAGAATTTTGCTGATGTTGGAGGTGGTGTTCTAGGCTGCAGAGGGTTTCATTCTAGTTTTAGAACAACTCAAGGAGGCTTGTCTCTGAATATAGGTACCTGTATTTTTGTTATTGCTCTATTGGGGTTTGTTGCTCTTCTGGATGAGTTTTTAGTTGTTCCATCTCTCTCCAGATGTATCCACCACCATGATTATTCAGCCTGGTCCTGTTGTTGATTTTCTAATTTCCAACCAAAACGCTAGAGACCCCTTTCAGTTAGACTGGGCTAAGGTGATAAACTTTTCTTGGTATTGCTTGTCAATGTCTGTGTTTTATTTATGTTTAGCTTTGATTGTTGGGTATGTTGACAGGCAAAAAGAACTCTAAAAAATCTGAGAATCAAGGCAAGCCCATCCAATCAAGAGTACAAGATAACTGGATTGAGCGAGAGACCATGCAAAGAGCAAATGTATTCTTCTAGTATTCATCTTTCTTTTACCAAAAGATTGCAGTATTTGACATTTGGTGCTGTTTTTTTGTTAGCTTTGAATTAAAGCAAAAGAGTACTGGTGAGGCACTTGAATTAACAGTGTATGATTATTTTGTTAATCATCGCCGAATTGATTTGCGATATTCTGCTGATCTTCCCTGCATCAATGTTGGGAAGGCAAAGCGCCCAACATATATTCCAATAGAGGTTACCCTTTTAATTTATAGTTAATCAGTTTGCTCTCTCGCTCTCATCATGGTGTATTTACTTTTCTATTGTTTTTTAGCTTTGTGAATTGGTGTCCTTGCAACGTTACACAAAAGCACTAAACACTCTTCAAAGAGCTTCTTTGGTGGAAAAATCAAGACAAAAGCCACAAGAGAGAATGACAACTTTATCAAATGTGGGTAGCTTACCTTAATTTTCTTGTATGATTTAAGACTTTTGAAAAATTTATTGTCATGGATCTCTTATGTTGCAGGCTTTGAAGACCAGCAACTATGCTGCTGAACCTATGCTAAGACAATGTGGCATTTCAATTAGTAATACTTTTGCCCAAGTTGAGGGTCGTGTTTTGCCTGCTCCAAGGGTATGAATCGGACTTTATGTGGCATTTGTTAGTTTTGTTATCTATGCCCTTTGTGTGTAGTATAGCAATGATGGTAGGTATTTTGTTTGTGCTTTTTGCTTGTGCTATCTTCAGGAGATAGTGAAAGTCTGTTCATTAAAATCTTTACTTATTTTCACCTTTTTGCAACAGCTTAAAGTAGGTAATGGTGAAGATTTCTATCCCAGGAATGGGCGCTGGAACTTTAATAACAAGGTGCCTGTTCCTCTTCTCACTTGGTTATTGTTTTGATTTCCTTTCTGACATTATCATGTAATTATTGTGCAGAAACTTGCGGAGCCATGCAAGGTAGAGAAATGGGCTGTTGTAAACTTCTCTGCACGATGTGATGTGCGAAAACTTGTGCAAGATCTGATGAAATGTGCAGATATGAAAGGAATAGTAAGTGGCCTCATTTTGTGCTCATTAGTGGTATGCTTAATGTAGCAACTGACTCGGCTTCCTTTTGCTGTCTATTGTAGCCTATTGAGCCTCCTTTTGAAGTAATTGAGGAGAGTCCGCAGTTGAGGCGTGCCCCACCAACTGTTAGAGTGGAGAAAATGTTTGAAGAGATACAGTCTAGACTTCCTGGTGCTCCAAAGTTCCTTTTGTGTTTACTTCCTGAGAGGAAAAACTCTGACTTATATGGTAGGTGATTTGATCTTGTCTTACTTTTTCAATGAGGTATGTTGTGGGGAATTCCTGTTTACTGAAATCAAAGCAATCTTCAGGTCCTTGGAAGAAGAAAAATCTTGCTGAGTTTGGTATTGTCACTCAGTGCCTTTCTCCACAACGGGTCAATGATCAGTATCTGACTAATCTTCTGTTGAAGATCAATGCTAAGGTTAGATATCAGACAAATATGTTTTTTATCTAGATCCTTGTGCCGTTAGCATTCCAGCCAACAGCATCTCCCTGTATTACTTCTTTTTTTTTTTTTGAATTACCTGATTGCTGGGTACGAGGATAGTTTTGGTTATTGTGATTCCTGTTAATCTGGCACATATTTTCTTGAATTCATTGCAGCTTGGTGGGTTAAATTCAATGTTAGCAGTTGAACATTCTCCTAATATTCCAGTGGTTTCTAAGGTTCCTACACTCATCCTATTCTTGAATTCATTGCAGCTAGGTGGGTTAAATTCAATGTTAGCAATTGAACATTCTCCTAATATTCCAGTGGTTTCTAAGGTTCCTACACTCATCCTTGGGATGGATGTGTCACATGGCTCTCCTGGACATTCTGATGTGCCATCAATTGCTGCGGTACTTGTTTTTAATTGTTTGTCCATCAACTTCTGTAGTTTAAAAAAATGTTTTAGAGAAGTAAGCTGTGATTTGATGTAAAATTTTTTCTGATTTGCTATTGTTGAATTTATAGGTTGTCAGTTCGAGGCAGTGGCCATTGATTTCTCGCTATAGGGCCTCTGTACGTACACAGTCTCCAAAGGTTGAAATGATAGATAATCTGTTTAAGAAAGTGTCTGATACTGAAGATGAAGGGATGATGAGGTGAAGTTTTGATCTCATAAGTGGTTGTCAGATATGTTATTTCTCTGTAGATGTTGAATTTAGGTCACAGAATATATATACTGCCATACTCAAGTGGTTATTTTGTGGTTGTATTTTCAATATTTGTACCTTGTTGCTTAGTGCTTTTGTGACAGCTTTCCCTTATTTCCCCTCTTTTTCAGAGAGATTCTGCTGGACTTTTATCTTAGTTCAGGGAAAAGGAAGCCTGATCAGATCATTATATTCAGGTATAGGATATTCATCAATTGATAAGCATATGAAGTGAAATGCATATGTGAAGAAATTCCAATATATTCATCTAATCTCTTTAAAAGTGCTTCTATTAGTTTGCATATAAGTCTAAATACAAAACCACAACGGAAATGCATTCATGTAGTGAGATGAAAATGAAGTCTAATTAAAGGAACATGTGATCTCATATCCTTGGACATATGGAAATCTGGAAACCATGTTGGAGTTAGCTATTTTAATAGAACATCCGATGTATTATTATTGTTTCCAAGTGTTGTTGATGCAGTTGTAATGCTGCATCAAATAGCTTAAGTTTTTGGAATGAACTATATATTTTTGTTTGGTTGATCACTCTGAGCAAAACTTGTCTGATTTGTCATATTTATTGGTTTGCATTTTTATTCTCTCTTAAAGGTTATTACCTACCTTTTTTGGCTTTTCAAGCATGATTATGTCTGAAGCTAATTGATTCTTTTCAAGCAACTTTAATTCGATTAAATTTTTTTGCTTATGTCTTGATCTGTATGCTTATCTATAGGGATGGTGTCAGTGAATCACAATTTAATCAAGTATTGAATATTGAACTGGATCAAATAATTGAGGTAATGCCTTCAAATGGCCAATTGCCTTTCTGGTTATACTTATTTATTAATTTTGTCAAGTTTATAACTTCATTTTAATTTTGCAGGCATGCAAGTTCCTTGATGAGAAGTGGTTCCCCAAGTTTGTGGTAATTGTTGCACAGAAGAACCACCACACAAAGTTCTTCCAGCCAGGAGCTCCAGAGAATGTTCAACCTGGTAAACCTCTAAATGATTTGCCTCTACTTCTTGGGATGTGTTTTATACTATATATATATATATATATATATATATATGTTTTTTTTTGGCTTTTCAGGTACTATCATTGACAATAAAGTCTGTCATCCAAAGAACAATGACTTCTATCTCTGTGCACATGCGGGAATGATTGTGAGTATCAACATTAGCTTTTGTATTTTATTAGAATCTGTTGGTGTTTTGTATTGCTGCTTAGGTATGTGGCTTACGATCAGGCGGGATATCATTTAGTTTAATTTTACTTAAAATCATGATTGGGTAATTTACTCAAGTTACAAAAGATGAATATATATGTTTCTTATCAATGTAATTGGACCCACTCGCCTGCCCTTTACCACATCAGAAATTACTATGGAGTAGGGGGATACAGATTTTTCTTTTCCCATATTTATTGAAAACTGATTTTGGTATGCTCTGATTTCTTGACCCTTTGATCGAGTTATTTAGCAACTGATATGTATTTATTTGTTATTCGCTGACGTCTGTTTCATCTGTTATAAATTAATTGTATTTTTACTTGTTTCTTATCAGGGAACTACTAGGCCCACTCACTATCATGTTTTATTGGATGAGGTTGGCTATTCACCAGATGACCTCCAGGAACTTGTGCATTCTCTGTCATATGTGTAAGTAAAATTTAGTGCGACGGAATGAGCATTAGATGATTCGTTTCAAGACATTAGGAATTATTGTTGTTGTTCTAAATGGCTTCTGCTCATGATTGCAGGTACCAAAGAAGCACAACTGCCATATCTGTAGGTAAGTCCAGGGTTTCTACCCTCTAAAGAGTTATTTTGGGTAGTATAGCATCGTTGAGAAGATGCTTTTTAAACGTGGTGACCTTGGTGCTGAACTTCATCTCGTGTTTGGAAACTGGGAAATCAACTACTACCATTGCATTTGGATCACTCTGCTATTCATTGTTGTTTCAATTGTGATTGCATTTTTTAGTTTATCAATTTATTGATGGTTTTATTTTGTCTGCTATTTGAACAGTTGCACCAATATGCTATGCTCACCTAGCTGCCACTCAGATGGGACAATTCATGAAATTTGAAGATACTTCTGAGACATCCTCGAGCCACGGTGGTGTAACTGCTCCTGGTGTTGTTCCTGTCCCGCAGCTGCCTAAACTAAATGAAAAAGTTTGCAACACGATGTTCTTTTGTTGAGGCTAAGTTAGTAGTTATTACCTAAAAACATATCCTTTGTAAATGGTCTCTGGGATATCGAATCTCCTTCACTGTGCAGGTGTTTGAACATTGGCAGTAGGTTAATCTCTGTTAGTTCGTCTTTTGGACATAGAATTAACACTCCTGCATCTTTAGGCCCTTTTGTTTCTCTGGCTTTTCAGTAAAAGCCCTTTGATAACGCCTGTAAGTAATGCTTAACACGACGGACAGCGTATTTATGACTAAGCTGCTGCGTTTTGCTATCATTTGTATTGCTGGTTATTTTGCTTCGATTTGGAAGCACTTGTGTGTATACATTGGCCGTTGGATCTTCAAATCACATGGTCAAAATGCAATAGGCCTAAATTTGGAACGCTTGTTGTCTTCCATACGATAAAGACGACTAATCATTTGATATCAAAATATTCTTCTCAGGTCAATGGCGTGATTAAAAAATATTTTTAATATACTACAACATTTGTCATGGGGTTTCGTCAAGTCCCTCGTTGGGTTTGGAACCCTCAGTTGACTGCCGGTGATAAGCTGGATGGATGGTTAGGATTATTGAGATACACAAAAGGGTTAGGGAAATTACTTGTTTATTGGGTCTATGGTTTTTATTGTCCAAACAAATGAAAAATTATTATAATAATAATATCTTTATTTTAATAAAAATATTTCATTTTATTAGCTTTGATCTATAAGTTAAGTCTAGCTATGAAGGGTGTATTTAGGGTAGTAGTAGCCCTCCCCACCCCAGTAAGTGAAATTTTCTAATCGAAGAAGGGCTCTCTGTCTTTGACTCTTGAGAGTTGCTTTCTGTTGTTCATTTCAGACCATAGGTTTTTTGGGACCATCGGATGTGCACGTCTGTTCTGTTGGAGTTGGACTATGTCTCGTTTGAAGCCGTACCTGTCTGTCCTATGGTTCCCTGGATGTGGACCTGGTACATCAAGTTCCAAAGATTCTGGTGTGAAATATAAATATAATATCAAAAGAAAATTTTGAACCTCTTTTACTTAAACATTGGGTTTGACGTCTTATCCTCCAGGTGTTGGCTGGCTGTCTGTCTGTTGTAAATAGCTTTATCAATATCCGTTTTAAATTTCCTTTTGTTGGTATTCTTAAGGAAACTTCGGCAAGCACGGACGTTTTGAGATTGACCTCCAGAATAGATTCCTCATCCTTCTTTGCTGTCTCTCTCTACTTCTTTTGTTTAGGTTGAGGATAAGGCTCTTTTAAATTTATATTTATATATATATTTTTTCTTCAAAAAAATTTATTCTACTGCGTGTCATTTTTTTATTAAACCCATTGCCTCCTTTTTTCTTTTTATTCTTTTCAATTTATAAAACAACTTTCTTTTCTAAAAGGATGCAATTATTTTTAAAGTACGATAAATTTCTTTAGTATATTCCTATTTAGCATCCTTTTTACAAACAATTTTTTCCTCTTACTTTTTTGTATTGAAGGTGATGTATAATTATTAATCCGGTAGGAATAGATTCAAGCTTGAATTTTCTAAAAAAAAAAAAAAAATCTAATATCAATAGGTTAAAATATATTTGAGTCCCCAGATTATATTCTAATTAACCTTTCATCAATTAAAAGATGGGTTATAGAGCCCGTGTATTTTACTCTATTTTAAATAATTAAATCATTTCAATCTTTTTTTTTTTAAAAATATGACTTTTTAGACAAAGATCTGACAATGAGATAAAAATAAAAGTTATGGACGTTAAAATTATTTATTGAAAATAAAGGGATTTAAATCTTAATTAAAACAAATTTACTAAACTAAATACATATTAATATTTTGTGATGTAGGTAAAAGTTGATTGTTTAAGCCAGGTTAACTAATCCTTTTAGTCTATCTAAAAATAAAGATATGTTCTTGAGGGGAGCAGAGAAATATTAAAAAGATAATCTTCTAAAAAAATGAATTATTGAATGGTTTAATTATAAAATTGATAATAGATTTTAGCTAAATACATAAATTTACTTTTCAAAATTTAATCTATTGTACTTTTTTAACTTGCGATGAATTTTGTACGCATAATCCATCTATTTATAACAATAAATTTGATTGTTTTTCTCTTTTCATACTATATAAACATTAATTTTATATATAATCAGTCGTCTTTCGTGTGTGGATGTTATATAGTGTTTAAAAATAAAAATGTTATTTTTGTTATAATAAATAATCATTTTCAATATTTCAAATATCAAATATATTATATTTACTAATTTTTTAAATAAAAAAAATAAAAAATAATTTCTTTCCTAGATTCTTGCCAAAGGATTAATATATTAATATACACATACATAAATAAAGTTTATAATTAAGCTTGAAATTTTTATTTTCTAGAAATATTTTAATAGATTTTAAAATAATTTTTATAAATATCGGTTATTAGTGAATTTAGTTTGAGTAAATAATCTAAAATCTGGCCATAAATCTAATAAACATTAAAAACTTCAAAAAAAAAAAAAAATCATCAAAGTTTGCCCAGATTTGAAATAGGTTGAGAAATACTGTCATTTTCCTTCACAAAAGAAAATATGTATATATATCAATTTATCATAAAATATTTCTATATTTTACACATAATGACATTAGAAAATGAATTTTAATTTTAATTTCATTAAATAAAGTACTGTGAAAAGATGAATTTTATCATTTAGGTGGCATTGTATTAAATAAAAATAAACATTTAATTGTAATAACAATAAATAAAATGCTTTTATATGGATCAAATGTGCTAATAGTTATGAAATAATTTGCAAATAGCAAAATCATACCTTAGTTAATAATCAAAACTGAATACACTTCATAATTTCATTGTCATCACTGTATTGATCAAGCTCATATCTATAAAATGTCATAAAAATGGTCTTATGTTATTTGTAAAGAATCTATTTCTTTTTGTTGAAAGTATAATGTGATTTTTTTTATGGTTTCGTTTATATTGAAATACATGTCTATAGAGATTCTGTGAAAATATGAAAGTAAAAAAAAAAAATGAAAATGAAAAGAATTAATATTAATAACATTGTTAATTATTTACAAAAATAAAGTGAAAAATTTTAAAATACTAATGATATTTAATTTTATTAATTATTTAAAAATTAAAAATATTATTAATGATATTAATTAAATTATCTATTTAATTATATTAAAATAAAATTTTAAAATATAAAAATTATTTCCAACTCAATAGATTAACATTGCCATATAAGTAATTTAATACTCTAAAATGATCCCACGTAAACTTTTATGACCCAACTTTTATATATTTATATAGATATAGATTAGTATAATTTTTTAAAATGGTGAAGAGTTTAATGATAATATATTTACAAATTAAAATGTTTAATTTGTGAGGTTTTATTTATAAGGGTACAATAATTTACTTATCAACAACTAAACCAAATGGGTTTTAATTGCTAAATTATTAATTATTTTAGACATTTATGAAATTAAAATATTAATATTAGTAATATTAAAATTTCTTAGTTTTTTTTAAATAATCAAAGGAATTAATAATATCATTAATATATTTTCTAAAAGTAATTCAACTATTCGATTCCTTTCTCTAATAATTAATGAAATTAATAATAATATTTGCAAGTAGTAAATTGAGTAATAATATTGTAAGTCTTCAATATCTTTCTTTATTGATATTCCAATTTCAGTATATTAAAAATATATTACTCGTGTTGTTCTCATTTTCATTATTCCTTTTCTTTGTTTAATTTTTTTATTAGTGATTTGGTATATATAATTATACAAATCTTTATATTAATATTTATATTTGTATTTTATAAATTTACATGTTCAAATTATACCTTGACAACTATTACCATGAAATAATTTTTCATTCAATTCTATTAGCACATATAAATACTTTTAGTTCATTTTATAATAGAACTTCACAATTAGCAATGGTGGCAAACTATAGAACCTTTAAGCCAAAGAAAATATTTCAAAAGAATAATCTTTAATATTTATATTATCAAATAATAATGCTACGATAAAACACACATGCAATCAATCAGAGTCAGATGGTCTTCTTACTTATATAAATATTTTCACTAATTTTGTAAATAACTCTGATTGTCTTTTTACTTATATAAATATTTTCACTAATTTTGTAAATCCAAAGGAGGCTACTCTTGTTGTGTAATGCATATTATGCATATTATTCTTTCAGCCTATCGGGCCTTTGAGTTAATAGAAAAAAACAACACATGCAATGTCATGAATGTTCCGCAGCAAAGCAGAGCAAATCCTGCTTGTTTCTTCTAATTTCAGAGTAGAGATATCGTTAACTAGATTGGCAGAAAGAGGTAATTTAAGACATCCAAATTAAAATTTTTTGAAGGATTTTGATATTAGAAGTTCACAAGCATCCATGTCTCAAACAACATGCCTACTAATTATTAACTTGATCAGTCCATATACTGTCACTTGACATCAGATATCCTGATAGGGAAATGGGTAAAACCACATAACAACGGAGGAAACACAACATGCCATATTTACAAGCTCTTGGCTTACTGGACTCTGGAGAGCCAAGCAGCATATCTGAAGCACTTTATGAGTTTGTCATCATCATCTAATAACCTCCTTGTATGTAAGCATTCAGGCGTTCCAGCTCCTCCCGGTGTTCAGCCACCACAGCACGGACAACATCTCCAATGGACACCATGCCAATCATTTCCTTGTCATTGATCACAGGAATGTGCCTGATGCGGTTATCTGCCAACAGTTACAGATTGCAGTTTACACTACCTTCCATTTGGGAAGAAATCAGGGCACCAACAAATTTGAAAACATCCCATAAAGGTAAACGGCGTGTAATACCTGTCATCAATTGCATTGCTTGCAGAACTTTTGTGTTGGGAGTGACTGTAATGAGCTTGTTCTGCAATCACCATTGGATCAATTTGGATACTTGATATGAAGATGGAAGAGAAACACATAGTCTTAGAAAGTAAATAGCATCATACCTCTTCAGTCATGATGTCCCCAACCTTAGTTGACTTGGATGATCTTCCTTGTACAATGATTTTCCTCAGGTAATCTGGAATTTATCAACAAACAAAACTATAATAGCTTGCAGCATGTTTGGCAGTATTTATAGCCATTATCATCATTCCCGGAAGAAGAAAAGAAAACAAATTTCAACAAATAGAATAAGCAGAAACCTCCTATATTGTAATAGCAATTTCTCCCAAGGAAGCATGTTCTGGGAATATTCACTCTCCTATACCACGACTTTAAAACAGTAACAACTTTTTCTGATCAAGTAATAAAGGAATTTGAAAATTGGAATACTACTTTTCTTTTTCTTGTTTTATATTTTTGGGGCATCATCACTTGCAATCCCTGGAATCATAGTCCGGTTCTAGGTGAGGAGAAAACTTGATGCTGGTTTATGGAACTACCATGGTGAGTAACTTGTGTGGTAATATATGACTGTAAAGTTACAAACACTTCTAGATGGAAAATCATGCACAGTGATAGCATCGATGCATGTTTGAAAGCTAAGAAAATTGTTAAACTAGTCTTACAAAATTATAATTAGAATTTAGAATGCTTTATCAATTACCAAATACCTATAGCAAATTAAAGGCAGTTCAAAGGAGAAAATAACAATGAAAATTTAGATATTATAATAAAAAAAAAACCCATAAAGAATTCTTTATATGCTAAGAAATTGATCCATAAGCTTCTCAATGCAAGTAAGATATCACCCAAATACCTCTCTCTGTGATAATTCCTGCAAGTGATTTCTGCTCTCCAGGTTTCACGACCACCAAGGCTCCAACATTGTGATGTGTCATCTGCAGGAAACTTCTATAGTTAGGCTAAGCACTAAAAAGACGGAGTGGAGTGAGTTCTGATGATTCTTCCAATCAACAACAGCAAGAAAAATAGCAGTAACTTGTGGTGAAGCAAAGTAGCATACCGACTTGACAGCATCATAAACAGTATCATCAGTAGTGCACCAAAGCCAAGAACCATCAGCACCTTTTCCTTTTGCTTTCAATATGTCTGAAATGGTAGTGCTTTCAAAGCTTTGCTCCTCCATACGGGCAGATGAAACAGACTCAGAGCGCGAAAACAAAATAGGCCTCAGTACCGGATTAGCAACACGAACATGTTGCAGAACTGCATTTTTGATGAAATTTCCACGAGACAAAAATGCATTCACCGCCCCTTGCATTTTTCCTGTAAACAAAAAGATTGATCATATTCAATAAGATTGAATGCCAAATCTTGCAGGTAACAAATTCTTATTCTAAATAAATATGCATCAAGGTCTGACACACAGGTTCTAATTACCAAAGGAACAGAGAATTTAAAGTGCAGAGCCTATATAGTTACAATTATTTGAATATGCAATTGGCACATGATGGAGCATCAGTCAGGCTATTAGCTACTAGCTAGTGACTAGTGCATGCCATTTTTTCAAGAATAGATCGGTATGATATGGATAAACCAGATTAAGAATGTTGAAAGTATTTCCCTATTTCCCTGAGAAATTATTTAATCCCATTTGTTTTTTGAGTTCAAAGGGTACAGGTTTTCAACAAAAGAAATCTCTCTCTCTCTCTCGCACACACACGTATAAATTGCATTAAATGCTGAAAATCCATCAGTAAACCTGGTTGAATTAAGAACAAAAAAGAAAAGAATGTTATACTGAAAGTCAAACTACAGTCGCATAAGTTGAAAATAACTCAATCAAGAAGAAAAATGAACTTGAAAAAAATTAATATTCATATAGACAGAGATATACACAAGAAATAGCAGGAAATCAAAAATAAATGCTCCATAGTCAAATTTCTCAAAAAATAAAATAATAATAATAATAATAATAAAAGTTAAGATCTAGACACCTTCTAAAAAGAAAAAGCATAAAAGCAATACCAAAAAGAAAAAGAAGAAGAAAAAGAAAAATAGCTATGTATCTATCTATCTATCTACCAATCAATCAATCAATCAATCTATTCATCATTAGAAAAGAATCAATCAAGACTCAAAGAGCTAACTAGTTTCTGATCAGCAGCATAACCATAGAAATAGAAGGAATCAAATCAAGGATTAAATTGTAATACCTGATCTGAAGAAGCCAAAGACAAGATCAGAACCACCAAAACAGCGGAGGAAAAGAAGAAGAAGGAGAAGAAAGAAATGAATATCAAGTGAGGATAAAGCAAAGGAACCCTACCCTGCCAATAGCTAAGTAGCAAGAGTCAGATATTTTACTGTCATAGTACAGCGTTATGTCTCCCCACTGTATATATATTTTATCCACTCCGCTATTTGCTTATCAGCTTATGGATAGACACTAAAGAGCACAGAACAGTAAAATATTAATTAATTAATTAATGTTTTTAGGACAGTTATCTAATCTAAGATTCGATTCCAAAGACCTAATTCTGGCTTCACTGCTAATTTTCTTAAAAATTAAGAAAATATTACCAGTTTTCAAAATCTATTTCACACTGTATGTATCTGGGCATGGCCATGGTTCGGTTCTAATCGAAATCGAATCGAAATCAAATTGTACTGTAGTTGAATTGAAATTGGACCAGAACCAGCGGTTCATAATTTTGAACCGGAACCAGCGGTTCAAGGACCAGTTAAAGTTCATGTGAATATTAAAATATGAACCGGAATCGGCCCGAAATCGGCAGTTAACCGGCGGTTCCGGTCCGGTTCAAACCGGATGCACAAAAAAAATTATCTTAAAATTTTTATAAAAAAAATTATATCACTTGATTTAATTGTAGTTGATTTGATTTTTGGTGAAGAGAAGTACAACGGTACATAAGTTATAAAGAGTGGTGAAAAAAATACACATTTTTTGACTTAATTTATACAAAAATTGGTAAATGAATAGTTGATTTATATAAAAAAATACTTTCAAGTGTACAAAAAAGAGTGTATCAGATAGTTTTTGATATGATACGTTTTTTTTATTTATTTTTTGATAAATAAATTTTATTCATTTTTTAATCATTTATTTATTTATTTACTGTAATTTACTAAATTATCCAAAAATATAGCTATTATTTTTCTGTTATAAGGGACAATTTGGAAAACTAATAAATGAGAAACATGTATAAATATAATGAGTTGATGATTTTTTATTTCACAACCAATTATATCCTAACTTTTCTCTTATTCTCAATCAAAATTCTCTCAAATTTCCATAGTTCATTATTTTTTCTATTGCTTTAATTTCCTTAATATTGGAATTATCTATTGTTTATTTTTTATTTTCTTACATCCAATTCCAAATTCTTTCTCTAATTTCAATTTTTTCCATTCATAAATTTACTTCATTTTATTTTTTTAATAATTTTCTTAGTATTTGAAAATAATAATTTCCAACTCATTCCATTAATTTTATATTCCATTTATAGTTTTCTATATTAGTGAATTAGCAAAATTTGTAAATTTAATGTAATAATAGTTTTAAGTTAGTTAATAGAAGTTTTTCTTTTAAAATTTTATAATAATTTATTTAGTTAATAAAATTTAAACATTTTAAAATTATTATTTATTTATGAATTCGGAATCAAAATTTTATTATTTTTTTAAAAATTTACGTATTGCCGGAACCGAATCTGAACCATAATTCGAACCGTCGGTTCGCCAAAACTGTGCCGAAATCAGAAACGGACATGAACCGGAAGTTCAAGGGTCGGTTCCGATTCAAAATTTTAAACATCTCGAACCGGTGGTTCACTGAACCGGCCATGCCTAACTGTATCTTATATTTTCTACGTTAATATTCATATATTTCACCGTTTTTTAACAAAATCATTCAATTTATTTAAATTATAATAAATTAAAATAAATAAATAATATTATTTTTAATTTATTATTTTGATGAACCATTCAATTATTATTAGTCATATATAAAAAGAAAAAAATTATTATTTATTAAATCTATAGATGTTACAAATATTTAGAAATATAATATTTTCTCAAAATGTAGAGGAAGTAAATTAGAGTATAATAATAATTAATTTAAAAATACAATAATTTTTTTTAAGAGAAAAATATTAAAAGAAAAACAAAAATCATAAAATTTTGATAAAATAAATTTATTAGGCTTTATATTGCCTTTGGTTTGGCTTGTCACATGATAATGGAGACCAGGATGTATGAACGTGACACGTGTACACTCTGGTTTTAAGTAGGCATGCCTATGTTAGGATTTCGCTTTTTCTAAGAAGAAAATAGAAGCTTTATTAATCACTCAAATCTGCCGACAAAGAAGGTTCTACTCAGTTTTTTTTTTTTTTTCTTTATCAGCAAATTTATTTTCATTATATATATATATATATATATATATATATATATAGTCTAGAAAAAATTTAATATATCTAAATAATAATCTAAGTCAATATATCCGAGTAAAAAGACCTAATACTTTAAATTGAAATCAAAGTAAAATAAAAATATGATTAAATACTATAATCAAACCTAATACTTTAAATTTAGTTTAAAAAGAAAATATTAGTTTCATCAATTTAAAATTTTAAGATCAATTAAATATTAAATCGCCACAAAATTAATTGAATGCTAAAATCAGACTAAAATAATCAAATTAAAAAAAAGAAAAAAAAAATCACAGCAAAATCATTCATTGCTGAATGCGTAAAACGGTTAACTTCCTTCAGTGCAACACAACAGCAGTTCAGATAAAAGGCTACGCCTGACATCTGATAAGCTTTGGCCAACGGCGACTCCCTGTTTTTTGTTCTTTGGATTAGTAAGGTTTCTTTTTCTCTCTCTTGCTCTTATGTTTATTACTCATTATTATTATTATTATTATTATGAATTTTTGGCATTTGCAAAAGTTAAACTACATGAACTTGGTGTTACTATGTCATCTAATTAGGTTTTCTTCTTTTACTTTGTAGAAACCTTTTGGCATCTTTAGTTTTCTCTCCTGTTTCTTATTCTTTATGTGATTTATTGTTATTGGTTCATTTGTTAATTGGATATGGGAAAAAAAAATTTGTTTATCCATTTTTCCAATGGAGTTTGAAATGCTGGAGCTTGTGTTAATAAATAATATTGCTATGTTGTATTTGGTTGATGCTTTTCATATTGTTTATCAAATACCAGCCTGTTAATTTGCTTGGCAAGTTATTTTCATGTTAATTATGTTACTTATAGGAATTCTACTTTAAGAACTTTATATTGTAATATCTGTATTATTTGAATGCTACTCATTTTAGGGATTCAGTACTTGATTATACTATTCAATTTTACGAGCCCTTGCAGATAGATATAGGTAAAATATCATCTGACGAACTTGTCCATACAATGGAGAGGCTGAAGTCTTTGGTTCCGGAAGGTCTTAAACAAATAGTGGCAGATAGTAATCCCGATGATCTTCAGTCAACATCATCTTCTCTTCTTCGATTTCTCATGAACTTGCCACAATTTCACCAAGTAAATATCACCTGGTATTTCCTTTGCTGAAATTTTATGGTTTAAGGTGATGTTATGGTTTTAAAATTTCATATTTTGAAATCTTTTTTGTCCCTTCTTTTTTTTTTTTTTTTTTGTGTACTCTTAGATGGTTAGAGATTTAACAGATGTGGAGGCTGCTCTTTGCGCGAAGAATAAGGAGAAGGCATTGGAGTTGAAGCATAAAGCCAATACATGCTATATGAATGGAAATTACAACACAGCACTGGCTTGCTATTCCCAGGTACGTCTTATGCACCATTCAGTCTTCTCCTACCATGATAATCCTTTCTTTTTCTTTTTTTTCAAAGGAAAAAAAATTCTTTTTCCTAGATTGAAGACATATTCATTTAGATTAAATTCTACACCTTGAGAGTTGAGAACTGAATAACTTGTCTTTGGAGTTTAGCTACTAGTAGAGCTAGGTAAGTTTGAGGAAAATTTAGGTATTGGGTTGATTTATCTATTATGCATATAGTTGTCTGTGTGTTTTGGCTCTTTTTTTTTTTGGTGTGGAGGTTTGGGAGGCAGAGTGCGTGATACTTTAGAGCTTTTTGATAAGAAAGAGGCTGAATGATTACGGTTACAATAATTTGGAGATTCAGTTTGAGACAAATCCTTGCACCTTTAAAAATCAGAGTCTGCCTCTATAATGTTAGTGGGTAATGCAATTTTCTGGTTTCATTAAGAGTTTCTGCTTTAGGGGATTTGATAGCATGTCTTTAGCTGAGATATTGTGATATTTGAGGGCATTACTTGAATTGCCCTTTCTTGGATTTGTTGGCTTCCTTTCAAGGAGGATTCCTTATCCTATGTTTTGCAATGTTTTTTTCTTTCTTAGTTAATTAAATTTTCATCTTTCATGAGAATGAGCAGTAAAGAGGAGAGGGAAGATGGGTTTGTGGAATTCTTTAATCAGATTGCTATCACCCAGGGCAATCCCTAAATATTATTTGGGGATGAGATACTTTGTGCTTTTTTGTTTTGTTTTTGCAGTATTATGGAGTTTTTGGATGGAGAAGATTTTGCATATGTTAGCATATTAGAATTTTTCTTTTGATCTGCTATGGTGCTTGTTGGTTTCTTTGCTTCTCTATGGGCTTGCTTTGGGATCTTTTAGAGGGGTTTCTACAGGTGTCATTTATGTCAATTCTTGTCTTTATGGTGTTTTTGGAGTTTTTTTCGTTTCGTTTTGCTCTTATTTTGTTTTTTTTATTGGGAGTTTCTTTGTTGGATTGCAATGAAGTTGGGGAGCTGTTCTATTTTGATATAGACATCTGTCCTATTTCATTTTATTGTTTTTTCTTAGGAAAAAATCTTTACCTCCTTTTTGCACTTAGCTGATTGTAAGCTGAATGCTCTCTTTTAATACAATTTCCTCTTTGTATCCCCCCAAACAGGAAAAAAGGTTTGGTTGTACAACTAGCTTTCAGCTTTTTTTTTGTTTAATTTTTTTTTTTTTTTTTTTTATGTATTCTTCTTCCTCATTCCCATCCAACAGGCATTGCGTGTTGCTCCAGCAGATGCTATTGACATTGACAAAAATCTGATTGCGACATTGTATCTGAACCGAGCTTCTTTATTGCACGTGAGTTCGACAATTTTTTGTATTGCAAAATATGCTTATTTCTAGGCTGCATAGCTTCAATGAATTAACATTCTCTTGCAGCACATAGAATATAATGAACCAAGTCGATTTGGTTTGGTCTAATGTTTCGGGTGTTTATGACTCATAATGCAACTAAACTAAGTCTCATTGTTTTTTTTGGGTTTGATATAAGATAATTTCAAGATATCCATATCCAATATTCACATAAATTAGAAGAGAGTAAATGATAAGGAGGTCATCAAATTAGTAAAGGAAAAGAGTTCTACATCATTGGTTATTTAAAATGGTAACGGGCTTGAGAGAATAACATCTCTTGGATTTAGGGAACTCCAGGAAATATTACCCCATTGTAAAACATGGACATCAAAGAAGTTAAATAAATTGCAGAGACATTTAATGAAGTAAAAGAATTAAAAATATGAGCGGAAAGCTGATAATGACATCAAGATATCAAATATGAGTTGGAGTATATTACCTTGGAAGTCTTAGTAACAATTGGATTATGAAGATAAACTTATCTATGATAAAGAAAGCCTTTGAATTGTTCTGAAGCTGTATGCATTTGTAGCTATTGATTCAGTAAGGACAACGAATGCTGGTGAAACATTTCTCACATGGTGATATGAAAATAAAGAGAGACAAAAATAGGAAGCTTAGTGTCCCCCTAACACCATCAAATGCAACATTGAAAACAACACCAAACTCTCCCCTAAAACTTCCAACCATAATACACACCGGTTGCTCCAACTTTAATTTTAAACCAATTGCATCTCTAATCAAACTCGCTAAACTAAATGTGACCTTCTTACCAAGATATCCATTCTAAAATAGAAAACACAAGTGTTCTAATTACAGTATTTTCTTCTTTCTTTGTTACATTATGCATATGTACTAAGCAAATTAGAAACTCTTTTCACTGATTATTTTTATGTGTCAATAGAAAATAGGACTGTTAGTGGAGTGCGTAAGAGATTGCAATCGGGCCCTGCAAATTTCTCCATGCTATGCAAAGGTCAGTACGCTTATTTGATAACTTCATCATTCCATCTTTTGTCAAATCTATTACATGGAGAATAGTGGCTTTTGATTAACTAATTGTTCAATTGATTGCTAGCAATTGTTTGAAATATATTCCTATTTTTTAATCCTTTGCCATGGGCTTGTCTTCAGAACAGGGACTTGGAATTTTGGTGGTGTGTTTATTTTGTATTTCAATTAAATAATTTGCCATTAGTTTATTCTTCAGTAGAAACTTCTTTTATCAAGATCAGTTCTCCCTGGACATTCTTTCATGCTTTTTTTTTCTTTTATTTTTTTATTGCTCATAGGCTTGTTTTGGTTGAGATAGGAGGACATGTTATTCTCTATGTTGTAATATTTTCATTTTTCCAGTGAAGAAATTTCTTTTCGTATGTAAATGGTATTCCTAAAGGGATTCTTCTTGGAATGAAAATTTTCTTTATCCTCCATTTCAAGAATTTAGTCATGGATGGGTGACAATAATAGTGATCATGAACGATTGAGATGATATTAGTGTCTTAATATGAATTAGGAAAAATGCTAACAAGTTTGAGATCCTAATTAGGTTGTTTGTTGTGTAACCAACACAAATACAAGTTTACAAGTTTGCTGATTGATTGAAGTGTTAAAGTAGGATTTGAAGATAGCACTGTGTATTTACAGTTGGAAGAAAAAATAATAATTTTTTCAAAAGAGATTAAAGATAATCTTCTAATATTTTCCTACTTGTTAATTTGTTGGGTATAAAGTTTAATATTTCTATCACACCCCAATTTGATAGTTTAGTTGCAATTGTATTCTAAAATCAAAAATGGAAAAAGTAATAATATTTTACTACTTGTAAGAATAAGATATTCAAATTTTCTAATTTCTTTCTCTTCACCACCTCTACCACCATTGTCTCTACCATCTTTGTATTGCACATAACTCAAAGATTCGTAAGAATCTACAATTACGGTTGCTAATGGCAAGCACACAGAGAACTCTAATTCCGATTGTAAATCAACTCATCCACATAAAAGAGTTTCTTTGCCATACTTTTGGATCCTTAGTGTTTAATGCAATTGTTGTCTCCTTGGACTAACTTCGAGTGACTTTCTATCCAAGTTTGCAGTTTACTTTGTTGCCACTTTGCTAGTGTGTTATACATTGTCATCTAATTCGTCATCGCTAATAGAAGCCAAAACCTTAACCGAACACAAAATCCTAATTTTGTTGATTCTAACTCTTCACTATCTGAAGAAGAGGAGATTGTGATTAAGCTATGATGTAGTGAAGCTCACAAACAAGAAGTAGTAATTTCATTGAGAAAGTTAATTGGAATAACAAGAATTCCACTCTGTATTCCTTGATATCTATTGATGAGAGTGGAGAGTGGAGATCATGGTTGTGGTTGGCGGTGGAATATTGCAGGGTTTTAAAATGATTGATTAAGTACAAAAAAGGAAAGAAAGAAAGAAAGGCTGATAAGGTAGAGGTTGAGAGATTGGTGTTGGGGGGAGAGAGAGAGAGAGGTTGATGAGTATGAATTGGCAAAGAAAGGCGAAGATAGAGAGAGAGAGATTAGAAAACAAATTGAAAATTAATTATTTAAATTCTGATGTGTAATAAAATATATTATTCCTTTCTTAATTTTTGATTGTATGGTACAATTGGAATTAAACTATCGCATTGAGGTTGTTAAGGACTAGTTGTAAATAGAGTTCTGTCAGGAATTTGATTCCTAATAGGTTTATAGTATCCTGTATTTGTATATATATGTGTCCCTATTGATGAAAATTATATGAGAGTATTTTTTCCATATTGAATTATATGGTATCAGAGCCTTTAGCTCGTTAGTTTTTTTTTTTTTTTTTTTTTTTTTTTTTTTTTTTTTTCCGTCTGCGTTGATGCTTCCGGCTAGAAGCTCCCTGTTTTTCGTGACTGTCAGTCTAGGTCTCCCGCTTAGGCTTGTCCGTTTGTCTCACTGCCATCCAAGGAAGGGAGAGTGACCTCCGATTGGCCTCTCCACTAAATCCGGTGGCCTGAAGATCGGCGAGTGAGCCTCACGCGCCGTCAGAAGAATCTGATGTTATCTCACGCGCCGGCGAGTGGAGGCGCGTCCGGCAGTTTTCAGCGACCGGCTTTCGTCTTCCACGATCGACACAGTGTCAGAAGTCTTTTCCAGTGGGTAGTTTTCCGCTCCGGCAACATCTGGTAGGCGCTTTCTTTGTTTTTTGCTATTGCAGTTTGCGGCTTTCGGTTTGTTTTGGTGTTGCTACTGTTCTATTGGGTTCGTGCTATTTGATGCCTCTGTTTTTGAGTTGCTGTTGGGGTGTTTAGTTTTTATTAACGGGTATTGAACCTACAGATTTTAAAGCTACTATTATTGAATTGATCCCAGCAATGAATAAAATCATCGAACATAAACTGAAAGGAACTAATTATTTAGATTGGAGTAAGACAATTATAATTTATTTGAGGGGTGTTGTAAAAGATAATCATCTAATTGATGATCCACCAACTGGTGACACTAGACAAAGTTGGCTAGAGGAAGATGCTAAGTTATTTCTAATGATTCGAAATTCTATTGACAGTGAAGTGGTTGGTTAATTAATCATTGTGAGTTTGTTAAAGAATTAATGGAATATCTTGAATTCTTGTATTCGGGAAAAGGATTTTGTCTCTACTGCATGTTTTTTAATTAATCGCATGCCTTCTTCTGTACTTATTGTTGCAATTCCTTATAGTGTCTTGTTTCCTTCTAAACTTCTATTCCCCGTTGAACCTCGTATTTTTGGTTGTACTTGTTTTGTTCGTTATGTCGTCCACAGGTTTTCAAATTAGATCCAATGTGCATTTGTTGTGTTTTACTTGGGTATTCTCAACATAAAAAGGGGTATCGTTGTTTCTCTCCTGATCTTGACTGTTATCTTATTTCTATAGATGTCACATTTTTTGAGACTACTCCATTTTTTCCTTCTCCTATATATAAGAGCGAGGGGGAGGATGATGAGCTTTTAGTCTATGCTATCCAGCAATTTCCTAGCTCTCCTGCACCTGCTCCTATTCCTGACCTTGCACTTGCTCCTGCTATAGCATCTGCTGCTCCTATTCCCCCTCCTGCACCAGCGTCTGCTCGCCCTGGGTTTGAACAGATTATTCCAGGAGATCAGGAACTCTTGACTCACTTCTTCCACCTTCTGCTTCAACAGAAGATCCGGTTCCCTCCACTCAACTTGAGCCAGTGCCATTCACTCCTCAGTTCGACCTTGACCTTCCCATTGCTCTTCGAAAAGGTAAACGCAAGTGTACCTATCTTATTTCTTCTTTTGTTAGTTATGATCATCTTTCTTCTTCATCTTGTTGTTTTGTAAGTAACCTCGACTCTGTCTCTACCCCTAAAACTGTTGTCCAAGCTTTGTCTCATCATGGTTGGTGTGCAGCAATGAAAGAGGAGATGGCTGCCTTAGATACTAATGGTACTTAGGATCTTATGCCTCTCCCGGCAGGTAAGAAAGCTATTGGTTGTAAATGAGTTTTCACCGTTAAAATGAATCCTGATGGGTCTGTTGCTCATCTCAAGGCTCGATTAGTTGCTAAGGGCTATTCTCAGATTTATGTCATTGATTACTCTGATACTTTTTCTCCTGTAGCCAAATTATCTTTTGTCCGTTTGTTTATTTCTTTAGCAGCTACTTTTGACTGGCCTTTACATCAGCTGGATGTTAAGAATGCCTTTCTTCATGGGGATCTTCAGGAGGAAGTTTACATGGAGCAACTACCAGGCATTGTTGCTCAGGGGGAGTTGGTAAAGTGTGTAAAATTCGAAAATCTCTTTATGGCCTAAAATAGAGTCCTTGAGCTTGGTTTGGTAGATTTTGCAATGTTGTACACCAATTTGGCATGCAAAAGAGTACTTCTGATCATTCTGTATTTTTCAGAAGTACTAAGACTGGTTTGATTCTCCTTGTGGTTTATGTTGATGACATTGTTATTATAGGGAGTGATTCAGTGGGCATTACATCACTTAAGTCATTCCTCCAGACTCAGTTCTAAACAAAAGACTTAGGATTGTTGAAGTATTTTTTGGATATTGAAGTGTCTAGGTGTAAGAGAGACATCTTCTTATCTCAAAGGAAGTATGTCCTTGACTTGCTGAAGGAAACTGGAAAGTTGGGTGCCAAGCCATGCAGTGCTCCAAGGACTCCTAATTTGCAACTTTCAATTGGTGGTGAGCCATTTGATGATCCTAAAATGTATAGAAGATTGGTGGACAAACTGAATTATCTTACGGTAGCACATCCAGACATTGCTTACTCTGTGAGCGTCTTAAGCCAGTTTATGTCGTCTCCTACTGTTATCCATTGGGAAGCTTTAGGATAGATTTTGAGCTACTTGAAAGATAATCCAGGCCGTGGCCCCCTTTACAGTAATCATGGGCATTTGGACATTGAGTGTTTTTCAGATGCGGATTGGGTAGGTTCGAAGGTTGACAGAAGATCAACTTCAGGATATTGTGTCTTTGTGGGTGGAAACTTGATATCGTGGAGGAGCAAGAAACAAAATGTAGTCTCATGATCGAGTGCTGAATCAAAATATCGAGCTATGACACAATCTGCTTGTGAAATAATTTGGATGCACAAGTTGTTAAAGGAAATTGGCTTCAAGTCGTCTTTGCCTGCAAAGTTATGGTGTGATAATCAAGCTACTCTTCACATTGCATCAAATCCAGTATTCCATGAACGGACAAAATATATCGAGATTGATTGTCATTTCATTCGTGAAAAGATACAACAGGGTGTTATCTCCACAGGGTACGTTAAAACAAGTGAACAGTTAGGAGATATCTTTACAAAAGCTCTAAATGGACCTCGGGTTAACTATCTTTGTAACAAGTTAGGTATGATTAACATCTATGCTCCAACTTGAGGGGGAGTGTTAAGGACTAGTTGTAAATAGAGTTCTGTTAGGAGTTTGATTCCTAATAAGTATATAGTATCCTGTATTTGTATATATATGTGTCCTTATTGATGAAAATTATATGAGATTATTTTTTCCATATTGAATTACAGAGGTAAAAGAAAAAAAAAATGGATGTAATTGTAGCAAGTTGTAAATTTTGTGGTACATAAATATATTAAGTAATTCTGGAAGTGGGTTGACATATATTATTTGATTCTATGGCGTGGGGGTTGGGGCGGGTGGGTTCATGTTTGTTCTAAGAGTGGTTGTTGACCTACTTGGAGGTTATTTTAGGTGGTAATCCTGGTAAGGAAATAGAAATTTTACTTTAGTTTTACAAATTGCCAAAGTATAAAATAAGGCTAAAAATAATTATTAGTAATTAATAATTTATTATATAGCCCCCCTAAATGAAAATTTTCACATATCTAATTAAATGTCGATACCACATGGCCAACTGTAATTAATACACTTCCCTGAATTCCTCTATGTGTAGAAAGGCCTTGAATTCATTTGGCCAAGGATCCCAAGTCAACAAGCCTACATGAGAGATTAGAAACTTTGCCAAATTAGAGTCTCAAGACTCTCAAGAACTTCTACATCCAAGCAACAAAACTATAAATCAAGTCCACCATACCCTACGAATGAAGCCTTCTGAATTACCAGTCTTGAAGTTGGATATGTAACTCATATTCTCAAACTGAAGAAGTATTTTCGTAACAATCCAAGGACAAGCTCTACATGCTGGGAGATTCTGCCTAATCCTTCCTCAAACCGAAGAAGGATTTTCTACCGGTTCAAGAACAAGCTTTGTCAAGCCCCTGGATCGTGCTTGTCTTGAAGGAAAGAATCAAAGGACACAATTTCTTTGTTGCAGAAATTCTTCATTAGAGATTGAGTCCATTGCTTTGTTCAAATCAATAGAATTCAATTTTTGTCACTTCTTCTCGTTGTGAATTTTTGGACACGAATTTTGTGCACACCTCGGTCTGAATTTTTTTTGCATTTGGTAATCTCTAAGATTGGAAGTAAGTTGGACATTTAAAAGGGAGCCGCTTTTTTTTTTAAATTTTTTTTTAATTTTTTTATCTGAGAGGATATGTTATTCTAATTCAGGCTTGTTTTTCCAATATTTCTCTATACTGTATATCCTTCCTATAAATTTTAGTCAAGATTGGTGGATAACATTAAGAAGGTGATGGAAAGATTTTTCTGGTCTCGAGGAGGGGGAAATAAGTGAATCATTTTATCAATTGGAAGCCAGTTTGAAAGCATCTCATTGAGGGTTTAGGGCTTGGAAACTTGGTGTATAAAAAAATTGGCCTCACAGGAAAATGGTAATGGTGATTGCCATTCGAGTTGAAGTTACTAAGAGCATATATTTTCATCAGATTGTTATAGAAGACTATGGCAGGAGTTAATGTTACCTATTGAGGTTGGTGAAAGTTTACATCTTAAGTATCTTCTTCTTTCTTTCCTCTTATCAGGTACAAGTTAAATGGCAGTATTGCTCAACGTTATCTTTTAATTTTTTTTTTAAAACAATTTTTTGGCTGCTTTAGTGAAAAATTGGTTGTTTTTTCTTTTTTTTTGATTAAATGCTTGTAACTGTATTACTTTTGTGCTACACGTTCATTTGTACATTTGCACAATTTAAAGAGTACTTTATGTTGGAATTTTATGATCTGGATACTAGTGCTTCTTTCATTCAGTCGTTCTGAAAATGACTTGTCTATATTGCAGGCATGGTACAGGAGGGGAAAGGTAAATGCTGCTTTAGGAAACTACAAAGATGCAGTCCAAGACTTGAATGTTGCTGAGTATGTGGAGTCATCATTGGGTGGAAAGAAACAAATAGCAAGTGAAAGAAAGATAATCTTAGAAAAAAATGAGGGCACAGGTGGTCGACCGGTTCATTGTATTGAGAGGAGCTCGGGGAACTTGAGTAAGACATTCAGCTGTTCCACTATTAAAATTGTTTTTGTTATTATCTTTGACTATCTATTTACCTTGATGAATCTGAACTCACATCTATTGTCTTATTGTCACTTTGTCTGCCAAACTTGCATATATTATTTCATGGTCACTTTGTCTCTGAGACTGACATCGTAGTATTTGTCATGTCCTCTCTCTCTCTCTTCTGATTTTTCTTTGCACAAGTGTAAATGTTTTAAAGAATTAAGTCAATTTTACTAGTCTTTGTGAGGATTCTTTTAAGAGAGTGAGAATGACCCACATTTATTTGCTATCTCCCACAGAAAAGCTAGCAAAAGCAGTATAACTGGTTCTTTTTCAAGAGCCAAAAGATGAGTATTAAGAGTGGAATTGGAATATTAACCAAAAAGCATGAATCTAGCAAAGAAAAGCCTTTAAGTTTAATATTAAAACTGAACCATTTTAATATAGAAGATGCTGCTTTCTGCTAGAAAGAAATTTTAAAACTACTTCTGATGAAATAAAGGCTGGAATTTAGAACAATTGAAAGACCATAATTATACCTTAAGCTTGTTAATACAACTTAAAGATATTTAATATTATATGATTTAACATTATAAATTTAGCTGTGATTTGTAAGCATAATAATGATAATCAACTAATGAAAAATAAACAGCTCATATAAAGTGTAATTTACAATTAAATAACTATGTTTAGCTGAAAGAGACAAGAAAAAAGTGTAATTTACCTGACAACATTCCCTCATGTATTCTTTGTTGGTGGAAATTATTTAGATGTGTTTGGTATGTAGCTTTTGTTTAAGAAAAAGGTTGTTTTTGTTGAGGCTTTTTAGAAGCTCAATAGTCAAATATTTATCACATTTGACATGGCACTGAATTCTTCATAGACTCCTTGAGAGAAGGGCCTGGCTTTGCTTCATTGAATGTAACATGTATTTGCCAAATTATGTTTGACATTTAAATCGGCGTTCGCATTTAGATTTAATTAAAATTGAAATCAAGATATGTTAATTTGTTATTATTATTTTTATGAACACTTGGTTCAAAGAAAACGTATTGGTCAATGAAATGTTGTATGCCTTTGAATACTTCCTAGGGTGCAGAATGTTTCTGGTTGAATTCTACTAAGTTTCTATGATTTAAGTAAGAATCATTGATCTGAAACTTTAGTGCATCTTTTAGTTGTAAATTTGAAGTGAAATGTCTATAGACCATTCATGACAGATGAGCTACCTCAAATAAAGTTATTATGTGTTACCACACAAGACAAAGGAAGAGGTATGGCTTCACCATGTGAGATTCCTCAAGCCTCCTTGATCCACATGGAAGAACCTTATGCGCTGGTATGAAACATGAATCTATCTGATTTTGGTTAATGATAAAATATTTTACTTTCTTGTGTTAATATGCTTCAATTGGATGCCTCTGTCTACAAGTTTTTATCTTTGAAGTCCAAGTAGTGTGCATGCTTCTGTAAAATGTAAAAGGGTGCATTGATTACCTGAGAAATTTAATAAGTTCGTGAATGGTAATGAGCTAGGAGTGGCTATGGGAGTTTCCTGTATCCTTTGCTTCTGCAAAAGAAAAGACTGTTTCCCGTCACACATTTTAATTCCTGCATTTATTTTCATTTTGTAAATGCATTCATGAAATTTTAGCCAAGTTCTTGGAAATTATGCATTTAGTGCTACTAGTCATTCCCGGAAAAATTGCTCTGACTACAAAACCAAACTATTACATTATGTATGCAATGACCTCAATCCTCTGATTGGGGACTGTAGCAGCTACAGTTTTCTAAATATGTAATGTGTTCATGCATATGTAAATGCGTGTATACATATATACATGACTATGGCTGTTACAGCAAGTGTTCAAGAGTTGTTGATTAAACCTTGTAATTAATAGGCTATCCAGAATCACAAGCATACCTGTCAAAAGTGGCTATTACATTAAGGTCCAGAGTTTCATTTTTGGGGAAGAGCCTGAAGCATGGAATAAATTACAGTTTAAACTCCATAGTTTAAAGATTATTTGAACCCTGAACAATTTAATACCTGCTAAAAATATCTTTCCCTACTTCTCACTAATTTCACCATAAAATCTTGTGAATATGGTGCCAAATAGAATATTAGTTTAATTTGTGCATAGAACAATAATTAATGTGTGAATTATAGTTAAAAGAATTCAAAATTATATTGAAAACTCTCCAGAAAATTTCTTGCAGAATGCTCAACCATTTATTTGAGCATATATTAAATTAAAGCTTATATTTGAGTAGTTCAAAACCCCAAGCAAATTTTTTCTAACCAAAAACCAGTTGAAGAAGTTATGAAAAGGTGTATATGGGCTTAAACTTTGTTTATTAGAAGTGTTATCTTGGATCTATCATCTATGGTTAAATCAACATGCTTGACGAAATCCCAGCCATTCCATATCTTTTCCTAGAAGCTAGCAACAAAACTACTTTCACAATAGGATCTTCGGAAGGTCCACTTCTATCTATGGTGCTGCTTCCTTTCACCACAGATTATCTTCTCGAGTCTAAATTGCCACGACCACTTTCCTAGCAAAAAGATATGCTGACAATTATCAACTACCTTTACTCGATCTCTCTTTCTTTCAAAACCCACTGAAAGCCTAAGAGAATTCATTTCTGCACAGTGTAGCTAGTGATGCATAAATCATTATCATAGCATTTAAGGTAGGTACTACCTTTTTCTGTATAACTAGCCTTTCTTATTTTTCTCTAGCAAGATATTTAAACTGTCATATACAAAAAGGTTACTGCTTCTCAATTTTCTTATGTCTTGTGGTAGTTCCCATGCAAATACTTTTCAGAACCAACATCTTTACTGAGTATTTGACTTCTTTTCTTATCAGAACCAATATCCTTGTTGAGTATTTCCTCCTCTCTCTCTCTCTCTCTCTCTCTCTCTCTTTTAATCTTAATCTGTATAAGTACTATTCTTGCGTTTTTCATTAACAGAGTTCTTTATCATTAACATCCAGTAATATTACCTAATGAGCAGTGTGAATTTTCTTGGACCTTTGATTTCTAGATTATATTGAAGAGTTGCAGAGAGACGCATTGTCATTACTGCTTGAATGAATTACCAGCAGATACAGTCCCCTGTATATCATGTTCAATACCACTGTACTGCTCCCAGCATTGCCAAGAACAGGCAGGAGGAGAAACAATCAGTTGCTTCAAAACAAAAGACAGAATTAGTGAAAACCTTCCCAGCAATCTTAAAGGGTATATTATTGAGGTTACATCATATAGTGACTCCGGTCCAGATGTTGAGTGCTTTCCTGAACATAAACATGAATGCCTCGGTGTGCACTGGCCTGCAGTATTTCCACCTGATATCGTTTTGGCTGGTCGAATGCTAGCAAAATCTGTATCTCAAAGAAGAGGTTTTGTGGAGTCTAACCTTCTGGGACCTCTGGTATATCTATGACTATATTGTATGTGTCCGTTGCTTGTAATAGCTATTTTTGTCTAAGAATTTGACTTCCCAGTTCATTGCCTTGTAGGAACTTTCTCACAGTTATTCAAAAATGAATCCAGAAGGCAAATTGGAATTGCATATATATGCTATAGTCTTGTTATACTGTCTTCAACGCCCTTTTCGCTTTGAACTTCCAATAAATGGAGTCTCTTTATCACAGGTTGCTCCTCCTTCCTTCCTTTCCTGTCTCTCTTTTTCTTTTGTTCAGTCTTCACATGCTAAGACAACAATGCCCCTAATTTATTCCAAGTTTCCCATACCAGGCTCTTAAAATTTTCATGTTCCTAGTACTAGCTTCACAATTCCAAATGGGATCATCAGTCTCATATTTGTAATTTGATTGCTGCCAGTTTGAAATTCCATGTTCTCCTGTTCATGCAGACCATCATTCTTGTATCTCAAATCAGAGTAAATGCTATGGCAGTTGTCCGAATGAAGTCTATTGATTCTTGTTGCCCACTGGATCAGTTTAGGAAATTTTCTCATATTGGAGATGCTCTAACTAGTAGTGTGGATCAGGTTCATGTTAAGGCTCTGACTTTCCATCTCTATTTCTATGTTTCATTTATCAAATAGGAAGGTTTGGACATATTTCATTTGCATAGAAGTTGCTCGTGACTTATGTCCTCTTTCTTTGGTTCAGATAGGACAAGCTTCTCTATTTATGCTGATTGACTTGGCTATAACCTGTATAGGTTTCTGTGGGTCAAGCCATTTATCGAGCTGGGAGTTTGTTCAACCATTCATGTCAGCCAAACATCCATGCATATTTCCTTTCCCGAACTCTATTTGTTCGAACAACAGAACTTGTAGCAACAGGTTGCCCTCTGGAGCTGTCCTATGGTCCTCGGGTACGTCTTATTTAGCACTTTTCTTATCAGATGTATACTTCCATTTGCCGGAAAAGAACACAAACAACATAATTTTCCCATCCATGTCCTTTTACTGTTCCTCTGCTTCCAGTTGCATTATGTTTCTGGTTTGAGTTTTTGTTTGTTTTATGTAATAGAAATTAAATGCAATATAGGCAGTTCTAACGGTGAATGTATAGTTATGTTTTACAGGTTGGGCAATGGGACTGTAAAGACCGCCTCAAGTTTCTGGAAGATAGGTACTCATTTAGATGTCAGTGCAGTGGTTGTTCAAGATTAAATCCATCTGACCTGGTTATAAATGCTTTCCATTGTGTCAATTCAAATTGTGATGGTGTAGTCTTGGATAGCTGTGTGATCAACACTGAATTATGCAAACTCACGAGCATTCCCAGAGTTTCTAAAACGCAAGGGTTGGACCTTTGTTTGCAGGTATTGTTGTTCGTCTGCAATGGAAATTTGTTTTTGTCATTAGCTGTATGAAAAAGTCTAGTCATGCTTTGCCTCCCATAATTTTAGATTGAAACAGTTTAGTTCACCAATAACAGACTCAAAGAGACCAGGTAAATCTGCAATTTTTCTAGCCATTTACTGCTATAAATAATGTATTTGCAGTTTTATCTTGAACACAGTACTGGCGTCTGGCTCTATCCATCTCTTAGAATCACATGTAGATAGTTGTTTTGACTTGTCACAATTCCTATGTTGTACTGCATTAGAAGTTGCATTCTGTCTGAACTTTTTTACCGGATTTCCATATATTAATAGGTAGATGGGCTTAACGATGTTGCTTGCTTTGCACAAGAGCTATGCAATAGCTCTCTGCATATCCAACCTGGATCTTGTTTAAACTGTGGTTCTCTTTGCAACCTGGAATCTTTGCATGAAGCCACAAGGAAATCTTGGATCTATATAGAAAGGTACTTCATTCAACGTTTTGCTTTTTATTTGACTTTAGCATGCTTATTACATCCTGCATAGAATGAAGTGCTGAACTGTTTGAGAGTCATGCACACATATGTTTTGTCCTTTGGTTCTAAGAGTTGGAAATTTCAATTCTCAATAGGTTGCAGGATGCAGTAGTTTCAAAAGAAATCTCAACTGCGATTCTTTCAGATGCTTTAAGAGCTCTTGGAACTCTGAGGTCAATATTGCATATATATAATAAGCGCATCGCGGAGGTGAGTTTCAGTACTCATCTTTCAACTTTTCAAGGGACAATGTGATCCTTTATGATTTTCATTGGAATTTTCTTGCTTGTTTTATCTATGTTTTTTAGGGGTAATACAGAACATAACTGAATGAAAGATCCATGTGGCCAACTCATACTAGGTTGGAAAACTTGGAATTTATATCTAAGTTCTTGTTTTAGGTGCATTTGATCTATGGTTTGATGATCAAGTATTAAAAATGGTTAATTTGGATGCATAGTTGCGAAAGTACGCAAATATTTGATAGCCACACTCCACGTACACATAATTTGGCTACCGGAAAAATATTTCCAGTGTAACTGGTGTAATCCATAACTATTGATGTTGTATCATTTGTAGGCTAATGACAATCTTGCACAAGCATTTTGTCAACTAGGAGACTTTCAATCTGCACAGGACCATTGTAAAGTATCAATCAAGGTAATTAACTGACAGCACAATGTTTTCAGGTTTGATCATTTAACAAACATGATAAACTAAATTATTCATACAATATTTTTCATAGTTCCTTAATGTTAAAGTATTAAGAATTTACTTTACTTACATTTATGTTTTTAGCAGTTTCAGAAGTAAATGAAGTAGTTTCAAAAATAAATGAAGAGTTTCTTACGTAAATTTAAAGCTCAAGTTTCAAAACTAGAGTTTCATGTCTTAGTTGTTACGAGTGTTAGTTTACCTATAAATAGCCACTCTATGCTAGTTGTAATCAAGTAACACAGAGTTCTAATAAAGAAGTTCTATTCTAAACTTCTTCTCTTTGTCTTCTATTCTTGGTTTTTCTATCAATAGTATTTCTTTCTATTTTCTCTACTAAGTGGTATCAGAGTTTTTAAAGTTAACACTTAATTGCTTTCTAATAACCATTCTTTTCTTCTTCTTTTTTTTTTCCCCTCTTTTCCTTCAGTTGATGTCTCCCAAGACAGGCTTTGAAAATTTTTCAAAGAAATAATTACTATTTACCTTATGTTTATTGTAACCATATATGAAGGTTTCGGATCATAGTCTTCGAATCTGGAGAATGTAGTTGGTCCACTAACTTTCCCATATTTTTTTCAGATCCCCGAAAAGTTCTCCAACTTTCAATTAAGTCTTGCCTTTACTGTATTATTTGGAAGTTTACTTCAGTTCATAAAATATGTTGAGATCAGAATTAGTCCCCTTAGAAAAACAATAGTAATTTTTGAGTAGACTCTTAAGTCTCAAGAACTAATTCAGATAAAAAAAGACATGTTTTTATTTCCCCTCAACTTTACCCATTTGACTTTATGGATTATATTGATTTTCTCATTACCAATTTCTCAAGTACTTCCTAAAAATATTTCTAAGTTTATTAATTTAGTTTGTTCTAACATTGAATATAGCTTAAAATCTTTGAGTTAGTGTTATTTTTAATAATTTTCACTATGTTACTCTAACGTCATGTAATACATCACACATTAGAAGAATAAAAAACAATTTTTTTTTCTGTTATGGTATTATTTTCTCATCTTTAATGATAAATTTCTTAAAACTGCTTCTGGAGAGCTGAATAAAGCAATTTGGACTATTTAGTAGGTCTTATCTGGCCTTATTATTTTTATTAATGTTTTTTCCTCAATGGAAGGATGTAATTCTACAGGATTTGAATTAACCATTTTGAAAGATTGATGTGCCCCTAAATTTAGGTGAACTTTACCCAAAATAAACTGATTATTTTTATAGGTTATTGCTTTCTGCAAAATGAATTTTACAATATTGGTAAGCAATCAGTCACCGTTTTTTATACTGTATTCAGCTAATCAAACTGAGAATGTTTGATTTTTTCATGGTTTCATATATGACTGCAGATACTTGAAATGCTTTATGGCCCTGATGACATTGTCATTGGATATGAGCTGGTCAAGCTTTCAACTATTCAGATATCCTTGGGTGAACCTTCTGCATCGGACTCCATAAATCGGTTAGGTGCAATATTTTTACGGTATTATGGATCTCATGCAGACTCCAATTTCCCATATCTGCAAATGCTGAAAAGAGAATCTTGCAATTTAGCAAAATAAGATTTGCTTATTCCTGTTGTTCTGCCGGTCAATGATTAGCCAAACAAGCTTTGGCTTCTACAATTCAAAGCTCGGTCTCTTCACGCTCTTCAATCAGTATTATGTTTGTCGTTTCATGTTTATTTACCATTTTATGTAACTTCTTAGGAGATTTCTGTATCCTTTACCTTACATTTGTCGATGCTTAAATTATTAGCAAAACTATTCAGAACTTATCTGGAGAAGTTGACTAATGCCTGACTCCTTGTTAAATTAGTTAATAGCTTAATAGCATCAGTAATGAACTCTAGCTGTTCAATTGACATTCCTATTGTACCAAAATAGATTTGTGTTATCTGCAATTTTTCATCAGTCAATTATGCCTTGATTTTGCAGATGCTGTTATCTGCTGTTATTATTTATTTTTAATACTGGACACCATCATTAAACAAAAAGTCCTAACATTTTCTTTTTTAGATGGAGAGTGACTGAAATTATAACAAATAATAATTAATAATTTAATTAATAATAACAAAAGGATATCAAATTGATAAAGCTAAAGCAATCTTTTTATTTTTTTTCTTTTTATCTTTTTCTTTTTATCTTTAGGTCTTTTCTAAAATGTTGGTTATATGCATATTATGTGATATTGATATAATCAGGAAATGGTTGTTTTTGGTATCATAGAGCATAAGGATTTTAGGCTTTCACAATAAATTCATTTTTCGAAAATTAAAATTGTGTTCTCACGTTTATAAAGAATTAAAATTGTTTGCACTCCTACCAGAATGTTGTTGGCTCAATTCTATGCATGGTGTTTTAGTGAAACAACTAAAAAATGATTGAATGTTACAGTCAAAATCATAAAATTTAACAACCGCTTGTGACCTTACAACCAAATACCTAGATTTACAGCCGGATGTGGTGGCTAGGTGGTGGTCGGTGTGCTTGAGGTGGTGGTTGGCGCTGCCCTATGGAGGTAAGTTTAGTTGAGGATGACAATTCCTGATCGATGACCTGAAGAGTCAAGATAAAATACAACAATGACTACAGAGGTGAGCAATAATCGATTTTGAATAAAAATCAAATTGAACTGAACCAGTTGGTCATGATTCGGTATTATCAATCAATCAGTTTTCAATTTTGGTTTGATTTTATATTAATCTAGCTGATTATTTTCATGCGTAAAATAGTTAAATTGGTCTAAAATAATTGAATCGAACTAATTTTATCAAATTCAATTCTGCATTTTTTGTTTATCAGTTCAGTTGCCATTTAAAAATATTCTATCAGACCAAATCGAGTTAATTTGATTCAGTCAAACCAAATGCTACCCCTAAATGACTACATATTTTAATAGCAAAATTGAATTCTATTTTCAAAATGAAAATTTAAATCTTGATCCCTAGAGTTATTATTTTAAATCAAGAAAATTTTTTATTTATGTTATCAATTTTATCTATATGTTATCATAACTAGTATTATAATTATAATGATTTTTCTATTTATATATTATCATAACTAGTATTATAATGAAATATTCTGTAATTTTATTTTAAAAAATTTTCAGGAATTAACTAAATTAAAAATCCCAATTTCCAACCTTTATGGGCTCAAAGGAACAATTAGTTATATTTTACTCGAATTTCTTAAAGTTGGGCCTAAAACCATAAATATTTATTCAAATTGCCAAGTCGAGAACCTTCTAAAATACCCGAGAATATATATCAAAAATTTTAAAGTTTAATTCTACAATTTAATTTGATTTAATTTAATTACCATTATGGTTACTAATATTATTGTCAAAACTTAGTAAGGGGCTCTTTAACTAGTTTAGCGAATCGAACCAGCTCAATACATAGAGAACCCGGTCAAAATCTGGAAGTTTCTTTAAATCGAACCGGAGTTACTAAACTTGAAAAGGGGCAAAGAAGGAATGAGACCAAAATTGCCTTCTTTCTCCTTCTTTCACGATCGGAGATCGTTTTTTCTGCCATCTCCATCCTTCCATTCTCATCTCCGGCCAAAGACCACCATCTCGTGTTGTCCGTCTGCCGTTCCGGTCTCTCTCTCCCTCATTCTTCCCTTGTTCTGATTTCCTGGTGGTTCAACGGGCCTGTGTCGCTGGAATCATTGGCGTGCGACCTCAACTCGATTCTCCGGCCATATTGAGCTGCTCCGATCACTTTCTTGACTAGGTACGCCTATTTCTACCTTCTAAAGCTTCCATATCAATCTCTTCTGCTCAATCCCTGGATTAATTATAAATTGTACAAGAATTTGGAACTTAGGTTTTAATTGTTATAAATTGGAATTTTATTAAACAGTGTCATAATTCGTAAAAATTGATTAGGGAAATAGAATCTCCACAAGAAATGGGCTGTTTCGGCTGACCGGAAAACCCAAACGTTCAGTAAGCTAAGTTAGCGTGTAGATTACATATATGATAATAGTTTTGCTATCTAATATTGTTTAATAACTGAATTTGTAATTGATGCAAATTAATAATCAAACTTCAAGCTGAAATTTACAGAAATTAAACTATAGGGGTGTTAAACAATCTCAGAATAATTCTTATAGCTAGAAATGATGTAAACTCTGTTTTGATTGATTCAAAAGATTTGAATAGTTAGATTGTCTAGAATTATTAAACAAGCTAGGTACCTTAAATTACTCAGTTTACTAAATAATGAAGTTAATGATGTTGTTATCTAAAATTATTTAGTTCTGCTATACCAATATAAATAATTGTTACACGTACACGGACAAAGGACCGTTTTGTAGATTTAGCCTAATTAATTAAATTTTACTAGTATGATGATTCTGAAGTAACTTTTACTAAAGGTCAATATACATATAAATAAGAATGCTATGATCGATGGGATCTATAAATATATAAATATAACTCATTTAATAATATTACAAATTTCTGATGTGGAAGATCAGATTAGGCTGCATCCACAGAGCATACTTATAATCAATTTATCAATTTAATATTTATCAATTAACTCAATCAATTTTATCAATATATTTATCACAAGGTTTAGGGTTCCTGCAACCTTAACCTGGGATCCCCAGAATTAAGTCAGAGTGTGGAGGGAGAAGAAGAAAGGTGCCGTCAACACGGGCTTTAAAATAGTAGCAAGATATAATATTTACTTTTATTTAATTATAAAATTTAAATATACAAAATTTAAATGATAAGCTCAAACTAGATTTTAACTTACATAGAATCTCTAACCTTGAATCCTTACAAGGAACGTTGAAGGAAGAAGGAGAGTATCAGTGTAAGGGATTTATTTTTAATCTAAGCTTATGCCTTCACAAAGAGGAGAGGCTCTCTTTAAATAACAAAATATGGAATCTTTACTATTGATGTACAGTACCTTGTCTGCCATCATGCTTTTACTGTGGATGAACAGTGAATTGTCGGTCACTGTACCTTTGCCTTTTACTGTTGAAGATGCTCTTTACAAAGTATCCGAGGAAGAGGATGAAGAAGAGGACGATGAGCTGTCTTGCTTTTTTTTTTTTTTTACTTTCTCTTTTACTTGTTTTTTCTTCTTTTCCTTTTGCTTTAACTTTGTTTTAGCTTTAGCCTTTTGACTTGCTTTGCTTTTAAGTTTAATGGCGGATTTAATGCTTTCTCCATCATCATCATTATCCGTGGATGAGCTGGAATCTGACGATGATACTGACGCCCAATTTATCTTTTGTTTACCTTTGCAACTGGTTTTGGAAGATTTACTGGAAGAAGATGCACCAAGTGCTTTACTGGAGGATGGTTTTACCATGGGGTTCGAATCAGTTGATAACTGTTCATTTAAAGGCATTTCTGAGGATATTATGCCTCATGAAATCCATTATTTATTTCAATTTTTTAAAACCCATTATAAACCTACACCTGAAGAAGTTCATATACCATCCCTGATGTATTATTGTATGACCTTCTTCACACCTTGGGTTTACCAATGGTATTTTGATTCTCAGTATATTCCGGGAACCCAAATTCCCATGTTAGTCAAACGCCATAAAATTAAATGGTGGGGAGCTTTCAAGAATACCACCACTGAACTTAAAATTGGTCAATGATTCGCGATAAATTATCCAACCCCATTAAACCTGCTTTAACCTATGCCAGCATATTGGCTATACCAGAAAATCCACAATTTGGGATCCAAAAGGCCCAATGCCAAGCTCGGCTAGCAGCAGCTAAAACTCCTGAGGAGTATAAACTCATTTGTCAAGAAATGTTCGAACAGTTATCAACTGATTCGAACCCCATGGTAAAACCATCCTCCAGTAAAGCACTTGGTGCATCGTCTTCCAGTAAATCTTCCAAAACCAGTTGCAAAGGTAAATAAAAGATAAATTGGGCGTCAGTATCATCGTCAGATTCCAGCTCATCCACGGATAATGATGATGATGGAGAAAGCATTAAATCCGCCATTAAACTTAAAAGCAAAGCAAGTCAAAAGGCTAAAGCTAAAACAAAGTTAAAGCAAAAGGAAAAGAAGAAAAAACAAGTAAAAAAGAAAAAGCAGGACAGCTCATCGTCCTCTTCTTCATCCTCTTCCTCGGATACTTTGTAAAGAGCATCTTCAACAGTAAAAGGCAAAGGTACAGTGACCAACAATTCACTGTTCATCCACAGTAAAAGCATGATGGCAGACAAGGTACTGTACATCAATAGTAAAGATTCCATATTTTGTTATTTAAAGAGAGCCTCTCCTCTTTGTGAATGCATAAGCTTAGATTAGAAATAAAACCCTTACACTAGTACTCTCCTTCTTCCTTCAACGTTCCTTGTAAGGATTCAAGGTTAGAGATTCTATGTAAGTTAAAACCTAGTTTGAGCTTATCATTTAAATTTTGTATATTTAAATTTTGTAATTAAATAAAAGTAAATATTATATCTTGCTACTATTTTAAAGCCCGTGTTTACGGCACCTTTCTTCTTCTCCCTCCACACTCTGACTTAATTCTGGGGATCCCAGGTTAAGGTTGCAGGAACCCTAAACCTTGTGATAAATATATTGATAAAATTGGTTGAGTTAATTGATAAATTGATTATAAGTATGCTCTGTGGATGCAACCTAGTCTGATCTTTCACATCAGAAATTTTGTAATATTATTAAATGAGTTATATTTATATATTTATAGATCCCATCGATCATAGCATTCTTATTTATATGTATATTGACCTTTAGTAAAAGTTACTTCAGAATCAACATACTAGTAAAATTTAATTAATTAGGCTAAATACTACAAAACGGTCCTTTGTCCTTTTTTTAAATGTTTTGACAAAAGGACAAAGGACCGTTTTGTAGATTTAGCCTAATTAATTAAATTTTACTAGTATGTTGATTATAAATGATTGTTTATTTATTTGAAATACTAATGTATTACTTATTTAGTTGTAGTGTGTTTTAAGCGAGTAACTCTCTTACCTTTTTTAAAAATTATCATATTCCGTACGTTCCGTATCTCGTGTCCTATTTCGGTGCAACTCAGTTCCTGGTATATGAGACTACTATAACTTTCTAAACTACTATAAGGCATACCAAAAAACTACAAAACAAAAAATTGTGAGAATAGAAACAAAAATTCTCCATTTAGAAGGAATTGGAGCCATCAGTTAGGAAAGACTTTATCTAGTTGAGTACAAAAATTGTACACCAGATGTAATGGAAAATCAACATAATCTCATCCCAGAAATTAAGTATTTCTTATTTTATGGCTTGGGTTATTTGTATTTTAACTAAATTTTAATTTAATTTAATGCATTATCTTGATGGAATGTAACTAATAGATATTAGCATGATAAAGACATTATCTAAAAATATAAACAAATTATCTTCTTACAATTGCTTTCATTCACCTTATCTTCTTACAATCGTGCTAAATAATGGTTGTCTTCCTCATACTTGACAATTTTAGGGCTTACACTTGACTTCCATATAATGCAAACTGCTCTGCTTTTATATATATATATATATATATAAAAGCTTCCTCGCTCTGATACCAACAAAAACATTAAATCTAAAGACTAAAGACTTAGACCAAAAACCAACAAAAGACTAAAAACTAAAGACTAAAGACTTATACCAAAAGACTTATACTTTTTAATTTTTATCGTATCTTTGAAAACAAAACCAAAGATAAAGAATTTAAGACTTGATTTTAAACAAAGACTAAGACTAATGACTTCAGAGTTTTTAGAGTAGACTAAAGACTTTAAAGTAAACAAAGACTGAAGAATTACAAGTCATATATATGTAGAGCTAAGATTATTACTAGGATTTAAATACATACAGATACAAATATTTAAAGATAAATTATAACTGTGAACTAAAATACTATGATTAATTGGGTTTATATGAATACTTATATAATTCATTAAGTATGATTTTACTTCAGAATTAACATACAATTTACACAATATTTCTGATGTGGAAGATCAGACTAAGCTGTATCCACAGAGCATACTTATGACAAATTTAATCAACAATTTAGCACAAAGGTTTAGGGTTCCTGCAACCTTAACCTGGGATCCCCAGAATTAAGTCAGATTGTGGAGGGAGAAGAGAAAGGTGCCGTAAACACGAACTTATATTCGTAGCAGTTTAAGATAAAATACAAACTTTATTTATTTACAAAATATAAATACAAGATTTAAAACTTACAAGAGTTTTAGATTTAGACTTTCTCCAACTTGAACGCTTACAACTTGAACTAGGAGCGAAGAAGGAGAGAGGGATTATGGTTAATTTTACTAAAAACTAAACTTATGCCTTCACAAGGGGAGAGGCTCCCTTTATATAGAAAAAACAAAAAATCTTCTTTCTGTTTACTTTTTACTGTTGATGCACATTACTCTGTTTGCCACTGATTTTACTGTAGAGAAATAGTGCTTGGTCGGCCATTGGAGCTTGCCTTTTACTGTAGAGACACATGAAGGAATAAGGTTCCTTGTGCCGTTTAATCAGATGAGGACTTTTAATCAGATGAGGACGAAGTGTCCTTCTTTTTCTTTTCTTTTCTTTTTACTTTGCTTTTTTGTTTTAACTTTGCTTTTCCTTTTTCTTTGTTGTCAGTTTTACTTTTTACTATTATTGATTGAAGAATATCATCATTGCTATCTTTACTTGAAACAAGGGAAGATGATGATGTTGACGAAGATGAGGACGCCATGTCTGCCCATTTGGTCTTGCCTTTAAGACTGGGTTTGGATGACGATTTATCTGAAGAAACTGCTGGCGGTTTACTTGATGAGGGTTTTATTGGAGAATCTGAACCTGTGGAAAGCTGCTGGAACATTTCCTGGCAAATTCTTTTATACTCATCAGGTGTTTTAGCCGCTGCTAACCTCGCTTGACACTGTGCTTTTTGGATTCCAAATGTAGGTTGATCATTTAAAGCAAGAGTTGTAGCATAGGTTAATGCAGGTGTACCAGAGAGTTTAGTTCAAATCCATTGATCGATTTTAAGTTTAGTAGTAGAGTTCTTGAAAGAGCCCCACCATTTAATCTTGTGTCGTTTTACCAACATAGGAATTTGAGTTCCTATGGCATACTGAGTGTCCAAATACCATTGATATACCCAGGGCGTAAAGAAGGCCATACAATAGTACATTAAGGATGGAATACGGGCTTCTTCAGGTCGAGGTTTATAATGGGCTTTAAAGTACTGATATAAAGAGATGATAGGAGGAGGGAGAATATCATTGGATAAACCCCTTGTTTGCCACCATTTTTTAAACCAGTTTGGAATCTTTAAATCAGTACGAAAAGACTGATCAAAATAAATCAACCACGAATGAGTAGCAGTGGGATTTTGAATATAGAAAACTTTTTCCCATGCTTCTTTATAGTCAAAATAATTATAAGTAGTACTATGCACATGCTTATATAAAACTTTGAATTTTACTGGAGTATAAAGGGATGGCGCAGGCCAATCTTTAGGATGAATAACTCTTTGGATTTTTATGGAAGAGTACAAAATAATAGATTTATTTTTAGGATCAAAATTATGTTTAATTTTTACAGATCCAGTATCAAGTAAAATATTATGATAATATTCCTGAGGTTTTGAAAGATCATTTGGAGTAAAATACCAATCCTCAGGGTAATAATGTTTTAAAATTAACCAAGGATTAATATTGTTATATCCATCCTCGATCTCTATTTCATAATCAAAAATATTTTTAACAAACCATTTATGTATACCTTGAGTGGTATACTGGATTTTTGGCAAATCCACAGCCATTAACGGATTTGATAAGTCTTTACTGTCTACCGTTTGAGACAGACTAGCCGTACCATGAACGGGTACGATCGTTTTAAGTTTAGAAGACATACCTGCATCCTCTGTGGAAGAAGATGCTATACCTTGCAACGCCTTTAAAACTTCAGGGGATTGACTGAGTTGTTCAATCCATTTTTGAAGATCTTGAGAGGTTTTAGTGTTTAAAGTGGGGGTTTTAATGAGGTCTTCTGAATGCTCGGATAGAGCTTTAGTGGGTGAGTCTGATTCTTCTTTAATAGCTTTTCCCTTATCCTTTTTCTTGCCCATTGTTCTGTAAGAATTCACGAGAAAGAAAGTCTGGAATATTGTTTTTATTACCAGGAATGAATTCAATATCAAAATAAAAAATACTTAATAATGCTTGCCATCGTGCAAAAATTTGTTTAGAGGCAAGATTTTGAACATCTTTTTGTAAAACATCTTTAGCAGATTTGCAGTCGATACGTAATAAAAATTTTTTATTTAAAAGATCAGATTGGAATTTGTTTATACAAATGACTATACTTAAAATTTCCTTTTTAATAGTAGAATAATTAACTTGAGCGGGAGTCCAATGTCCTGAAGTATATTGGATTATACGCTCTTTATTATCAAGTTTTTGTTTTAAAATATCACCATAGCCTATATCAGAAGCATCAGTTTCAACTACTTTAAATGCTGCAGGATTAGGAATATATAAATATGGTATTTCTTTTACTAAAGATTTTATCTTTTGAACTATTTGAGTATGCTTATCCGTCCAAGGACTAGCATTTTTTCGTAATCGATCATGCAATAATTTTAACATACAATTTAAATTAGGGTAAAAATCAATGACATAATTTAAACAACCAAGAAACCTTTGTAATTGGAGTTTATTAGTAATTTCATCTGGAAATTTCTCTCCAAAAACCAGTGTTCTTTCTATGGGTTGGATCTTACCTTGTTCAATATAGTGTCCTAAAAATCTAATTTTAGTTTTAAACAAGTCCATTTTAGTTTTACTTAAGGCCAAACCATTTTGCCGAATTACCATACAAAATGTTTTTAAGTGTGTGAAATGTTCATGAAGAGTTGTACTAAAAATAAGTACATCATCAATATATACAATACAAAATTTAGAATAAGGATTAAAAATATCATTCATAATCCTCTGAAATTCAGAAGGAGCATTTTTTAGTCCAAAAGGCATTACATTCAATTCATATTGACCAAATGGAACTGTAAATGCAGTTTTATATCTATCCTTAGGATCAATTTGAATCTGCCAATATCCAGATTTCATATCAAATTTACTGAAAATATTTGCTTTATATAAATTTTTTAGAAGATCTTTTTTATTAGGAATTGAATATCTAATCCATTTTAAAGCCATATTTAATGATTTATAATTTATTACTAATCTCGGAACACCACGTTCTATTTCAGCATTTTTATTGACATAAAAAGCCGCACAAGACCATGGGCTTCTAGATTTAGATATTAATTTTTTATTGAGTAAATCCTGAATTTCATTTTTACAATGCTCTATCAATTCAGGATTCATCTGAATTGGTCTAGCTTTAGTTTTAATAGTTTTTTCATCAAAATTTTTTTCATATGGTAAATTTACTATGTGTTGTTTACGATCCCAAAAGGCATGTGGATGATCAGCACATAGTTCTTTTTCCATAAATTCTTTTAATGTTGTGATTTTATCTTGTATTTCTTTAGTCTCTAATTGTTGTTTAATTTTGTTTAAACACATATTATTTCTTGCATCTTTTAAATCTTCTCTAGATTTAATTAAAGAATTGATCTCTAATATTTTAATTGAATGAGCTTTTAAGAGATTTAATTGCTTCTTCTTAGGTTTTTCAGTGAATTCTAACTTAACTGTACTATTTCTTATTTTAAATTTAATACAATCCTCTTTAACCGAGTATGGTGTTATTAGGTTTATAAAAGGGGTTCTTAATATAACCATATAATTTATTTGAGGTGATAATAAAAATACTGTGTTTATTTCTAAACCTTGGTTTACTATTTGTGCATCTGTTTTACCTATAATTTCTAATTTAGATTTATTTGCAGTACTTAGTTTTTCATTAGTTTTTGACCAATATATTTTAGAGATTAAATCTGATTTTATACAGTTTAAGTCTGCACCTGTATCAAACAGTGCAATTGCATCTATCACAAAATCATTTACCTGAATAGTTATTTTTACTAAATATTTTCTTGAAGTTATTTCTTGTAATAAGTTTAGAAAATTACTATCTACATCTTCATCTAATTGGTTTATTTCATCTTTATCTGGTTCTGCTTCGTCAGAAGAAGAACTAGAAATAAGTTGAGATTCTAATACATTTATTAGTCTATCATGAAGTTGAAATTGTTGTTTTAATTCACTGACTTCCTTTTTTGGATTTCTAACTTCATTTTTTAAATTACTAGTGGAATTTTCTGCTTCTACCTTTTTATGCTTATTTTTATTTAATATAGTTGTGAGATCATAAGTATTATGTTGAATTTTAGGAGTTATATCCTCTCTTACTATCTGGGTTTCGTCAAAACTTTTAATGAGTTTTTGAAGGAGTTTAGCTTTAGTGTCTTGGTCATCTATAGAATTTACTACTTCTAAAAGCGTACTCTGATCTTTAGTTAACATATTTATAGAATAATCAGATGAACTAGTTGTTGTACCTAATTCATCAATTTGATTTTCACTTTCTATAATCTCAGATTCTGAAGAATCAGAATCAAGATATAATTCGTGGATTTTATTTAACACTTCTTCATCTAAATGTAATTCATTTAACTTTTTATTAAATCTACAAAATTTTGAAGTATGTCCCTTTTTACCACAATTATAACAAGTTAAATCTTTATAAAAGGTTTTATTTAAATTTTTAGCTTGTTGCTTTCTTTTAGATTTCCTATGGGGTTTATATTTTTCTTTAGAATAAAATTTATGTTGACTAGGTGTAGACCTGTATTGTCTTTTATAATATTTATTTTTATACTGTTTTTTAGATTTATGTGTTCGCGAGCATTGTCCATCACATTTCTGTGGAGATTTTAAAGTATAATCAAATTGTTTACAAAATTATCCTAATTCTTTTTTAGTTTTCTGCATTTTATATTTCATTGTTCGTTGAAGTTTTAAATCATGACAAATTTGTAAACCTTCTTTTTGAATTATACTAATTAATTGACCATAAGTTAATTTACTGTATGGTATAGGTTGACCATATTGTTGTTTAATATTGTTCCTAACTTTTTCTCCTAAGAAATAAGGTAGTCCAGCCAAAAACTTTTCTTTCCAGAAGCTTTGATTAGAGTCTTCCCTTAACATTAACCTAGTTAGAAAAGTAGTTTTATATTGAACAAGGTAAGATCCAACCCATAGAAAGAACACTGGTTTTTGGAGAGAAATTTCCAGATGAAATTACTAATAAACTCCAATTACAAAGGTTTCTTGGTTGTTTAAATTATGTCATTGATTTTTACCCTAATTTAAATTGTATGTTAAAATTATTGCATGATCGATTACAAAAAAATGCTAGTCCTTGGACGGATAAGCATACTCAAATAGTTCAAAAGATAAAATCTTTAGTAAAAGAAATACCATATTTATATATTTCTAATCCTACAGCATTTAAAATAGTTGAAACTGATGCTTCTGATATAGGCTATGGTGGTATTTTAAAACAAAAACTTGATAATAAAGAGCGTATAATCCAATATACTTCAGGACATTGGACTCCCGCTCAAGTTAATTATTCTACTATTAAAAAGGAAATTTTAAGTATAGTCATTTGTATAAACAAATTCCAATCTGATATTTTAAATCAAAAATTTTTATTACGTATCGACTGCAAATCTGCTAAAGATGTTTTACAAAAAGATGTTCAAAATCTTGCCTCTAAACAAATTTTTGCACGATGGCAAGCATTATTAAGTATTTTTTATTTTGATATTGAATTCATTCCTGGTAATAAAAACAATATTCCAGACTTTCTTACTCGTGAATTCTTACAGAACAATGGGCAAGAAAAAGGATAAGGGAAAAGCTATTAAAGAAGAATCAGACTCACCCACTAAAGCTCTATCCGAGCATTCAGAAGATCTCACTAAAACCCCCACTTTAAACACTAAAACCTCTCAAGATCTTCAAAAATGGATTGAACAACTCAGTCAATCCCCTGAAGTTTTAAAGGCGTTGCAAGGTATAGCATCTTCTTCCACAGAGGATGCAGGTATGTCTTCTAAACTTAAAACGATCGTACCCGTTCATGGTACGGCTAGTCTGTCTCAAACGGTAGACAGTAAAGACTTATCAAATCCGTTAATGGCTGTGGATTTGCCAAAAATCCAGTATACCACTCAAGGTATACATAAATGGTTTGTTAAAAATATTTTTGATTATGAAATAGAGATCGAGGATGGATATAACAATATTAATCCTTGGTTAATTTTAAAACATTATTACCCTGAGGATTGGTATTTTACTCCAAATGATCTTTCAAAACCTCAGGAATATTATCATAATATTTTACTTGATACTGGATCTGTAAAAATTAAACATAATTTTGATCCTAAAAATAAATCTATTATTTTGTACTCTTCCATAAAAATCCAAAGAGTTATTCATCCTAAAGATTGGCCTGCGCCATCCCTTTATACTCCAGTAAAATTCAAAGTTTTATATAAGCATGTGCATAGTACTACTTATAATTATTTTGACTATAAAGAAGCATGGGAAAAAGTTTTCTATATTCAAAATCCCACTGCTACTCATTCGTGGTTGATTTATTTTGATCAGTCTTTTCGTACTGATTTAAAGATTCCAAACTGGTTTAAAAAATGGTGGCAAACAAGGGGTTTATCCAATGATATTCTCCCTCCTCCTATCATCTCTTTATATCAGTACTTTAAAGCCCATTATAAACCTCGACCTGAAGAAGCCCGTATTCCATCCTTAATGTACTATTGTATGGCCTTCTTTACGCCCTGGGTATATCAATGGTATTTGGACACTCAGTATGCCATAGGAACTCAAATTCCTATGTTGGTAAAACGACACAAGATTAAATGGTGGGGCTCTTTCAAGAACTCTACTACTGAACTTAAAATCGATGAATGGATTCGAACTAAACTCTCTGGTACACCTGCATTAACCTATGCTACAACTCTTGCTTTAAATGATCAACCTACATTTGGAATCCAAAAAGCACAGTGTCAAGCGAGGTTAGCAGCGGCTAAAACACCTGATGAGTATAAAAGAATTTGCCAGGAAATGTTCCAGCAGCTTTCCACAGGTTCAGATTCTCCAATAAAACCCTCATCAAGTAAACCGCCAGCAGTTTCTTCAGATAAATCGTCATCCAAACCCAGTCTTAAAGGCAAAACCAAATGGGCAGACATGGCGTCCTCATCTTCGTCAACATCATCATCTTCCCTTGTTTCAAGTAAAGATAGCAATGATGATATTCTTCAATCAATAATAGTAAAAAGTAAAACTGACAACAAAGAAAAAGGAAAAGCAAAGTTAAAACAAAAAAGCAAAGTAAAAAGAAAAGAAAAGAAAAAGAAGGACACTTCGTCCTCATCTGATTAAAAGTCCTCATCTGATTAAAAGGCAGAAGGAACCTTATTCCTTCATGTGTCTCTACAGTAAAAGGCAAGCTCCAATGGCCGACCAAGCACTATTTCTCTACAGTAAAATTCAGTGGCAAACAGAGTAATGTGCATCAACAGTAAAAAGTAAACAGAAAGAAGATTTTTTGTTTTTTCTATATAAAGGGAGCCTCTCCCCTTGTGAAGGCATAAGTTTAGTTTTTAGTAAAATTAACCATAATCCCTCTCTCCTTCTTCGCTCCTAGTTCAAGTTGTAAGCGTTCAAGTTGGAGAAAGTCTAAATCTAAAACTCTTGTAAGTTTAAATCTTGTATTTATATTGTGTAAATAAATAAAGTTTGTATTTTATCTTAAACTGCTACGAATATAAGTCCATGTTTACGGCACCTTTCTCTTCTCCCTCCACAATCTGACTTAATTCTGGGGATCCTAGGTTAAGGTTGCAGGAACCCTAAACCTTTGTGCTAAATTGTTGATTAAATTTGTCATAAGTATGCTATGTGGATGCAGCTTAGTCTGATCTTCCACATCAGAAATATTGTGTAAATTGTATGTTAATTCTGAAGTAAAATCATACTTAATGAATTATATAAGTATTCATATAAACCCAATTAATCATAGTATTTTAGTTCACAGTTATAATTTATCTTTAAATATTTGTATCTGTATGTATTTAAATCCTAGTAATAATCTTAGCTCTCTACATATATACGATTTGTAATTCTTCAGTCTTTGTTTACTTTAAAGTCTTTAGTCTACTCTAAAAACTCTAAAGTCATTAGTCTTAGTCTTTGTTTAAAATCAAGTCTTAAATTCTTTATCTTTGGTTTTGTTTTCAAAGATACGATAAAAATTAAAAAGTATAAGTCTTTGGTATAAGTCTTTAGTCTTTAGTCTTTTGTTGTAATATATATATATATATATATATATATATATATAAGCTAAAGGTCAGATTTTAGGTTGTAATTTATTGTCCTTTTTTCATATTAATTAATAAAAATTTTTGATTTAGAAGATCAGATTGAAATTTATTTATACATATGACAATACTTAAAATTTCCTTTTTAATAGTAGAATAATTAATTTGAGCGGGAGTCCAATGACCCGAAGTGTATTGGATAATTCGTTCTTTATCAGATACTCTCTGTTTTAAAATACTACCATATCCTATATCAGAAGCATCAGTTTCAACTACTTTAAATGCTGTTGGATTAGGAATGTATAAATAAGGTATTTCTTTTACTAAGGATTTTATCTTTTTTATTAATTGAGTATGCTGATGAGTCCAAGGACTAGCAGTTTTACGAAGTCTATCATGCAATGGTTTTAGCATGCAATTTAGATTGGGATAAAAATCAATAACATAATTTAAACAACCAAGGAATCTTTGTAGTTGGAGTTTATTAGTAATTTCATCTAGAAATTTTTCTCCAAAAACAAGAGTTCTTTCTATAGGTTGGATTATACCTTGTTCTATATAATGACCCAAAAATCTAATTTTAGTTTTAAATAAATCCATTTTAGTTTTACTTAATGCCAACCCATTTTTCTCAATGATCCAACAAAATGTTTTTAAATGTTTAAAATGATCATCAAGGGTATTACTAAAAATAAGTACATCATCAATATAGACAATACAAAATTTAGAATAAGGGTTGAAAATATCATTCATGATCCTCTGAAATTCAGAAGGAGCATTCTTTAAACCAAAAGGCATTATATTCCATTCATATTGACCAAATGGAACTGTAAATGTTGTTTTATATCTGTCTTTAGGGGCAATTTGAATTTGCCAATAACCAGATTTCATATCAAATTTACTAAAAATATTAGCATTGTATAATTTCTTTAAAAGGTCTTTTTTATTAGGAATTGGATATCTAATCCATTTTAAAGTTGTATTCAAAGGTTTATAATTTATTACTAATTTGGGAACACCACGTTCTATTTCAGCATTTTTATTTACATAAAAGGCTGCACAAGACCATGGACTTCTAGATTTAGCAATTAATTTTTTATTAAGCAAATCTTGGATTTCATGTTTACAATGCTCTATCAATTCAGGATTCATCTGAATTGGTCGGGCTTTTGTTTTAATAGTTCTTTCATCAAAGTTATGTTCATATGGTAAATCAACTACATGCTGTTTACGATTCCAAAATGCATTGGGATGATCAGCACAAAGTTTATTTTCCATATATTCTTTTAAATTTTTGATTTTATTTTGTATAATTTCAGTTGCTAATTGCGTTTTGATTCTGTTTAAACACACATTATTTTTGATATCTTTTAAATCTTCTTCTTTAGATTTTATCAAAGAATTAATTTCTAATATTTTAATCGAATGGGCTTTCAATAAATTTAATTGTTTCTTTTTAGGTTTTTCTGTGAATTCTAACCTGGCTTTACTATTTCTTATTTTAAATTTAATACAATCTTCTTTAACTGAATATGGTGTTATTAGGTTTATGAAAGGAGTTTCTAATATTACCATATAATTTATTTGAGGTGATAGTAAAAATACTGTATTTATTTCTAAATCTTGATTTACTATCATTGCATCGGTTTTACCAATAATTTCTAATTTAGATTTATTTGTTGTACTTAACTTTTCATTAGTTTTTTACCAATATCGTTTAGGTATTATATCTGATTTTATACAATTTAAATCTGCACTGTATCAAACAATGCAATAGCCTCTATTAGAAAATCATTTATTTTAATGTTTATTTTTACTAAATATTTTCTTGATGTTATTTCCTGCAATAAATTTAGGAAATTACTGTCTATGTCTTCATCCAATTGGTTTATTTCCTCTTTTATATCATTTTCTGGTTCTTCAGAAGAGGAACTAGAGACTAGTTGGGATTCTAATAATTTTATGAGTTTATCGTGGAGTTGAAATTGTCGTTTTAATTCACTTACTTCATGCTTTAGAGTCTTAACTTCTTTTTGTAATTCTTTATTGGAGATTTCTGCTTCTATTTTCTTATTTTTATGTTTATTTAATATAGTGGTTAAATCATAAGTATTATGTTGAAGTTTAGGAGCTATATCTTCTTTTATTTTTGGTTCTTCTTCAAAACTTTTTATGAGTTTTTTAAGAAGTTTGGCTTTAGTCTCTTGATCTTCTATATTGCTTACTACTTCTAGTAAAGTACTTTGATCTTTAGTTAACATATTTAAAAATTTTTCAGATGAACTAGTTGTTGATCCTAATTCATCAATTTGATTATCATTTTCTATGATCTCAGATTCTGAAGTGTCAGAATCCAGATATAATTCATAAATTTTTTCTAATACTTCATCATCTAAATTTAATTCATTCAATTTTTTATTGAATCTACAAAATTTAGAAGTATGACCTTTCTTACCACAATTATAACAAGTTAAATCTTTAAAAGAAGTTTTACTTAAAGATTTATATGGTTGTTTCCTTTTTGGTCTCTTAGTGGGTTTAGATTTTTCTTTATGATAAAATTTATCTTTACTCGGTGTAGACCTATATTGCTTTCTATATTCTTTATTTTTATAATGTTTGTTAGTTTTAGGTTTAGGTGGTCTAGAACACTGTCCATCGCACCTTTGAGAAGATGTTATACTATAATCAAACTGTTTACAAAACGATCCTAGTTCTTTTTTAGTTTTATGCATTTCATATTTTAATGTTCTTTGAAGCTTTAAATCTTGACAGATTTGTAAACCTTCTTTTTGAACTATACTGATTAATTGTCCATAAGTTAATTTACTATAAGGTATAGGTTGACCATATTGTTGTTTAATATAATTTCTAACTTTTTCACCTAAAAAATAAGGTAAGCCAGCCAAGAACTTTTCTTTCCAAAAGCCTTGATTGGAATCTTCCCTTAACATTAATCGAGTAAGAAAAGTAGTTTTATATTCTTGAAAATCACTTAATCTTTTACATTTAAGATTACTTAATAATTCTGCGTTTTTATCTTTTAAGTGAGATGGATCACCTATAAAATGTAGTGAAATAGTGAGGATTAAAGATGACACAGCATTCTGAATTACTTCACCATTTTCATCATATATAGGTTCACCTTCATCATTTACTTGAATTGAATTTAATATTTCTAAGTGTTGTTGGTCAGTTAAGTGATAATCCCACCAACCTTTTAATTGTCCTGTAAAACCAGCTATAAGTATTTCTGCGATAGCTTTATCTGAAATAATTGATTGAGTTTTATATGCATTAGCAGCCATAGTCATCTGCTGTAGAATACTCAATATATTATATTCAGAAAGTCCATCTATATTTCATTCATATATTGTCGTTGCATTATATTTAAATTGAGATATAGTATTAGGTTTATCAATTATACCTAGGTCTGGAGCCCTATTTACTATTTCTCTATGAGTTATAGGATTTATTTCAAATTTTTTAACATCTTCTGAGTCAGGTTCACTAACCTCAGAATTAGTGTTCTCGTCCAAAAGATTTATATTTGATGCTTGAGGAGTGTCAGGAGCTACTTGTTGAGTAGTTTCAGATCTAACCTCAAGTTTGCTTAATTGATCTTTTAATTTATTTACAAATTCGTTTTTACTAGACTGTGAAATTTGATAAGGTTTAAAGATGTGAGTTTTAATTTTCTCTTTTCCCTTTATATTTTCACTTACAATGGGTTTATCTTCTAATAAATTCTCAATTCGTTTTAACTGTGTATTTAAGCAAATTAGACTAGCATTACTAAAATTATTTTGTTCAATTACTTTTTTATTTGCATCATTTTCTTGATCAATTTTATATGGAGCACATGTAATCTCATTAGCTTGATATTTTAATTTACAAATGGTTTTAGGAGGAAAATCACTTTTTATTGTTTGTTCATTTACTATCCATTCTGGTCTTTTATCTCGAATAGTTATTGGATTTACACTTTTATTAGATTTATTTTCTTTAATTGATTTATACCAATCAAAGAATTTAATTTCAGTTTGATTTCTTAATTTATATTCTAAATATTCATATTTCAATTCTTCAAAAGTATATGTTTTTAATATCTTTTTCATTTTGAGTAGATTTTTTGTTTTAGATATTTCTTTTATTAAGCTTTTTTCAATATCATCTTTACTAAGCACATTTAATTCTCTGTTTATATCACTAACATTTTCAGTTATAGCTGAAGCTGTGGGTGATTCGGGTGATGAATTTACCAAATTAGATTGTTGATTTAAGTAATTATTAACAGGATTATAAACTGCCTGTGGAATAGAATTACTATAATCAACACCTTTCATTTTAAGTGATGGATTTAAATTTGGAATATCCGAAGTAGAATACCTTGGTTTTACTAATGTTTGAATAATTGGTTTAGGCTCAGCTTCTTTATACTTAGTATAAATAATAGAAGGTATAGATGAAGTAGGTTTATCATTTTCATCTGTAGTTACAGAGGAAGATGACCCCATATACCTCATACTTTGACTTCTATTAAATTTTAATGTAACTTTACCATCTTCAAATTGTTCAATTTTTTGTAAATTAATATTGGGTTTTACTTTTTCTATAACTGGAGGAGGTTCAACTCCTTCCAAAATCCATTCATCTGGGAGTGTTATGTCTTTCCATTGAATGGTTTTAGGTATCACTGTATTGGTTTTAGTTAAGTCGGTTTGAAGAAATCTAGTTTCCCCAATTTTAGGTTGTAATTTATATTTAGTACCAAAAGCTGAATTCATGGCTTTATAATGAATTTTATAAATTAAAGCGATAGGAATTAATCCCTGTTTCATTTTATAATTATGTGTTTTAATTACTAAAACTATACTTTCTAAAATATTTAGATCATTTAATGAAACTGTCATATCTGGGTATACTTCAAAAGAAATAGGCCCTTCGCTAAGACTAGTTTCAACAGATCCTAACAAAGAATCTTGAAAATTTAAAAATCTAGCATCCCTTACTACTGCAAGAATACTAGTGTTTAATCTTTCTCTGGTTAAAGGTTTTATTCCTACTTGTATTAAGCCTATATGAATATATTTATATTTTTTACTTTTATGGTGTTGTAATGTTTTAGAAGACAAAAGAGTTATCCTTTCAAAAGGTTTACTTAATTGAAAATCTCGTTCTTCAGTTTTAATTACATAATCGGTTTTAAATAAATTAAATTTTGAAACTTTATAAATCTGTTCTTTATCAACTTTAGGTATTTCCCATTCATCAATGGCTTTACTAAAATCTTGTAAAATCAATTCATTTCTATCTATGACCCTTTTAATTTCTGAAGAATCTGAGTCTTCCGATTTAACACTACTATTAGATCTACATAATAAAGGATCCATTTTAGAATCTCAACAGGTCGCGGCCACTGCCTGGTTATACCCTAACTCAGCCTTCAACACTCGGTTATCAAACGGGTTCAGTAGGCATATCCAAAACCATCTATGAGCAGTCCAAATAGATCGTTTATTAATATAGATAATAGTATTTGCTAAAATGGATGGCTCTGATACCAACAAAAGGACAAAGGACCGTTTTGTAGATTTAGCCTAATTAATTAAATTTTACTAGTATGTTGATTCTGAAGTAACTTTTACTAAAGGTCAATATACATATAAATAAGAATGCTATGATCGATGGGATCTATAAATATATAAATATAACTCATTTAATAATATTACAAATTTCTGATGTGGAAGATCAGACTAGGCTGCATCCACAGAGCATACTTATAATCAATTTATCAATCTAATATTTATCAATTAACTCAACCAATTTTATCAATATATTTATCACAAGGTTTAGGGTTCCTGCAACCTTAACCTAGGATCCCCAGAATTAAGTCAGAGTGTGGAGGGAGAAGAAGAAAAGTGTCGTCAACACGGGCTTTAAAATAGTAGCAAGATATAATATTTACTTTTATTTAATTACAAAATTTAAATATACAAAATTTAAATGATAAGCTCAAACTAGGTTTTAACTTACATAGAATCTCTAACCTTGAATCCTTACAAGGAACGTTGAAGGAAGAAGGAGAGTACCAGTGTAAGGGTTTTATTTCTAATCAAAGCTTATGCCTTGACAAAGAGGAGAGGCTCTCTTTAAATAACAAAATAAGGAATTTTTACTATTGATGTACAGTACCTTGTCTGCCATCATGCTTTTACTGTGGATGAACAGTGAATTGTCGGTCACTGTACCTTTGCCTTTTACTGTTGAAGATGCTCTTTACAAAGTATCCGAGGAAGAGGATGAAGAAGAGGACGATGAGCTGTCCTGCTTTTTCTTTTTTACTTTCTCTTTTACTTGTTTTTTCTTCTTTTCCTTTTGCTTTAACTTTGTTTTAGCTTTAGCCTTTTGACTTGCTTTGCTTTTAAGTTTAATGGCGGATTTAATGCTTTCTCCATCATCATCATTATCCGTGGATGAGCTGGAATCTGATGATGATACTGACGCCCAATTTATCTTTTGTTTACCTTTGCAACTGGTTTTGGAAGATTTACTGGAAGAAGATGCACCAAGTGCTTTACTGGAGGATGGTTTTACCATGGGGTTCGAATCAGTTGATAACTGTTCGAACATTTCTTGACAAATGAGTTTATACTCCTCAGGAGTTTTAGCTGCTGCTAGCCGAGCTTGGCATTGGGCCTTTTGGATCCCAAATTGTGGATTTTCTGGTATAGCCAATGTGCTGGCATAGGTTAAAGCAGGTTTAATGGGGTTGGATAATTTATTGCGAATCCATTGACCAATTTTAAGTTCAGTGGTGGTATTCTTGAAAGCTCCCCACCATTTAATTTTATGGCGTTTGACTAACATGGGAATTTGGGTTCCCGGAATATACTGAGAATCAAAATACCATTGGTAAACCCAAGGTGTGAAGAAGGTCATACAATAATACATCAGGGATGGTATATGAACTTCTTCAGGTGTAGGTTTATAATGGGTTTTAAAAAATTGAAATAAATAATGGATTTCATGAGGCATAATATCCTCAGAAATGCCTTTAAATTGCCACCATCGTTTAAACCAGTTAGGAACTTTACCAATTTTAGTAAAAGTTGTTTGGTCAAAATAAATCAACCAAGAATGTGTATAAGTGGGATTTTGAATATTAAAAACTTTTTCCCACGCATCTTTATAATCAAAATAATTATAAGTAGTACAATGGTTATACAAATGTTTAAACTTTACCGGAGTACAAAGAGAAGATACGGGCCATTCCTTAGGATGGATGACGCATTTTATTTGTATAGAAGAGTAAGAGATTATATTTTTAATATTTTTATCAAAAGTATGCTTAATTTTTACTGATCCAGAATCAATCAAAATGTTACTATAATATTCCTGAGGTTTAGAAAAATCAGTTGGCATAAAATACCAATTCTCAGGATAAAAAGATTTTACTATTTGCCAAGGATTGATATGATTATATCCATCCTCTATTTCTATTTCAAAATCATACATTGGTTTGGAAAACCATTTATAAATATTATTAGATTGGATTTTTGGCAAATCCACAGCCATCAACGGATTTGATAATTCTTTACCGCCTACCGTTTGAGACGGAATAGCCGTATCATGAGCGGATACGATCGCTTTAGATTGAGAAGACATACATGTATCCTCCGCTGAAGAGGATGCCATAGACTGTAAGGCTTTAATAACTTCTGGAGATTGAGAGAGTTCCTCAATCCATTTTTTAAGGTCTTTACTGGGGGTAGGTTTAGTGTTTAAGGTTTTATAAAGGTCTTCAGAGTGCTCAGAAAGAGCTTTACTAGGTGAGGTAGATTCCTCTTTAGGTTCTTTTCTTTTCTCTTTATCTTTCCTTCGACCCATTATTCTGTAAGAATTCGCGGGTTAGAAAGTCCGGAATATTATTTTTAGTACCAGGAATAAATTCAATATCAAAATCAAAGACACTTAATAGTGCTTACCATCTTGCAAAAATTTGTTTAGAGGCAAGATTTTTAACATCTTTTTGTAAAACATCTTTAGCAGATTTACAATCAATTCGTAATAAAAATTTTTGATTTAGAAGATCAGATTGAAATTTATTTATACATATGACAATACTTAAAATTTCCTTTTTAATAGTAGAATAATTAATTTGAGCGGGAGTCCAATGACCCGAAGTGTATTGGATAATTCGTTCTTTATCAAATACTCTCTGTTTTAAAATACCACCATATCCTATATCAGAAGCATCAGTTTCAACTACTTTAAATGCTGTTGGATTAGGAATGTATAAATAAGGTATTTCTTTTAATAAGGATTTTATCTTTTTTTTATTAATTGAGTATGCTGATGAGTCCAAGGACTAGCAGTTTTACGAAGTCTATCATGCAATGGTTTTATCATGCAATTTAGATTGGGATAAAAATCAATAACATAATTTAAACAACCAAGGAATCTTTGTAGTTGGAGTTTATTAGTAATTTCATCTGGAAATTTTTCTCCAAAAACAAGAGTTCTTTCTATAGGTTGGATTATACCTTGTTCTATATAATGACCCAAAAATCTAATTTTAGTTTTAAATAAATCCATTTTAGTTTTACTTAATGCCAACCCATTTTTCTCAATGATCCAACAAAATGTTTTTAAATGTTTAAAATGATCATCAAGGGTATTACTAAAAATAAGTATATCATCAATATAGACAATACAAAATTTAGAATAAGGGTTGAAAATATCATTCATGATCCTCTAAAATTCAGAAGGAGCATTCTTTAAACCAAAAGGCATTACATTCCATTCATATTGACCAAATGGAACTGTAAATGCTGTTTTATATCTGTCTTTAGGGGCAATTTGAATTTGCCAATAACCAGATTTCATATCAAATTTACTAAAAATATTAGCATTGTAGAATTTTTTTAAAAGGTCTTTTTTATTAGGAATTGGATATCTAATCCATTTTAAAGCTGTATTCAAAGGTTTATAATTTATTACTAATCTGGGAACACCACGTTCTATTTCAGCATTTTTATTTACATAAAAGGCTGCACAAGACCATGGACTTCTAGATTTAGCAATTAATTTTTTATTAAGCAAATCTTGGATTTCATGTTTACAATGCTCTATCAATTCAGGATTCATCTGAATTGGTCGGGCTTTTGTTTTAATAGTTCTTTCATCAAAGTTATGTTCATATGGTAAATCAACTACATGCTGTTTATGATTCCAAAATGCATTGGAATGATCAGCACAAAGTTTATTTTCCATATATTCTTTTAAATTTTTGATTTTATTTTGTATAATTTCAGTTGCTAATTGCGTTTTGATTCTGTTTAAACACACATTATTTTTTATATCTTTTAAATCTTCTTCTTTAGATTTTATCAAAGAATTAATTTCTAATATTTTAATCGAATGGGCTTTTAATAAATTTAATTGCTTCTTTTTAGGTTTTTCTGTGAATTCTAACCTGGCTTTACTATTTCTTATTTTAAATTTAATACAATCTTCTTTAACTGAATATAGTGTTATTAGGTTTATGAAAGAAGTTCCTAATATTACCATATAATTTATTTGAGGTGATAGTAAAAATACTGTATTTATTTCTAAATCTTGATTTACTATCATTGCATCGGTTTTACCAATAATTTCTAATTTAGATTTATTTGCTGTACTTAACTTTTCATTAGTTTTTGACCAATATCGTTTAGGTATTATATCTGATTTTATACAATTTAAATCTGCACCTGTATCAAACAATGCAATAGCCTCTATTAGAAAATCATTTATTTTAATGTTTATTTTTACTAAATATTTTCTTGATGTTATTTCCTGCAATAAATTTAGGAAATTACTGTCTATGTCTTCATCCAATTGGTTTATTTCCTCTTTTATATCATTTTCTGGTTCTTCAGAAGAGGAACTAGAGACTAGTTGGGATTCTAATAATTTTATGAGTTTATCGTGGAGTTGAAATTGTCGTTTTAATTCACTTACTTCATGCTTTAGAGTCTTAACTTCTTTTTGTAATTCTTTATTGGAGATTTCTGCTTCTATTTTCTTATTTTTATGTTTATTTAATATAGTGGTTAAATCATAAGTATTATGTTGAAGTTTAGGAGCTATATCTTCTTTTATTTTTGGTTCTTCTTCAAAACTTTTTATTAGTTTTTTAAGAAGTTTGGCTTTAGTCTCTTGATCTTCTATATTGCTTACTACTTCTAGTAAAGTACTTTGATCTTTAGTTAACATATTTAAAAATTTTTCAGATGAACTAGTTGTTGATCCTAATTCATCAATTTGATTATCATTTTCTATGATCTTAGATTCTAAAGTGTCAGAATCCAGATATAATTCATAAATTTTTTCTAATACTTCATCATCTAAATTTAATTCATTCAATTTTTTATTGAATCTACAAAATTTAGAAGTATGACCTTTCTTACCACAATTATAACAAGTTAAATCTTTAAAAGAAGTTTTACTTAAAGATTTATATGGTTGTTTCCTTTTTGGTCTCTTAGTGGGTTTAGATTTTTCTTTATGATAAAATTTATCTTTACTCGGTGTAGACCTATATTGCTTTCTATATTCTTTATTTTTATAATGTTTGTTAGTTTTAGGTTTAGGTGGTCTAGAACATTGTCCATCGCACCTTTGAGAAGATGTTATACTATAATCAAACTGTTTACAAAACGATCCTAGTTCTTTTTTAGTTTTATGCATTTCATATTTTAATATTCTTTGAAGCTTTAAATCTTGACAGATTTGTAAACCTTGTTTTTGAACTATACTGATTAATTGTCCATAAGTTAATTTACTATAAGGTATAGGTTGACCATATTGTTGTTTAATATAATTTCTAACTTTTTCACCTAAAAAATAAGGTAAGCCAGCCAAGAACTTTTCTTTCCAAAAGCCTTGATTGGAATCTTGCCTTAACATTAATCGAGTAAGAAAAGTAGTTTTATATTCTTGAAAATCACTTAATCTTTTACATTTAAGATTACTTAATAATTCTGCGTTTTTATCTTTTAAGTGAGACGGATCACCTATAAAATGTAGTGAAATAGTGAGGATTAAAGATGACACAGCATCCTGAATTACTTCACCATTTTCATCATATATAGGTTCACCTTCATCATTTACTTGAATTGAATTTAATATTTCTAAGTGTTGTTGGTCAGTTAAGTGATAATCCCACCAACCTTTTAATTGTCCTGTAAAACCAGCTATAAGTATTTCTGCGATAGCTTTATCTGAAACAATTGATTGAGTTTTATATGCATTAGCAGCCATAGTCATCTGCTGTAGAATACTCAATATATTATATTCAGAAAGTCCATCTATATTCCATTCATATATTGTCGTTGCATTATATTTAAATTGAGATATAGTATTAGATTTATCAATTATGCCTAGGTCTGGAGCCCTATTTACTATTTCTCTATGAGTTATAGGATTTATTTCAAATTTTTTAACATCTTCTGAGTCAGGTTCACTAAACTCAGAATTAGTGTTCTCGTCCAAAAGATTTATATTTGATGCTTGAGGAGTGTCATGAGCTACTTGTTGAGTAGTTTCAGGTGCATTGCATTGTTTGATACAGGTACAGATTTAAATTGTATAAATTCAGATATAATACCTAAACGATATTGGTCAAAAACTAATGAAAAGTTAAGTACAGCAAATAAATCTAAATTAGAAATTATTGGTAAAACCGATGCAATGATAGTAAATCAAGATTTAGAAATAAATACAGTATTTTTACTATCACCTCAAATAAATTATATGGTAATATTAGGAACTCCTTTCATAAACCTAATAACACCATATTCAGTTAAAGAATATTGTATTAAATTTAAAATAAGAAATAGTAAAGTCAGGTTAGAATTCACAGAAAAACCTAAAAAGAAGCAATTAAATGTATTAAAAGCCCATTCGATTAAAATATTAGAAATTAATTCTTTGATAAAATCTAAAGAAGAAGATTTAAAAGATATAAAAAATAATGTGTGTTTAAATAGAATCAAAACGCAATTAGCAACTGAAATTATACAAAATAAAATCAAAAATTTAAAAGAATATATGGAAAATAAACTTTGTGCTGATCATCCCAATGCATTTTGGAATCGTAAACAGCATGTAGTTGATTTACCATATGAATATAACTTTGATGAAAGAACTATTAAAACAAAAGCCCGACCAATTCAGATGAATCCTGAATTGATAGAGCATTGTAAACATGAAATCCAAGATTTGCTTAATAAAAAATTAATTGCTAAATCTAGAAGTCCATGGTCTTGTGCAGCCTTTTATGTAAATAAAAATGCTGAAATAGAATGTGGTTTTCCCAGATTAGTAATAAATTATAAACCTTTGAATACAGCTTTAAAATGGATTAGATATCCAATTCCTAATAAAAAAGACCTTTTAAAGAAATTATACAATGCTAATATTTTTAGTAAATTTGATATGAAATCTGGTTATTGACAAATTCAAATTGCCCCTAAAGACAGATATAAAACAGCATTTACAGTTTCATTTGGTCAATATGAATGGAATGTAATGCCTTTTGGTTTAAAGAATGCTCCTTCTGAATTTCAGAGGATCATGAATGATATTTTCAACCCTTATTCTAAATTTTGTATTGTCTATATTGATGATGTACTTATTTTTAGTAATACCCTTGATGATCATTTTAAACATTTAAAAACATTTTGTTGGATCATTGAGAAAAATGGGTTGGCATTAAGTAAAACTAAAATGGATTTATTTAAAACTAAAATTAGATTTTTGGGTCATTATATAGAACAAGGTATAATCCAACCTATAGAAAGAACTCTTGTTTTTGGAGAAAAATTTCCAGATGAAATTACTAATAAACTCCAACTACAAAGATTTCTTGGTTGTTTAAATTATGTTATTGATTTTTATCCCAATCTAAATTGCATGCTAAAACCATTGCATGATAGACTTCGTAAAACTGCTAGTCCTTGGACTCATCAGCATACTCAATTAATAAAAAAGATAAAATCCTTAGTAAAAGAAATACCTTATTTATACATTCCTAATCCAACAGCATTTAAAGTAGTTGAAACTGATGCTTCTGATATAGGATATGGTGGTATTTTAAAACAGAGAGTATCTGATAAAGAACGAATTATCCAATACACTTCGGGTCATTGGACTCCCGTTCAAATTAATTATTCTACTATTAAAAAGGAAATTTTAAGTATTGTCATATGTATAAATAAATTTCAATCTGATCTTCTAAATCAAAAATTTTTATTAATTAATATGAAAAAAGGACAATAAATTACAACCTAAAATCTGACCTTTAGCTTTTATATATATATATATATATATATATAAGCAGAGCAGTTTGCATTATATGGAAGCCAAGTGTAAGCCTCTAAAATATTCAAGTATGAGGAAGACAACCATTATTTAGCACGGTTGTAAGAAGATAAGGTGAATGAAAGCAATTGTAAGAAGATAATTTGTTTATATTTTTAGATAATGTCTTTATCATGCTAATATCTATTAGTTACATTCCATCAAGATAATGTATTAAATTAAATTAAAATTTAGTTAAAATACAAATAACCCAAGCCATAAAATAAGAAATACTTAATTTCTGGGATGAGATTATGTTGATTTTCCATTACATCTGGTGTACAATTTTTGTACTCAACTAGATAAAGTCTTTCCTAACTGATGGCTCCAATTCCTTCTAAATGGAGAATTTTTGTTTCTATTCTCACAATTTTTTGTTTTGTAGTTTTTTGGTATGCCTTATAGTAGTTTAGAAAGTTATAGTAGTCTCATATACCAGGAACTGAGTTGCACCGAAATAGGACACGAGATACGGAACGTACGGAATATGATAATTTTTAAAAAAGGTAAGAGAGTCACTCGCTTAAAACACACTACAACTAAATAAGTAATACATTAGTATTTCAAATAAATAAACAATCATTTATAATAAACATAAAATAAAAAAAATTAAATTTCTTATTTCCATGACACAAAAACAAATTAAAAAAAAAAGCATTTCATTTTTATTGATGAATTGGTAATTAAAAAAAAAAAAATCTTAGTTGATTAGCTTGGTGTATGGAGTAGTCTCATATACTAGGAGTTAGGTTGCATAAACATAGGACACAAGATACAAAAATATATGAGATACGATAATTTAAAAAGAGGTAGGACATCTACACGCTTTGGACACAGTACACTAAATAAGTAATACATTAATATTTCAAATAAATAAACAATCATTTATAATAAATTATAAACACAAAATAAAAAAAAAACTTAATTTCTTATTTCAATGATAAAAAATAAAAATAAAAAAACACCTCATTTGTTATTGGTAATAAAAAAAATCTTAATTAATTAACTTAGTGTATAGATTAATTTCATATATCAGGAGTTATGTTGCATTGAAATGGGATACGGCAATTTTCGTGTGTTGTATGGGTTCTCAGTTACGGCGGCAATTTTCGTGTGTTGTATGGGTTCTCAGTTTTTGTGTGTTGTATGGATTTTGTTTGTTTTGTGTTAAACGGGGTTTGGTAGCATATGGGTATTGTATTGGTAATCTAATCTTGGGTTCGGGTAAAGCAACTTTATAGAGTTTTAAATGGGTTCAGGTACCTCGTTTCATAAACGGGTTTAGCTTAAAGTTAGGCAGTTATAATGGACACCTGACCCACTACCAACCCCAGTTCTATTGAGTAGTGAGTTTGGAGCAAACAAGAAAGTTCAGCTAAGCATCAGAGAAAGTACCCAGATCTAATTTGTATGCCTTTCGTAGTTTGCAAAGCGGCAAACCCTAAATCCTCTCTGATTTTTTCTATTGCTTATCTGCCCAACTCTGTTTCCAGTAAGCGTCTCTTTTTAACAATAACAAACTGCATTAAATCTCATTGAATGATTCGATACTACGCAAATTTTGGTCTCTTAATTCATTTGAACATCACAGATTAGTTCATTTGCTCGAAAATGCCTTTGGGACTAATACAAGGTCTAGCCAGGGCAATGCGGAGAAAGCGAACGTCATCTTTGGACATTCTCTCATCAAAACGTGCTCCTCGCAATTACTACAAAGGGAAGAATTGCAAGCCCACCGGTTTTCACACTCGCAAAGGTTTCAATTTTTTTTTTTTTTTTTAATTCTATATGATAGATACATTTATTACTCGCCTTTTTATTGTAAAGAGTTTTTGTCTTGTCTTTAATTTGCCTTTTCTATCCTTTTCTTAGAATCAGCTATTTCAGTAAGTATTTGAATTGCATCAAAATTTAGTATAGATGAATCTAATCATGAATTATGTTAATTGCAAAGGTGGTTATCATTTTGGTTGGTTTTAAAGATGTCACTGCTAGTGTGTCCACGTACATCCCTGTTTGGTGTATTCTGTAACTCAACATCTACTTTATACTAGATGAGTATTAGGTTAGTTATTTTGTACCCTAAATCTAAATCAGCTGAGCCATAAGCCGTAATGTCGGGATTATGTGGAAAAGCCTTATTTGAGTGTGAATTTGAAATACCCAATGAAAATCAAACTATTTAGTTTGGGATCAAATCCAAAATCAATCATAAATTATTGCATCCAAACACAGCACTAATGTTGTGGTTGGATTCATGTATTTGATTTGAAATCTAGGATTTTGAAGTGTAGAGAAGATGATAAGTGACACATTTTTTAAGTGATTTGAAATGCATTATACTTAAGCCTTTAAGCTTGGCAGGTATTTCATTCAATTCCAAATCCATAAATATTTGACAATCCAAATAATGGATTTTAATCAAATTCAAATACCCACCTTACTTGAATATATTTTGGTTTTTTAAAGAACTTGGAGTTCATATCAAATGAAAAGAAGCATAACTTGCTGGTTGTTATTCATTCTCAAATGCTATTGCTATTTGTTGCAGGTGGTTATGTTATTGTTCCGGAGAAATTGCCCAACTATGTAATCCCTGATTTGACCGACTTCAAGGTATTCTTATTCCACCCCATCTCTTTTCTTGTTCTAGAGGATGGATGTTTAGGATTTGCATAAAGTTCTAACTAAATTTCTTAGATGATGTCAATATCTAGTGTCGAGGAAATTAATTTATTTAATGTGCCAATAAACACAGAAGACTTGCATCTGGCATTCGCCCACCTACTTAAGAACACTTGGACGGAGGGAATTATACAAATTACTGATTTTATGCACATCTAAAATGGGCACATTTCACCCCTTGAAAAAATATCCTCTCTCATTTTAGTAGTGTACCAAATGTGTATGATAAGTTGTTTACCTGTTCTATGGTTTAAGATTTCCTTCTTTTGCTTTCAGCTCAAGCCCTATGTGTCTCAGTGTGCATCGGAAGTTAAAACGACTGAAGCTTCTGAAGCTGCTAAATAAATAAATGGAAGTGTTCAATCTTTCTTAGTTGTCGAGCTGCCACTGTGTTGATCTTAACTGAAGTTGAGCGATTCTGGCGATGCCATTTTGAAGCAATGTGATATTTCAATGGAATTAGAACTAGTTTGGTGATATCCGCTGCTGCTTGTTAAACTGATGATAAATTTCTCAATACTGATTCTGGAGAGTTGAATAAAGTAGTTTGAACTATTTAGTGGGTGTAATCTCACTTTACTATTTTTGCTAATGTTTTTTTTTTTTTTTTTTTTTTTTTGGTAAACCTAAAAGGATGTAATTGTACAAGATCTAAAAAACCATTTTAAAAAGTTGTGGTGCCCCTAGTAATTGTCTTTGGATGTGAACAGGTCTCAATCTCAATAGATGCTTGAAATGCTTTATTTGCCCTGATGACATTGTCGTTGGATATAAACTGGTCGAGCTTTCAAATACACTTGTGTGAACATTTTGCATCAGACTCAATAAGTTGGTTAGGTGCAATATTTTTACGGTATTATGGACAAAACACTTCCCCATTTTGCGACATCCGCGAGTGCTGAAAAGGGAATTTAACAATTTAACTTGGTAAGACTGCGATGATTAGCGAACAAGTTTTGGTAACTACAAATCAATGCTCGGTTTCTGCATGATTTTCAATCGGTAATATATTTTTTTTGTTTCATGTTTATTACCATTTTAGGTTTGTTCAGAGGTTTATGTATCATTCACCTCATGGTTGTAGATTTTTAAATTATCAGCAAAGCTATTCAAGCCTTGTCCGAAGAAATTGGCTCGTGCATAATCCTTGTTAAATGAGTTAATAGCATCATTGATGAATTGTTCTTGATCAGTTGAGATTCCTGTTATACCAAACTTTTTACTATCACCAAAGATCGTAGGTTTGTGTTATCCGCAATTTTTTGTCAGTTAATTATGCCTTAATTTTGTATCAGGTGTTTCACCTGCTGTCAAGAATCAATGGATATAATTTTAGTGAAATGATTTAAAGATGAATGAATTCTGTTCAATGTTACCTAATGTGAGATTACAATCAAATGCCAAGGATAACCAAAAATACCAAGGATTACCACAAGGTGTGCATGATATTTAAATACTGATTATGTTTCTTCAATCAGACTCTAAACTAGTAACTAATAACCAATAATCACTGCGACCTAGTAAAATTTGTGTCTCAACCATGCTTGGCGGTCAACATGGTTCTCTGTAGGGAAATTTTAATCAAGGATGACATATGGAGATAATTTTAGTCGAGGACGACTCCTCGAGCAATGATTAAAATACCTGATAACCTTTTCTTTATTCAAAATAAATAAATAATGTATAATCCATTTCAAAGTGAAAAGTTAAATAATCATTGTTCAAAAAACATGTATTGAAAGTGATCTTTTGTCTATTTTTTCTCCAGCAAAAGACATTCGTAATCATATAGATGTTATTCAAATGTTTTATTCAATTATTATATTTTTTTTACAAGTATATATGTTAGAATATCATTCAAACATACTACGATAAAAAGTAAATCAAATATACAAACACTAAAATCAAGTGTTCGAGTACTCTCTCTTTTCAAAAATTTCACTTTCATGCATTCCAATTTCCAATATGCTTTCCCACCTTTTACACATTTCTCCCTAGTCTATGCACTATTGGCATAAACACCAACTTTACCAAGCATTTTCTTTGTACAAGTCATACCCTATCTCCTTGAAGCACAATTCTAACACTCTGTAAGTTGGAATTCCTTTTTTTTTTCCTCTATTTTTTTAACTGAAAAGTGAGAATTCCAGATATAAAAGCGAAAGAACTAAGCACATAGCATCTAAATACTAAAACTTGAATAAATTCTTGTGAACCTTTAACACCAGCCGACATGTCAATGAAACTCTGTTCTTTGTCCGATGAACCTTGTGATCTCTGCTTCCCACTATTTCAACACCTTTCTCAGATTCTGGCACAAATTTATTACTTAGCAAAGAGTCTGCATCATTTATGGCCTGAGAAAAGGCAAAAAAGGAAATAGAAATGTCAGAACAGAACCTGCAAAACGCTTACAAACCCATTCAGGAACAGGCCTCTTTATCTTGTCAAATGCAATCATATTACCTCATCGTATTGATGCACTTTGCTATCTTTTATACCGTGCAGGTAGTCTAGAAACCACAGAGTAACAAAATCAATTTGAGTGCATTTTTAATATATGTGTGCATGTGTGTATACTAACAGGCAACTGGGTGGGATTTCTTTTATGCAACCTAGGTAGGCACCCACCTGAATAGGCATTATCCTTGAATATCAGTAGACTACGAGGCATCAAGAAAACAGAGAAAGAATGGTGATTATCCATCCGTTTATCTGTCTCAATATTTAAGGCCTCCTTACCAGATCCTTTATTTTCAACGTCATTCTTCGGTGTATCTGTGCATGTTCTCAACTTTGAATGTGGAACAAAGTCCATGACAACTGGTGATCCAAGGGAGAGGATAGCTACTACAGGAAAATAAGCAGGTCCGTCCTGGTGTGGCTGTATTATAAACAATGAAATGATAGTAAACAGTGGCAAACATTGTGTTGGAAACATTGTCAACATGTTCAAAAACTTGAGCAATTTAAAAACAGATAATCGATTATGGATGAAACATCATATAGTGTGGAACAAAACATGAAGCAATAAATTCCCATCAGGCAGACTCAGCCTGAAACTTAACCAAGAAGTTTTCTTTCTTTCTTTCTTTATTTTCTTTTGGGAAATGTAAGTGTCTTGAGTTGGGTCAGGGAGGAGCACATTATGGAATAAATGTAAGTTAGCAAAAATATTATAGAAGGGTTCAGTACAAACCATAATTCCCTGGTCAGGAAGGTACTCATTGATGAGAACATGATTGATTGCTGAGGGAAACAGTTCTGATTCCTCAAATATTCTTTGTGTAATCTTCATCAGCCAAGGAGGCACTGTAATAGAGTTTGCTCAGCAGATTCTCACAATCAAATGTTACAATAAGACTAAACAATAAGGATTTTGAAAATTCAATATCAACTTATAAAATTCCCAGAATTTTCTAACTTCTTTAATAGAACATCTTTGATCCTCCATCGCATGTCAAAAATACTACCAACTGCCCATAATGGTGATTGATTAATGGGATTGAAATGCAACTGAGTTTAATTGCTATTAAGACAAGTGTAATATAACTGAAACTGAATCAGTGAAATGAATGATATGTGATCTCAAACTCGTTAATAAACAATAATTAAGTTACAGTCACAGGATCATGTCAAATATTTATGATACCAGTGATAATTGAAACATTGAATCTCAAAATCTTGCCAACGGCATGAAAATTCAGTACATGGCTTCAAATTATTCCATCCAAGAGATTTCCTATAAAGGTCCTACCATGTAGAAAATACAGCCCTACTTCCTTGCAGCCACTTCAGAAGTTGCAGAGACACAAAGCAATTAATTATACATAGAATCACACCACAAAGATTGAAATTGAAATAAAACACCATGCAAAATCACCTAATCATGCGCTACTTTTCAAGACAACTAAACAGTCAATCTGCTGTCTCCAGTTGCACGATATACTTGTACTCCCAAATGAAACAAGCCAAGGGTTGTAAAAAAATTCAACTTTATACACTGGAGCATACATTTGGAGCAACTGAACTAAGGATGCAAGTTTGAACACAGAAGTTAATCATACTCTAAAGGCAAATCAAATTGAAACTGAACAAAGTGATAGCAGTACAACAGAAATGGACGCATCTCAGCAAAGTAGACAGCTAAAGTTTTCATTAAGCAATAAAACTATCACCAACAGTGTTAAAACTTAGATAAAACATATTCCCACTTACAATCTTGAGGTAGTAGACCCTTCTCATGGACAACACCACCTATCAATTTTAGCAAAGAGTTTAAATTATCATTGATATGAAATGAAGTCTCAGTCACTTTTTTCTAGCATTTTGCATATGTGTATATTGTGCAGCTTTCAAAGAGTTTCCCACATACCCCAATTCTGAAGCCTCCTATTCTTCAAAGACTTCCACTTTGATGCAGGAGCTTCGTAAATCTGTAGTATAGCCAGATTATTTATTAAAGAGAGAGAGAGAGAGAGAGAGAGAGAGAGAGAGAGAGGAGAATGGAATGGGATGAAAAAATAGAAGTAGAAAAAGGCACCACCTTATCTAGGAGATGGGTTTCTTCACTCTCTGTGATAAACTCAGGCTTATATATCACAGTTGGTAGATGCCCCACCTGGAAGTTACTCAAATTTCCCTCCATTCACCTGCAATAATTAGTTACAACCTTTTTTTTTTTTGAAAAATAAATTTTACTGAGGAAGAAAGAATGTATAAAGTGGAGGACAAGAAATCCTCCAGAACACAAGCATAAGATAGAAGCCAGAAGTAATAAGTCACCGCTAGAATCTTTTTAATTAAAACATATAAAAACAAAAACAACACCTTTAGATCATATTGGAGAACACCTAAAGACATTCCTCTGAATGTTCTAAAAGTACACATTGCAAAGAAGATAATGTCATTGAACAGAGAATTTTAGGAAAAACTCTGAATTTTGAAAAATAATGACATTTCTCTTCATCCATATACTCCAAATCACAGCAATGAAACCAATGGCACAATATTACAAGACATCATTGGCACTAAATCCAGTAAAACTATGGTGAGGATGTTGAGCTATAAGAAGGTTTCACAGTTGTTGAAAAGTGCAAGGTGCACTTGAGACTTTAAGCCCATGTACAAAATGAAAAATTCATGTTTGCATCTAAGAAAAGTTAGGCATATATCTTTGGCATAGAATGCATAACAATTTATATATAATAAAAAAGAAATGAGATAAAAATCCTAATATTAATGTAAATTAATCTTTTTTTTTGGCAAATGGAAAAATCTTCAAGCAGATCTAGCCCAACGGCTAAACTTAATTGCAATAAGAGGCAAGCACTCGTCCATTGAACTAGTAAGTAAACAACTAGGACTTATTATTCAAACTTCTATTAACAAATGCATAATGTAATAAAGTAGAGCAATCATAAAATTTTTCAACTGGATCACAATTCATATGCTAATAGTTACATACTAAAATCAATGATTGAAACTTAAATTAAGATAATAACAACAAAGTAATGTGAAAATAAACAATATACAAAATTTGAATTGCCAAACAAAGTAATTGTTGATTAAGCTTGAATCCTTACAAATTAGGCAAATCCTAGCCATTGTTTAACTGGCTTATATCGAATAACACTTTTATGATCTGGTGCCAAACTGATTATTTCCACTACATTTGGTTTAACATACTGCTGCTTAGTTTTTGCTTTCTAAAAGTACTATAAAGAGGGGAAAAAACAAAGCACCTGTGCCGCCGCCGCCGTTCGTCGTTGCTGCTCTATTGGAAGTTCAATGGACTTGATGAGGAAGATGAAAGACGACAGAATCGAAATATCTATTTATCTTACATACATATAAACAAAAGCTAAACCATAATCTTTTTTCTATAAAACATATTAGCAACAATTAAATGCTGATTTAAGGTTTCCATCGCCTTTCTTTTTTTTCTTTTTTGAAGAAGTTGAAGAACGGTTTTGTATTTAGTTTTGCGTTATTTTATACTCTTGATTGATGGGGTATCTTCTAATTCGTAAAGAAGATAATGATTAATGTAGAATTAATCATTAATTATTTTAAAAATTATAAAATCAAATTAAGATAAATAATATTATTAGTAAAATTATTATTATTTAAAATAGTGAATCTCTCTAGTTTTTCCTCCAATGCTTACTGTAATAAAATTCCTTTTAATTATTTTTATTAGTGACAATCTAAAAAGCTTATTAATTTTTTATAAAATTTTCCACATGGTAAAATAATTAAATTAAAATAATTACTCAATCACAGGAATATAAACTTATAAAAATATCTTGACTTATGCGAGCCGTTACAGAAACACCTTAAACTGACCGTGGTTCATATGGCACCCCAAATTAAAAAGTTTGTAATATTATCGCCCCAAGGTTGTAAATAAAAAATTAATAAAATGGATTCCACAAAACGATGTCGGGTTAACTTAACCAAGGTATCAAAACGCACTATTTTGATATCGATACTCGCTGTTTCACTAACTCGTTTTTCCCCCAAAATCCCTAATCCCTAAACCTGATTCTCTTCTCTCTACCTCTCCTATTTCTTCTTCTCCTTCTTCCTTTGCGATAATGGTGAGTCGCAGTAGCCCAAATCCCTAATCTCATCTCCTCTTCTTGCTTTTGATTTGCTAACTTTCTTGCCGTTTTTGTTGAGTTGTATCCTTGAATACGTTTATGGAATCTGAAAGTGAAGATAGCGCTAGGTCAGTGAACTCCATTGTTGCTTGATCTAGACTGAGATGTCGGCGTAATCTTCCCGTCCAAATAATGACATCGTGGAGTAGAACAAATCTAAGTAGACAATTCTGTCGATGCCCATATTGGATAAAGAAGGTAAAACAATAGGAATTGCTTCCTATTTTCTCTTTTCACTAGTACTTTGGTCTACACATACCAATGTCAATTTCATGTTAATTGTTTCGGGAAGGGGACCCTAAAAATTATGACTTCTTTAGGTGGATGGACAGTGAACTTCCACCCAGGAGCATGGAGATTGTAAACAACATGTTTGCAAGAATTGATGGGTTGAAAACTATTGCGCAAATGTTGAAGGAGAAAAATTTGGAGCTGGAAAGAAAAATGAATGAGGCAGAGAAGGTAGAGTAGAAGAAAGCATCTAAGAAAGAATTGAAGGCCCAAATGTTGCTTCTCACTCATAGCAATAGTACACTTAATTTCCAGTATGAAGGAAAAGAAGAAAATGAGGCTAGTTGGTTGAAGTGTTTTTGTGTAGGAATTGTGTTAATATGCTTAATGCACAAGGTTGCGCTTAAGTAGAACCTCAATGATGTTTAATGTGCTTATTTGGTTAGTTGCGGTAGTAGCTTTTTTGTCCAAAAAGCTCAATTAATGTGCTTGTTTGTAGAACCTGAATTGCAATTGAATGTAAAAGCAGTCATTTGGTTATTTTGCTGTCAACATGGTGTATTTGCAACTGTTAACTGACCTAAGAATTTTAAAACCAAAAATTCATAATTTTCTTGCTTATTTCTAAGGGCCTAAAACAATATGCTCTTCTTGGTAACTCATTATCACCCAAGACTGATTTCTTGCTCTGGTGCTACCATATAATCTCCAAGGGCATTTTCCCTCATATTTACAATCAACCTTCTTTTCCTCACTTTTTTTTCAAGTAACATTGAAGCATTGTGAATTGCATTCCAATTAACCTTGCTTACTCTTGAATATCATGCCCACATTGGATTGCAACTTATTGTGATCTATACTAGGGTCATAAACATTTTTGATGATCTGTTTCCTTTCTCACCTCTAATTCTCCTTCCTCATTGCTATTAGTTGAAGAATACTCAACATCAGATGGTTCATAATCATCGGTTTGAGTAGGTCTTACTGCTCCATCAAGAATCTCTACATTTGAGTCTTTTTCTTGTCTTGGCAAGTTCAAATCCTTATCTAGCCCTAAACCTGCTCCATTGGCAACAACAACCTTTTTTAATTTTATCATATTTTCCCTTGCTCGCGAAAACTCCTCATCATCTAAACATTCTTCATTTGCTTCGCTCTCTTCTTCTTGTACTACATTATTTAAATCAATAGCATCTTCCCCATGATCACTATTTCCATCATCATGCATGGTTTGTTCTTTTTGGAATTCTTCTTCTGTTGTACATTGTGGTCGGACGTAATTCTCCATTAAAGCTTCAACACATTCATGTCTCTCTTCCTCATCTGAGTATATATAGTTGGCATGATCATAATCCTTATTTTCCTCTATCCTAAACTCGGTTTGAATGCAAACCTTGAGCCAACCAAATTTCTTCCCTCTCTCTAACATCAATTTCACTTCATCATCATTTCTGACAAACTCCAATGTCAATCATGGTGTATGAGGTTTGTGGTATCCTATTTTTCACCTCACCACACCTATACCCTTTAACCTTCTCACACACCTTAGAATATGTCATGTCCAAGTTTGTGTATCACATTCCTTCAACCTCTTCCCACCAATATGGTTTATCCTTCCATTTTTCTCGCTTTTCTCACTCATTCTACCACCTACCCAAACCTCTAAGGGAAACATGTATAATAAAGTAAACCATACACAGAAGCATTAACCCAAATTCACAAAAACATTAAACAAACTAATCACTATTGTCCCCAATCAACAAGCAAAATGACAAGCATCCTAAAGCAATAAAATATTCAATATATGTTACAAACAACATTATAAATGAGGGTAAATGTGCACAGTGTCAGCCTCATATGCAAGGAAATTGTTTGTAAGAAATACTACAACGAAAAAGGGGAATTGGGCAATTAACGTCGCAATAAAGCAATCTACATGGACAATCAATATTACTCATACAAAAAATTCTTTTTTAGTGCACTTCATTTAATAACTTCACCAATCAACGTTAATTACTCTTTCCCAAAACCCTAATTTTTGTAGCTTCAAACTAAATTTTACTCGTCATTTTCTCTTTTTCCGTCGACATCTCCGCCAATGTAGTTCAAATCCGTATCTCCAATCACAGTCCCAACAACAACGAACGTCACTCTCTTTCACTTGCTTCTATTGGACTACTGCGACTCACCGTTATCACGAAGGAAGAAGGAGAAGAAGGAAGAGGGGAGGTAGAGAGAAGAGAGTCGGTTTAGGGATTAGGGATTTTGGGAAAAAACAACTTAGTGACATTGTGAGTATTGATACTGTATGATCCATTTGATTAATTTTTTGTTCAAAACCCTAGCTAAATTTGAAACTTTTTAACTTGAGGTGTCAGGGAATCAAACATCTTAATAAGAAAAATCCCACCAAAAGATTCTAATTTATATGGAGAATAAGAAATCTCGTATTCAAAATCTCATGTATTAATTTCATCTTTAATATTTTTTTTTTTTTTTGTGGCAATAATTACCATAAAAAGGCATCAATATCTTTATTTGTGCTAAATTTAAAAGCATTAATAATGGTTGGCGAGTGGAATTCAACATAATTATTACTGTATTCTACAATAAATTTATTACATAATTACTGTATTTATACAATCCTTTCATTTGAAAAAGGTAAAGGAATTCTCTCTAGTCAAATAAGTCACTAATATAGTATAATTAATCATTATATGTAACACTACTTCTAATACAAAAGAATTTGTAACACCACAAATACATAAGAGTTGCATTTTTTTAATTCAAGAAAGTTGTTTCGTCCAGTCGAAGGGTTCCCAATCTCGTACGAAATGTGCAACTGCCTGCTTTTGTGCCTCCACTGACTCGTGCCTTCGACGACGATGCATGTCTTCCTCTGGCAATTGTAGCATGCCTCTTATTACATTGAGACCAAGGCTGCTTTTAAATTGCTCCTCATCATCAATCACATGGACAAACCCCTTGTTTAGACCAAACTCAACATGGAAGTAAGGGAAGTCCTTAGGAATTGAATTGCGGAGCCCCTTTACACTTGTATCAATTAACTTCTTTGCATTGTGTTGGCTCCACTCATCTTCAGCTTCATCAATTGCCTGGAAAAAAAAATTATGTTCAGAGGTTAGTTCTGCAACCAAGGAATCAAAAAGATGTAATCACACATGTAGAATCATATACCTAGACCAAAGATTCCATAAATTCAGCTAAGATTTGACCCTAAACTAGTTGGGCTTGGTTAAAGATACAACAAGACGTCGCTTTTTTTGGGGTGTCAAGTGCATAGGGAGGTAAGGGTTTGAAACCTGAACTGCTAAATTACGTTATTTGAATGCAGTTAAAAAAAAAAAAAAGGCAAATGCTTCTAAGAGAAAATAATCAGAGACAGCAAACCTTTTTAAAATAGAGAGGAGCCTGTCTAGCAATTTCACGTGGCAGGGGAATGCACTCAATTAAACAATGGCGGCGTTGTTTTGCCAACCCCATTACTGTTTCAAGAAACACTAAATCCTTCTCTTGCTTTGCGAACATCATTATAAGGCATTTCTTGAAATTGCGAATTTCTTCCCATACATTATTGTCAACCATCCTTGTGGCCGATTCATGCTGTATAAGACAAACTAGTCTCCATTAGAATAAAGATTATGGCAATTAATTAAAATAATAGGATTGAATTCTCTGTTCCAGTATGTCCCTTTTTCATAATTTAGAAGAAGCTTTCATAATGTCTTTGATTGAATAAGTATAAAAAATGTAATATTTATTATAATTATGGGACATACTAATTTTGCAGAATAAAATGTATTTGAGAATACCAAAGAAATAATGAAGCTGAAATTGTGAGAAAGAAAGAACTATCTAGCACCAAGCAATTAGATTAAACTTACCTGCAGTGGTAAGATACAGCAATGGCCTGGAACAACAGGCTGCCACTGTGGCAACATCAAATATGTGAAGTTTGCTATCGACACAACGAGATGTTTTGGACGGATTGGATTCTCAAAGCAAAAAAGACATCGCTCTTGCTGGGTCAAGATGCGTTTTGCGAGAACATTTTTCTCTGTCGATTTGTGATCATTACCTATCCCCTTCTTCTTAGATTTTCTGCTAGGACCATCCTCAAAATCATACTCATTGTCTGCCCGACCAGATAAACTGTACTGCTTATTCTGAATGATCTTCTGAGCTAGATGTCTATCAGCATCCTCCTCCTTTCTTCGAGCAGAAATATCTTGAACAACATACCTACAAGGAAGAAAAATAAATATAAAAATTATGATAACATCTGAATTATAGCAAAATTGCAGAATAAAGAAAATGGAAATATAAAATGGCATAGATCAAGGAGGCACTGAATCAGACAGAAAAAGACATGGCTTAAAACTGTTTTTGGGAATTGCAAGAAGAAACCAAATAAATTTTTTGAAAGAAAGGTTGATAATGGAGATGGCATATAAATTTTCTAATCTGAATTCCACATGAATGCAATAATTATAGAATTGTCAAAGATATCCCTAATTCCACTACATTATTAGACAATATACTGAAAAATACATACACAGATAAAATGAGAAAATCACAAGATGCAAGATTTACCTTTTGGTGCTTCCAACTTTTTGAGGTTTACTCGAATTATCTACATTGCCTTGCTTCACCTTTAGATTCTCAGCTTCTTGCTAATAAAGAAAACAAAACAAAATAGCTCCAATAAGATGCTGAAACAAAAGCTCATGCAATTCTGAGCTGAAGTAGCAAATGCAGAGGATGCCTTCAAATTATAAACCAAAACATCTAAATATTTAAATTCTTCATGGTATATTCAGAAAAGGAACTCATGAATCCTAGAGACTCAATATGTTGACCTAAACCTAACTGTTTTTGTTTTTTCAACCAATACAACTGAATTCAGAGTCAGCTTGATCTCGGGTTGGATGATGCTTTTATTAAGAATGCAGTGAAAGCTTTTGCTGTAATTCTTTGCATCCCTATATGCAAGTTAACTAAGAATTTCACCAAGGTGGCAAAGAGATTAAAGAAACCTAGTTAATTCCAATGCACATTCGTTTTTAAGTTGGAAGCACAACACAGGAAGATATGTAAAACTGAAAAGATCATCTTACCATGAGCTTATCTGCTTCTTCATGCTTTCCTTTCATACGAAGCTGCAAGGCTTTAGCTGCCAACTGGTTTGCACTCAATGCTTCCTTAACAGTCGTGAAGCCTTCACTAGGTTTATTCAGTTCAGATGAAGCAACTTTTAGCTCAACATTTTCATCTTGATTAGTTTGGGAACCAACAGAACAAGAAGGATCATTATTCTGCTGACTAAAAACTTTGGACATGAAACTTCCATCATCAGCGAACTTATTTAAGCTAGATACTGCAGCAGAAATAAGGCTTTCATCTTTTGCAGGCACGTTTTGACCTTTGTGTTTTCCCCAGGATAAAGAATTGCGTACTTTGGGAGCTCTCATTTCAGGGTGTCTGACAGATACATCCTTCAAGTGGCCACGATTCTGATAATAACAATGAAATAATATTAAGAAGATGAATAACAACAATCCTTTTCTTAGTCAAAAGCAATAGCAACAATTTTCATCTCCTTCTTACAATTACTTGATCAATAAGGAGACAAGAAAATTGAGAAAATTAGCACGTACCTTTTCCACATCTCTCTCGCATTGATCAGTTGCATCAGTTTCATCTGCCAGTCCCCTCCTCCTACTTTTTATGGCATGTAGATGAGCACGAGCTGGGGCAGCCGTATGAGATACTGCAGAGACAGCTAATTGACCAAGAGAACCCCATCGTTCTTCTACAACCTGGAAATTTAATATATTAAAATCACATTTCAATATGGATAAATAAAAATAGCTGGTCAAGAAGGTTTTTAGTCATGCCAGGTAAGGTATGATCTAGAAATTAGAAAAGCAGACCTCTTCAAGCTTTCTTCCTTCTCGTTTTGCTTGCTCTTGTGCACGCTTCAAAGCTTTCAGTCTCCAACTTGCACCTCCGTCTCCAACAACTGAAGAAGGAGGAAGTTGGTCATTGCCTTTTCTTTTCTCTTCTGCATCATCTGGATAACCACTTCCATTATCCTTCAAGTACGGATTCAATTCCCTAGGATCTACACTCTTCATCTGATAGAAAATGTTAGGAAGAGAAGATAAGCACTCATTTAGACATTCAAGAACAGTAGCAAGCAACATGCACATTTTCCACATAAACGCCACAAGCACAAGCCCAAGCCCATGCTAAGGGCACGAAGGAATGAATGATATAAAAGATAAAATTTACACCTACAAACACACATGCCATACATACATGAAAAGTATGAAAACGTGCGCGCGCGCACACACACACACACACACACACAAAATCTTTACTTGAGAAGAAAAAAGATCATAGAATAATAAATCATGCACAATGATCAATGAAGAGAAATTTTTTTTTGGGGGGGAACACTAAGTACAAATCAATACAATTTTATGAGGATGGCAAACTGATGTATAAAGGTGCTAAAACATAATTAAGTTCACAGACTAAGTTAGGTTAAGCATTCATCGTGTTCTAAACTGCCAGCCCAAAAATTCCCAAGAACTAAAGAAATCGAGAACTCCAATGTGAAATGATAATAGCCGATAACAATACCAACATAAGACAGCCAAATTATTTCAGTTAAGAAATGAATGAAAAGAGCATACCTCCTCAAGAGCTGGTTTCTCAGGCTGCTCATCAACATTCACTGCAGGTCTTCTATCTGCAGGTCTAAGCATCCAATCCAATCCCATTTCCTTTCTTGTAATTTCTATGTCCTCTCTACCATCATCTACCCCCAAAAAAAAAAAAAATGATCATCATAGATTAATCAATTATCAGAAATAATAACATAAAAATAAAATTTCTAAACAGTATATACCAGTTAAATCATTAGCCACACTCTTTCCCCCTTTTTCCTTATATTTCTTACTCCCACCTTTTCCACTTCCTTTATAACCCTCATCTTCAGGGGCAGATGAAGAAGAGTCATGCTTTTTACCACTTCTTGGTCTCTTCTTTGACCTATCGCTATACTCATTCCCAGAACTGTAATTATTTCCTCTCTTATTCTTTCTTCTATTCCTTTGTTCCTTTTCAATTTTGTCAGAACTGTAATCACTGTCATCATCACTCGAATCTTCCGATGAATAGTCATCAGACGAATACCACTTCTTCTTTTTCCGAGATCCTTTATTTATTTTTCCAATACTATCATCTGAGCCACTACTGTAATGTGAATTCTTCCTTTTTCTCCTATGCTTGTCCATTTTACGATCTGACTTCTTTATTCTCTTTTCTGTAGAATCATTCCCCTTTTTATCTTCTTCCTGATGCCCAACAAGTGACAGCAAGTTAAGGTGAGAAACATGAAAAGATAAAATAATTCATGAACTCAAAAGTAACTATTCTTACTTCATTAATCTGATGACGAGGTATAACCTTGATCCCAGAAAGCATAATTATCTAATCAAAGTTTCCTGCACAGGTACATGTATTGAAGATTGGAAATGGGAATTTCAAAACAGACAAAGAACCATCACCATTACACAAAAAGCCATAATTCATATCCGACAACTGGAACCTAAGAAATTCAAATAAACAATAAAGAAAACGAAGAAACTCTAACAACCCAAAAAGAGCAATTGTTGAGAGATTTGATATAATTCATATCCGACAACTGGAACTTAAGAAATTCAAATAAACAATAAAGAAAATGAAGAAACTATAACAACCCAAAAAGAGCAATTGTCGAGAGATTTGATATAAAAAACAAAAAAAATAACTGACGAATAATTGATCCGAAAATTAATAATATTTGAGGTCAGAAGTTAACCTAATCTAATATGGCAAATTCATAACTCATGAATTCTAGGGTTTCTTTATCTCTTACTTACACTGCTTCTCTCCTTCGCGTTGCTTTTCTTACCTCCACTGCTTCTCTCCTTCTCGCTGTATTGTTTCGGTCGGAGTCTCGAGCGAGTGAATGACAAGTCGTTCAATCGTTTCCTTAGCAAAACCCTGCTCAAATCAAATTCCTACAAGAGAACGTTTTATTTTTTAATTGCTAAAGCGTAAAAAATAAAAAAATAATTTAATTTTAACTTTGAAAGTAAAAATATCAAATTCAAGAAGAGTTATTAATTATTAACAAAATCTATTTATCTATGCTATATATAAAAATAGAAATAAGAAAAAATAATGAAATAGAGAATTATATTTTATTAAAATACATTTATAAAAATTATTTTTTAAATTAATTATACATGGTCTGATAGTTTTTTCATTTACATAGAGAGTGAAAGGTCTTGAAACAAATCAATAAACTCAATTTTATTTAACAAAATATATCCATTACTAAATTTATAATGTATGGGTGACTTGTTAAGGCTACTAACAATTAGTGGGAGAATTATTTCAATTGTTTATAAGCAAAAGTTTAACAGTAAATTACTGACCGCTTTTGTGAATGGATGTTGACGAACCTATACATGCACAAGTGTCCTAATATTTTTAATTTAATAAACAAATTACAGTGCTATGTATAGGACATTCTAAATCACCAAATTAATGTGAAATTAGTTACTATATTTATAATAAATATGTTGATTATAATTTTCTCCAATATCTCAAATAATACTTTAGAAAACTTAACTATATAGTTCATTTATATAGTAGGTTATCATGTGCATGGCCACTTCACATTTAAATGAATATTATTGTTTTGTTGTAAATAATTACTTTCATGCATATTTAGTGATGAAGAAGTTGTTAAAAGGCCTGGGCATGCATGCACTTATGATTTCTTTGATGGAATGAATAAATATGCTGCTTAATTTTATAACTTTAATCTAATGGTATTACGAATTTTAGTGATGACTTATTTTACATTTAATGCATGCATTTGTTGTGTAGCCCGTAGTATTATTTCAATCTATTAGGCCTGTTTATTAATTAAAAAACTATTTTTTAAATAAATACATATTGATAATTAAGCATTTAAAAATTTTATTTTTATTTTTATTAAATTTATTTTTAATAAATACATATGACAATGAGACATTTGAAAATATTTTTATATTTTATTTATTAAATATTTAATTTTTTTACAATATATATAAATAAATAAATAAATATTTTTTGTTATCAAAAAAATATATTTTTTTTTCTTTATGTGTATATGATTTGATCGGATGTATTTTTTAAAAAATAATTTTTCAAATAGAATAAGTATTATATTTTATTTAGGAAAGATAAAAAAGAAGAAAAAAAGTAAGAGATAGAATAATTTTTATTAATATTTTTTCTTTATGTTTGTAAGATTTCATCGCATATATTTTTTTAAAAGTAAATTTTCAAATACAATGTACATAATTAAATTTGATAAACAGTTGAAAATTTCAATTTAAAAATATATATAATATTTTATTGATATATTTATATATAGAGATACATTGAAATATTTTTTAAAATAAATTTTGAAATAGAAAATATATGAAATTTTATTTAGGAGAGATAAAAAAAGAAGAAAATAGTATATTATTTTTATTAATATTTTTTTCTTTATGTTTGTAAGATTTCATTGGATATATTTTTAAAAAAGTAAATTTTCAAATAAAATTTACATAATTAAACCTCATAAACAGTTGAAAATTTTTATTTAAAAATTATATGTAATGTTTTATTGATATGTTTATATATCTATTTACATTGATAATAATTTATTCTTAATAAAAATAGTTTTTTATTAATAATAATTTTTTAAAAGAGTTTTGAAAGATTTTTATTCTTAATAATAATTTTTTATTTTCTTTTTCATTACTAAATAATTTATAACTACTGTCATTTTAAATTAATAAGAGATTTATATTCCCTTACAATAAATAGATGGTCTATTGATGATTAAACATATTTAATTTTTTTGATATTTTTTTCTCTTAGATCCTAAATCTGTTTGATTTAAAAGAAATTAGTGTTTAGAAAACTAAAAAAAAAAAAAAAAAACCAGAAATATATAGTTCTGTTTGTGTTACTTTTTGGGGTTTCAAAAAATGTTTATATGTGCATATATTCATTTTTCTGATACAATGAGTAAATAATACAGCTACCTTAGCCAAAGTGATTTCCATTATTAATTCAAATCATCATTTCATTTATTTTCTTTTACCTAGCATTAAATTATAGTTATATATAGATATTAATTTGAAGTTGAGGCAGAGGTTGGAAATTGAGTGGTAGCTTAATTTTATTTTTGGGTACCTATTAGGATTTTAAAATCTGCATTTATAAATTATGGATTAAATGATTATGTTTAGAAATTGGGTTGAATTTTATTATGAGACTAATTTATTATATAAAAATAGAATAAATAAATAAGAAGTAGCATTGCAAATAGTTGTACGACAAAGTGCAATACAAATCAACTACTCAATATTTATTTTAATCTAAACAAAACTTATACTTTAATATTATATAGATAAAAAATGAGTATATAACGAGCATAATCAACGTGTAATACGTCACACAAAATACTAGTATATATAAAAGAAATTAGTCATCCATAACGAGCATAGCTTGTAATATAAATTTTTATTTAAATAGTAAATATTTAAACTATTTTTATTGATTATAATAGATCATATAAAAATTATTATATAATACAGAATTTTATTTATAAAACTTATTAGAAAAAACAATTATATCATATTAAAAAGGTTCATTCCTGTTTTTTTTTTTACCAGAGGTTTTTTCATGTAATCAGGCCAGACTACAGTCCAGGTTCCGATTAAACCGGTCAAATTGGCCGGTTCGGTCCGGTCTGATTTTCAGAATAATGCTAAAAACACAATTCAATTAAAATTGAAACTCAAATCAGTGATCATTTAATAATTAATAAAAATAAAAATAATTGTCTTTAATATTAATTACTTAGTTAACAATCTAGCAAATTGAGTTTCTTCGAGTCTATCGGTGAATTTTGTATCTAAAATTAAAAGAAAAATATAATTAATTAGATCAAATTGGATGAATTGAAAGAACTAACTAAATTAATTAAATCAAATTAGCCGAATTAAAAGAACTAACTAAATTAATTAATTGTCCTTTAATATAAATTAAATTAAATTATGGATAAACAATTATCACAGAAACAAAGGTCCAATGTCTGCTTCCCAGTTTTCAAACATATGCAACAAAAAAATTAAATAAAAACTGGAAACAGATGTGCTTATGTCGCCAAGTGACCAAATTCTCAAAAGGCTAATTTAATAGTTATCAAGAGTCTAGCTGTGTGCGGAAATGGCTACCTCACCACCACGATTGATTCGTTCTGCATTAGGGAAAACAAACTTCAATTCCTGAAGGAAGCGGTAGGCTTTTTACCTCAGTTTGACCAATGATCTGGTTGATTTTGGAATTCAATATTTGATTTAGCTGAATAAAAAATAAGCAATTACATTAATAATAACATAAAAATCAAGAGAAAAAAATAAAAATCGCTACTGCTTTGCAAACCAAAAGAAAAATACAAACGCAAGACAAATCATCCTTTAGCATGTTTCGTACTAAAAATCATTCTACTCATAAACACATCAAGCGGGAGCCTGCAAAGAATAAAAAAAAATATATTCAACTATATATAGCTAGACTTTAAATTCAAAAATGTAAAGCTATAGTTTAGTTGAATTAAATTAGATTTTAAAAGACAAGGTTTTACTTGAATTAGATTACGTTTTAAAAGTTATTAATTTTGTTTACTACATATTAAATATTAAATTATAAAAAATAATTATGTTGGCCAATCAAAACACATAATATAAGGAAAAAAGTTAAAATTTTCTTAAAAAAGAAAAATAGAAAGATGAAAAAAGAGAACGTCCCGAAATTTTCTCTTTATTTCAGCTTTCATATATATATATATATATATATATATATATATATATATATATATATATATATATATATATAAATCTATGTCATCATCATCATCATCATCATCATTATTATTATTATTATTATTATATCATCATATAAAGGAGAATTATGGTTATTTTCCTCGATCCTGACGTAGCGAGTTCACCAAAGAGAGTGTATAATATTTGAGTATTTATTTTTAGCTTGGCTAGAATTAATTTGGGTTAAATTTTAGTCATCTTTTAAGATATAAAAAGATTTTAAATTCCAAGTATTTAATTAGAGAGAGAATCATTTGCCTTTTATAGACTTTTTATTCTCATTAAAATGGAGTTATTAAAAATTATGTTTCGTAATTAAAATGGAGAGAGAATTAATCTCAAAAAAAAAAAAAAAAAACTATTCATCTTTTAATTTCGAAAGTTCATTAATTAGTTAATTTTAAGGAGCATTTTTATTGCCTTTTATTTTATAAGTTTTCAAATTTAATTTTTTGGGCCATCAATCTATGAAAAGTTTACATTTTATCTATCTATCTATCTATTTAAATATATAAAAACAGAAACTTATCTATATAAATATATAAAAACAGAAACTTGGATGCTGATATGGTATAAAATTAGAGTTTTAAAGTGCTGAATTGATTTTTTTTTATTTATATTTTTAATCTAGAGTTTTTAATTTAGAATAGTTAATATCTATAATTTTTATGACTTTTAATTTCTACTCCTTTGTTTTATTTTCTTTTATTTTCTCCTTCTCCTTCTCCTTCTAAACGACATCATTATAGTAGTATTAATGACTAGAAGTCCATTAGTTGATAAACTAAAAAAGCAACAAATTTAAGTTTTTAAACCTACAATTAAGGAATTTGTGCAACTTTTTCCGTAATGAATATAAAGATTTGATTTTTTACAGTCATTTATTGATTGATATTCAATGAGTTGCTGCATTAATAGCGGTATAAAGAATATTTTTATTTTAATGTAGTTTTATTTTTTCACATAATCATCGTCTTGCTCTCATGTATAATTTTGAAAATGTTGTTAGCTTTGGAGATGAAATCGGAAGTAAATTATTTTTTATTATGAAAGAACATCATTTCTACAAATTTGATTACAACATGACTATTTGAAACACATAACTAAGTTATTTTTTACTTTGCCTATTTATGATGTAGGAACATTTGTTAGGAATTCTATTTTGCTTATAAATCATTGCTTTATAAATTTATCCATGATCATCAAAATATATGCTACTGTTGATTATTATTTGTGCAAGTTTTTAAAAACATAATTCCTATGGAACAAGTTTTCGCTGAAGACCAATAACTTTAAATTTTGTTAGATGCTTCAAATTTTCAGACAAATGGGACTAATTGGTCTTCATTCAATCCGTTCAAGATACAAAAAATAAAAATGTGAAACGTGTAAGAATCTTACATGAAGATCATCTCTATTGGATATGGAGTTTGTGTATAACAAATTTAATTATGCATGATAAAATCTTAAAGTAAATGATGGAAAAGTAGGAGGAACATTAGGTTACAACCGTGAAAAGTATTTTTTAATTAATATATGTTAATATTAGATTTAGATGTTGTTGAAACTTATAAGTACTGTTTTGTGCTGGATAAGTAGTAAATTTTTTAATAATTATAGGTGTTATTATTACCATGCGGTGATTTTTTTATTTGTTGTTTTCACTCTGCTGTTCAAGCCGGCCAAATAGTTGCAGACTCAACTTACCGTTCTTCAGCTCTTATTTAGCTCATTAGAGCTAATTTTTCCTTTTTAAAATGCTTTTGAGTTTAAAAAAATAAGTAATTGAACAATGAAGAGGAAACAAGAAAGGAAGGAAAAGACATAAAAATTATCTATATTTGAAATTTTGAACTCATGAATTTTTTTTCTTTTATATTTTGACTTGACCACTCACAATACCATCTTAAAAATACTAATTGTTTAAAAATGTAATCATAGAAGAATTTCTAAATTTGGTCTATACTAAGTTTAATAAAAAATTAACATTTAATATATTAAAAAATTCAAGTATCCAATTATTAATATTCTTAATATATATCCCCCAGCATGCAAAAGCCGAATCCTATTTGATGATGTGGCACAATGTTAAGAAATGTCAATGCTAACGTTGCTTTTTTTTTTTTTTAATTTTTCATTATTTTTATTTGATTATCTAACATGGAAAAACTAAATTATAAAACTCTTTATTTCTTTTTTTCAACAATTATTCCCATAAAAACTGATTTGTTTCAAATTTTTTCAATAATTAATAAACTAAATAATAAGTTTACTATATCCATGTTAAATTCATTGCATTCATTATTTGTTCGATTCAACCACGTGTATTTTCAAAATTTTCACTCATAATAATATATGGTTGTTAAAAAGTAATACTATTTAAAATTTTTCAAAAAAAAATAAAATTGTACATTTCACGAAACGCGGACATTTGACTTAGTTACTAATAATGCTCTTAAACAAAAATGATGTTATAATTTTTTTCAAAGAAAAATACTCCTAATGAACTATAATTATGCTTACCTGAAAATGACTAGATTTTAAAATTTCAGAAGTTTATCCAATTAAATTCTAAATGATAATTTAAAAATATTAATTTATTGTATCAAATATGGGATTATAAACAAAAATACATAAGGAAAATTCGAACCACCGGAACCCAAGAGAGAACCCATAAATCAGACCAAAACCATCCAAAAACCTGAACAATCTAGAAGCTTCTATCAAATCGAATCGAAAACGGATTTTAATTTGACAATTGGACCAAACCGCTCAATATCTCTCGCCACCAACTCCTCCGTCGACGACGACCTCAACTTCGGCCACCTCTTCGACGAGCGAAGCCTGTTCCACACGAAACAAGGCTCTCTCTCTCTCCTTGCGACGTTACTGTTTCCTTCCACAGCTTCTCTTCTTCGACTTTCTGGCGATTCCCTTTACTCAGGTTGGTCGAAAATCAGTTATCAATGCTTTCGATTAACTTATTCTGGATTGATTTGGTCATTGAATGAGGATTGAAGGGGGTTTAGAATTTAGGTTTCAATTTGAATAGAAATTTGGGACTTTGATAAAGTTAGGCCTTAGATGATGAAATTGAATTGGAAATTGTTTTTTTTTTTTTTTTTTTTTTTTTTGAAAAACTGGAACTAATAGGTTTTCGGGCTTCAATGGAAATGCTGATTGCTGAGGTCTATTGCATTGATTATACTCGACCTTAGTTCGATAAAAAGAAAATGCAAAGATGATGTCTTAGACTGATCCGTCCAAGGCGATGGGTCGTGACATTATGCTAATTCAAATTCAATATGCATCTAATCATCTACTATTAAAACTCATAATATTGCGATTCAAATTAATACTAACAGTCGTTCAATAAACAAGTGTTCACTTTGACATAATATGATTTCGTGGAACCCCCGGATGCGTCCGCAAAGGATAACAGCGTCAGGCGTCAGTCCTTATAAAAAATGAAACGACATTGTAATATAGGTACCCGGTCTCGAACGACCAGACGTCTCCATTAAGAACATAATGGTCGATTTTTTTTTTTTTAATATTTTTAAACTGTTTTCCAAAATGACAAATAGTCTTTTCCTTCATTTTTCATTTTTACCTCTCATTGATTCACATATATATGTGCTTCAATCGGTACTTTAGCTCTGCACCTGAAGAGCATTGCCATGGCTTCAAAGCTGTTGACGAAACTTGGAGCAATTCGAGATCCTAAAATCGCAGGAAACCCTAACCGACTCCTCCATGTCTCAAGACGACTCTTAAATAACCAACCAACTTCAACTACTCCTCTTCAAGCACCACCTTCACCTCTTGACAATGGCAAGAGTGTTGACAAGGAACCCAAACCAGTGTCATCTTTGAAGGACCTTGAGCTTGCTAAATTTTCAGCTATTGCTGACACCTGGTTAGTTAACTTAACTTGCCTTACATTGTTTTTGGATTTTGGGGCTGCTTTATGGAACTAGAGATCTTTCTATCGCTAAAAGCAATTTCAGGGTGTTCATATATGATTGCTATCAAATATTGTACTAGTTAATTTATGGGCTCTGTTTTGTGTCATAATCATCAACAGGTGGGATTCAGAAGGGCCATTTAAACCTTTGCATGCCATGAATCCAACACGAATTGCTTTTATCCGCTCTGCACTTTGTAGACATTTCAGGTAGATTGCTTTTATATGCTCTTATTTCCTTTTTGCTTCATGTTAATTTTTTTTTCTTGCATGATCTGAACATTGAGTGCTTTCGGCTTTCCTGTTCAAGTTCTTCTACTAATTATTTGGCAAGTGAGTTCTAATTGTTTATACCATATACACGGTGCCCTTGGAAAAAGGTGCAAATTAGCAAGAGCCAAGAGATCATTGGATATCTGTAATTGGCTAATTGCAATATGCAGTGCAAAATTACGTTTTCTTTATTGTTTGGACTATAAATATGAATATTCTGAGACTTTTATCAGTATGATGTTTATCTCATTTAGGTATTACTATAACAATCGCAAGGATTTTTTTTTATTGCACATTCATCCGTCTTAATAGTTTTAATTGTTTCAGGAAGAATCCACACGTGGCTAGGCCTTTTGAAGGACTAAAAATTGTTGATGTTGGTTGTGGAGGTGGAATTCTTTCTGAGGTATGTTACTTTTCTCACTCGGGCAATTATACAATTCCTACTCAGTCTTGTGCAACCAGCTATGTTTTGTCAGCTTCACATCAGAAGCCTTTCAGTTGCAGGTTAAACATTTTTCAATGTCTAACCCAAAATTTATGTCGTGATCCTTTTTAAACAGGCACTCATCAAGCACCTGATATATGGTATTTAATATCTGAAAGTTTCAGAAAAAGCTGCTTGTATTCATGTTTAAGTGTTTGATTTGTAATGAGCATCTTAGACGTGCTTCTATTTCGGCCTCCATGACGTAAAACAAGAAAAATTATTATCAGAAAGGTTGTTGTCTAGGGGAAACTTTTTGGAATTTACTGGAATTTCTTGGTAATTATGCAAAATAGATAATATATTTTATCTGCCCATAGCTGGTTTATTTATCATGGATGTTTCCTTGATAGCATATTCATATTTTTGTAAATGTTAGTTTGCAACTGTTATTTTGTGAACGCTTCTGCAAAAGTGTTTGAAAATTGCTCGTAATATGTCTCAGCATCTTGGCTAGAGAATTGATTGTTGCATTGTCATTAATATGAATTGGTAGCATGAGGATACTCTTCTCCGTGCATACAATGCGTTATTACAATTGATAATATATACCAATCTAGTCTGGCTACATATTTTTCCCTAATAAGGGCTTACTTTTTCTGGTGTTTATCCTTTCTTTTGCTTCTTCAGCCTTTAGCCCGAATGGGAGCAACTGTAACAGGCATTGATGCTGTGGAGAAAAATATCAAGATTGCTCGCCTTCATGCTGTACGATCATTTTGTATTTTAAACTACTCTGTGCATGTGCTCTAGTTGAAAATTAAGTTGTTCCTATATTCTGAGGATACTTTAGTTTAATTTGTTTTGGATCATTTTATCTTTTTTTACCGTACATATTACTGGAAAAGTTTCTCAATCATAGTACAAAATTGACCTCAATGCTGTCTTTTCCCCTAATCCTGTGGGTGTACCCCCTAATAATTTCTTCACATTTTTCGACTTTTTATGTATCTTATATAAGAATCACTTTTAGAACCTGCCTTTCTCTGTCCTTGTGTTGCTTTTGGGAAGAAAAGGAGGAGAGAATAGCTAAAAATTGTAATGCATGGAAAGACTATCACAACACTGAACTTGCTTCTATGATATTTACAGGACATTTACAGCATGCCCATAGTATATTTTGTATGGGATTATGTAGTATTACGGAATAGGATAAAGTGCATAGAACATTTGGGTGGGTAAGGCATGTTGACAAGGTGTGCCAAAATTGAGACTTGACAACTATCATGAAGTGGTAGGTTAAGGCTGTGTAGAGCTGAGTTCGGGCTCCTCCAGCCAATTTATGCATTTGGAGTTAATACTTAGATCTCAAGAGGAAGTCATGGTTTTGTCTTTTATGACAGAATGAAAAGAGGCCCTTATTCAGTTGAGTTTTATTCTTTATTTTCCCCCTTCATTGTGGGTCTTGGGTAGGAGTAGTCTCAATGATTTCCTTATCACCAGTCATGTATAATGCCAATAATTCCTGAATAATAAGTATGCTGTTACATTTCAGTGTTATTCGAACTGTCTCATTCAAATAAAATATTTGTAAGATTGAAATACTTTTAGTGTTTAACCAGTGCTTATTTTTTATTTTGAAAGTTCAAAATCCTTTTTAAATTTAGATTATATATTTATGAACTTTATCTATCTGCACAGGATATGGATCCAGTGACTTCAACCATTGAATACTGTTGCACAACAGCTGGTACATGGAATTTTTTTTAACCTCTTGTAGGTCAAGCATTCCAACAAGTTCGTTCTTTTATTTATTCAAAATTGGCATTGTTTTGGTCTTGCTAATTTGCTCCACCTATACAAGTGGAGGGTGGTATCCGCTTGTGAATAAGAGTTAGTTATCTGTCTAAGATATTCAATGTTCTCCTTTTGCTCCTCTTGAGTATTTAATTCCCAGGTGAGATTAACCTCGCTTGCGTCACCCAATACAGCTACTGCTTTTGAATCATCTCTGCCTAGTGTAATTATTGATTCTCTGAATTTTCCCTTCTTTGTGGAAGTCCTGTTCTGAAATCATGTTACTCACATGCTTTGATATTGCATTTACAATAACTATGTCGTATGTTTGCTTGGAAGTTCCACTGGTAATTGTAATTGTCTTCTGTATATTCTTCATAAGTAGGATCTTTTCATTTAAAGTTTATGATTTAAAAATATAATGTAGTTCAATTCTAAAATTCAATGCTTGACGAAACATTTAAATTGTGTTTTGAGCATTTGAGGTGATATTTGAACAGAAAAGTTAGTTGAGGAGCAAAGGATGTTCGATGCTGTGATTGCACTAGAGGTTCTCTCTCTCTCTCTCTCTCTTATATCATCATATAGACCTGCAATCTTCTTATATTCATAAGCTCCATGCCAATCTGAATTCATGAGAAAATCAAATTGTTGGTTCACCCTGTACTTATCCTACTAAGCCAAAGTTTCTCCATCCTAAACACTTCATCTCAGAATTTAAAGATTATCCTGCTTCAAAATGCTTGCCTTATGATTTTGGTGATAGAGAGAACCTTTTTGCTTAATGGAGAGATTATGATGAAACATCTAAAATGGAAGCTATGCGACTTGTGTGACACTATATCAAATCCATAATGTTTTTATTATGCTTCACTGCATCAAATCATGGAGTAATTAGGCATCCTGCATCCACATTCATTGATGGACTCAAATGGCCTCTTCTATGCTAAGAATGGGGGTGTAAAGCAAAAAAAAATATATATTTTTTTTCATGAAGTGATACTTTCTTATTATCACATTATTTCTGGTGAATTCAAAATTTACTAGTACTTCATAGGAAGTAAAAGTTAAGAGCTAAACTTTGAACTAAATGAAGCTCAGTGGGAAAATGGCAATGTTTTTAAAATAGTTTGATGAGTTTTAAGCCAGTGAAAAAAATTGGGATTATGCTATATCCATCCAAAATACTTAAGAGGACGAGTCGTTAAGATTAGAAGAGTAATAATGGAAATATGCTTCAATTAGATAGCTGCAATTTAGCTTTAGATGGTATCAGAAGTCTGTTAAGATTTGACCTACAAAGAGCACTGTATAATGGTCAATGGAGATAGTCTTTTTAAGCAATATTAACATTGACAAAAATTAATTTTGCTCTGATTCTTTTCAAACTGTTTTAATGTGAATCCAATTTGTTTGTAAATTCGGAAGTTTGCACTTAGGTAATTGAGCATGTAGCAGATCCTGCTGAATTCTGCAAGTCTCTGGCAGCACTAAGTTGTCCTGGCGGAGCTACTGTGATTTCAACAATTAACCGTTCTATGAGGTCATATGCAACTGCCATTGTTGCAGCAGAGTACCTTCTCCATTGGGTATGATTCTTATAGTTAATTTTGCATGTTTCTTGATTTCCATGTTTTTTACCTGACTGCCTGTAAACCATTTGCCTTAATACAGTTTGTACTTGGTCTTGCTTCATTATCCATGTTCCCCAAGTGCTGAATAAATTCCTAAATAACTTACTATCTCTTCCTCTTATTTTGCACCTTCAAATTCATTGTTATAAGACGGAGACTTTAGTAGGAAATTTTTTTTCAACATTCTAGGCTTGCGGCCAGAAGGAGATAAAGTCGGATCATCAAGTGGTCTCTGGTTTATATTAAATTCAATCCTCTAATTTTGAAGATTCCACTTTGTTTCCAAGTGTCGCCTTTTCCGACTGCTTAGAACTAATATGTATTTCACATTAGGTAGTCATAAAATTTTCTGTAACTGTTCAGTTCTGGGATCTGGTAGTAATTAACCTTAGGACCACACGGAAAGTACGATTTCAAAATGTATGGTTAAATGTTTATGCATATATGCATGCATTACTATGTTTATGCTGATAGTAGATGTCATGCAGCTTCCGAAAGGCACCCATCAATGGTCGAGCTTCCTTACTCCCGAAGAGCTAGTTCTGATTCTACGACGTGCTTCTTTCGATGTAAGGAAAATGTTTTTCCATTGTTGATTTACTTTGGTCACTGCTTTATACACAGTAATATTATCTTTTGGTTCTGCGTTGTCCTGTCCTTGCTCAGGTTAAAGAAATGGCCGGATTTGTTTACAACCCCTTGACTGGACGCTGGTCTCTTTCTGATGATATTAGTGTAAACTTTATTGCTTTTGGTACCAAAAGTTGCCAATAAAAACATCTACACACCATTTGGTGCAACACTTTTTATTTCTTTATTTGTAAAATTTGAGTTCTATAGATTTTGATTTCACCGTTATAGAATAAATATTCAGGTAAGGTTAAGTTGTTTGGCAAAATTAATTGTTTTATTAGTTATTAGTTGTTTTAGTTGTATTTAATTATTAGCTGTTTGAATAGTTGTTCATGTGACGCTAAAAAACTAAATATAACATGAGTTAACTTTTTATAAAACATTATTTTAACTTTTAAAAATTAATTTAAACGTTATGTCACCGAATAATCTAAAAAATAGTATCAAATACTAAAAACTATTTAAAGAGTTGTTGTCGGCCTAAGGAATTTGCTGCAATACTAGAAAATTCGCAGTGAAATAGACCTCTCATGGGGCTTTGCAGCTGTATTTCAAAATACCAACGTTGGTCCATAAACTTGGACAACAACCATACAATTATAGAAGAAGAAATCTACGTTAGAGACTTTACCAAAAATTTCCCGTTCAATTTGTAATATCGTTGCCTAAATTCCACATCGAAATTGAATAAGCACGTACGAGGAAGAAAAGTGTGTATGGAGATGCCTTTAGTACGAGTGGGAAGGCCTTCTATTCTTGGAAATAACTTTAATACTATCAAGTTAAAATTCAAAAAAATAAATTTTAATTTTCTCTCTAAATTTTCATTAAGATTTTTCCATTTATTAAGAAACTAATTAATTTTCTTAAATTTCAAAATTAAAAATAATTATAAAGATACTTATTATATTTAATATAAATAATAATAATATTTAAAAAACGTTATTTATTATTTATGAAAATACTCGAGACGAATCAATTTTTTTTTTTTTTTTAATCGCAAGATTCCAATCAGTGGAGAATCAAATTGGAAGTAAAATAAAAATAGAACCTTAAGAAATAATCCTGAAGCGGACAGGTAGACACTTTGGAGTCGGTTTTACATACAATAAAAAATTATAAATTATAAAAACCATAAATTTATTTTATAAATAAATAAATAAAATCCCCCAAACGTCCAGTAGAATAGAAAGCACCCACCATGTCGTTGATATTATTGAAAAGTCCCTCCTTCTCCAATTCTGCTCTGGACCAGAATTTCCAATTCCCAGCCACTTCAATTCCACTTTCTACTTTGAAATTTTCGAGACATGGAAAATGGGTTTCTCTAAGAAACAAATTTCGCGCGAAGTCCGATACAAATGCCAACGAACAATTATCCCAGGAAAGTGTTTCAGCCTCGACCGATGGCACTGGCAGCAGTTCAACTGCTTTCTTGTCCTTTCTTTGTCCCCTGCTCAGGCTCTTATCTGTAAGTTATGCGAGTTTGTGTTTCTCATGTGAAATATTTGCTTGGTTTGTTAGGATGAACTGAAACACAAGGAAGTCCAATTCTAGATATAGAATTTGAAACACCAACAATGTGATGAGAGATTCATGTTAAGTTTTGTTCATTTTTTTTACATAGTTACAAATGACCATGGAATTCATTTCATTTGCAAATAAATTTCATGTTTGGATTGGAAGTAGAATTCATTTATAACAGCTTCTACTTAGAATTTATTAGCTTTATTGTCTTGTTTACTTCTTAAATTGAAGAGTTTATTTGAAAATTCTAATAATTTTGGTAGAATTTGATTATTCAAGTATAAACAATTCCGCATATTTTAAAATTTAGAATTCTAAATGAATTTCCAATTATGCCAAACTCCTCAATTAGTGTCGATGTATAAATTAATTCTTTCAAAAATTGTATGGACTTCATTTATTCCAGACAAGCTCAGTGTATACCTCTATATCATGTTAGATTTCTAGTGAGATTCTTGCTGGAATTAGGTGAGAGTACCCTAATTGCAACATTTAATCAAAATCCAGTGACTAAAAATTTTTTTGAACATAATAAAAGTTGAAGACGAGTTCCATAACTTTTAGTGAATAATTACCCACTTTATGTACTCTTGTGCATTTTTTAACTGGAACTTGCTGTGATATGATTAATCACCTTTTTTGAAGGTGGACTTTCCATTGTTCTCAAATTAATCTGTCTTTGATGATGCATAGTGGAGGGCACAATTCTTGTTGTCAAATGAAACTCAGAAATAAGTTCTAGTTATCTAGATGGAGATGAATTATCAAGGAACCAGCCAGGTTAAAAAATGGATATAGAAAAGAGGGACTGGAGAGGGATGGGGAAGAGAGAATGTGTATTAGTGCTCCAAGCACAGATCTTTTTATGAGATGTTGCTTTACTATCTCCTCCAGATGCTTCAGAAATTCATAAATTAGATGATAAAGTAAGTCCAAGAGATAAGAATACAGGTTCTCTCTCTCTCTCAATGCATTTGTAAGAATTCACTTATTGAAGTTCTGTTGTTCCATAGAGTTGTGACAGACATTGCAGTGTGTCCTCAGTAAATTGGATGCTATTAGGTTGTCAATTCCACTGGTAACCGTATAGGTTGTCAATTGTTTGCATGAACCAGCCGCTTTTAAGACACATGACTTCATGACGTGGGTGCTTAATAACACAAGCCTAAACCAGGAAAGGAATGGCTGATTGGTTAGGTGGCTTACACCCTTTGTTTCTTTATAGTGCTTACTAAAAACCAATACTTAAAGAAATAATTAAAGGAATTAGCAGCAGCACTTTGTAAACCCATGTAGCGTGAGATGACATCTTCGGTTAATTTCTTTGTATCTAGTGTCTTGACTTAAAACTAATATCTAATATAATTCTCATCACATTAAGAACTAATGTATTTTCCTGATATAGGACTTTCATTATTGGAGTGAATTTTGCTTTGTAGTTGAAAAAGAAGGAATAAGAGACATTTAATATGATTTTTTTTTTTTTTTTTTGCAAACAAAACTAAATCTGTATTTCATCTTTATCCATATGTTTTCTATATTGGTTCATGTACTTAATTGTTCAATATTGTTCACTTTTTTTTGGCATTTTTTCTGTTAACTTATATAGAGATAAAAACATGTTTAGTCTACATTAAAAATTAAGGTTTGCTAATTTGATGGTTCATAATGCCATTTTCTAACTCTTTTTTAACCTGCATGAATTTGCTAGACTATTGGCATCTTGATTACTAGTTTGCCAAAGATTCGAAGCTATATACCTTTTGTTTGTTTTTAATTTGATTTCTTATATCTCTTATCTGTTAGACATTCTATGGTGTATTGCAGTAGGCTGCAAATGCCACTTGATTTCTCACTTTGGCCATATGAAGTATGGTGTCCAATTCTCATGTTGGTCTTCTACCTCATCTTACCAGACTACGTTTTTCTTCTTTCTTGCAGGGAGGAGATCCCTCTCGAGAACGAAATAATGCTTTGGAGGTAATCTTTTGAAGAGTAACAGTTTTTCCATTTAGTTCACAGTTGTTGACTTGAGGATGGTTCATATAACAAGAGTCCTCCATCTTTTAGTTCTCATTATTTTAGATTTTATAGGTTATTTCTGCTTAAGCCTTTAGGTTAAATACATAAATATGTCCTGGAACCATATCCAGATGTATGATACATCTGTTCTTTTATAAGGATAATTATATAAAAGAAATTGACTATTGTTGTCAATTTTAACTTAAATCTCAACATTTAAGATGTTTCAGTATCATGAAATGGATGTATAGAGAAAAAGCTTTTTTTTTTTTACTAAATTCTTGATTCTGCAACACTGTTAGTCAAACTTTTATCTTCACTTGGCAGTATTTGATTGCTTTATCTTTGTGCTGCCGCTCTTTTACAATCTCTTCAAAATTTAGACCACATATTTTCAAAAGAAAAGGTGGTGGGACACTTGCCATCTCCTTAAGTTCAAGAGATGACGGGTGGTAAAATGTTGGCTTGGGATATTTCATGCAAAACCATGTGAACATCCAGTCTTTAAGGGAAAGGTTAATAAACTTCAGGAAAAAAAAAATTGACATCCTATAAATTCTCTTGTATTATCATTATCCTGATTCTCACCATTCCTGATCTGGTAAGTTCATCCCCAACGCCCTTCCCTGATCCATAAATGTCTTGTGAAAGCTAATTCTGATCTATCATCCATGATCCTAAAATTGCAAAATGTTAGAAAGTGACCTAGAAAACAGTTCTTAGTCTTAATCTTCTCTTTTAATAATAGTAAAAGCCCATAAACAGTAACCTTTTGAGTGAAGAATCTCTAACTATTAATTCTGATTTCCAAAATACTTCTAATTCAAATCTGTTAAAATCTTCTAATGGAATCTACAAAACAAATAACATCAGCTTTAATAATTGTTCTTTTATTTCTATAATTCATCATCCTTGAATTCCCCTGAATTAAGCATCTCCTTGTCTATGACGTTGCAACTACTATTTTATCGTTTTTTAAGAGAAAATCTCAGCTTTTTGATTCCCTAATCACTCCTTCACCTTTCCTACAATAACTAGTACCCTTCCTCAAACTTGTTACTTCCTCCCTCTTCCTTTCTTTTCCCTTCAAATCCCTCAAAACATTTAAAATTTCTCTTCAAAGCCCTCAAGTATTATTCCCGCCATTTCAACAAACTTTGGAACCTAACTAGAGGTTTTAAATAAAAATGGACATGGGGTTTTGAAAATTAAATTCATTTAGAAGTTGGAAAAATATCTCATATACTTTTATAGTTTAGAATAAAATACATTGTATTCTGAATTTAACCCTGTCATATCTTAAAGGATGTATATAGAAAGGCTCGAATTGACCAGCAATTTACCTTTTAGCTGATCCAGATGCTTATAATAGTAGGTAGCAACATCTTCATTATCAACCTTGGCTCGATTTCCGTGGGGATCAAGGTCATTATCAGATAGTTTCGACAACCAAGAGACAACAATTTCAAATTCTCCTAAACATTTACAGCTCTATGAATTTGGTATGCTTTCTTTTGAGTGTATATTCAGCATTGACTGTTATTGTTCTTCATCACATGCAGAAAATATCTTGTTATTTTCTTTTTCTTCATTATGAGCAGGATTGTTATTTTATTAAGTAATTCAGCAATTTTTTCATATTTAGGAAAATCACAACAAAAGAACCTATCTGGCAATACTTCACATCTCGTTTTTATAAAAACATTACATTTCCATCCAGGAAGTAATGATTTCTCTCTGTTGTTAATTCCCTCTTTGCATATGACATTCCTTTGTAGAGAAGTCACAGATATATTGTAGAAAGCTAAGGCTACTGAGCCCAAAAATACCCCCTAATCTGCTGCCACCAAGACACCCACCAAATCTAATAACCTTACCCATCAGATTCAAAATTCCTCATTGTGGAAAAGGCAGCAAGTAAAGCCTATTCAGAGAATTGCTTGGGGCAGAATTTAGGATAGTGCTGCTCTCAAACATTGTGGGTCTTCTTTAAAGGTTGAGGTAATGAGATTGGATTTCCTATTGCACCAGTGCCATTCAAAGGGTGCTTTCATGACTGAGATGGAGCTTCTCTAAAAACACCACCAGATTAAGTATATATAATGTGCACCAAGAACAGTTTCAAGGAAGATATGTAGAAGATGCCAGCTACAGCTTGTGAAGACTATTGGCATGGAATGGTTGAGTCTATTCTAGGGAAATCAAACACCAAAGTGTCCATTTTGACATGTAAAAGTCAGGATCTTAGCTCAAATTTTAAATGAGTTGGTGTTTTCACTTGGTTCATCCTGTTGAGTTTTGTCCGCAGTCCGTGGTTTAAATTGTGGCTGCAATTACCGTCAGGGTGTTGTTGGTAATTTTAAATAACTGAGGCCAGACTTAATGAAATAGAAGTTGCACATATTACATGTTAAGAGTAAAACAATCTTCCTTGAAACACTGTGCATGGGATCTACTCAACAATGCAAAGGTTGAACACATTGAAGCTGCAACAAAAAGGAAAGCAAGGTTCATTTTTTGGCAACCCTAGATCTTTTAGTAGATGATGCCTTATATAGTTTATTTGAAAAAGATCCATATAGCCATCTACATCCACATTGGGAATGTGGCCAACTTGAGTTGAGTATATACACTGTTGACTAATTAATTTACTACCAACCAATTAATAAGGATATGAAGTGTAACTGGAGATAAATTATGGAACCTGAAGGTTTAAGCTTTTGAAAAATAGATTTATGTAAAGATTTATACTTTCTCATCGCACTGTGTTTTATGTCATTCATTTTAGTTCCATATATTGAACGTTGACTATTAGCTTGCCACGTAACTATTATATCATTTCATACATTATACTTTATTCTTCCTATTTATTTTCATGGACTAATAATATGCTTCGAACTAAGTCTTTACACTATTGGTAAGTTATTATTTATTCTTTCTAGGATGGGAATTTTTAAGTTAAGCTTTCTTATACATCTTTTCAAAACAGAAGCATGTCCCTTCTGCCGGAGGGTACGAGAAGCCATGACTGAGTTAGACCTTTCAGCTGAGGTAAGCAGTTCTTTGAAGAAAGAATTACAAATCCAAATCCTCCATCTCAGTTTTTGCACATATTCTGCAGAAAAAAACCTATTTTTGAAGGATTTAACTGTATAATTTTCTTCACTCTAATTAATTATGTTCTGCCATGTTTTTGGGCTTATAGTTCAATGGTACAATTAATGGGCCACAACTGATAAGCTTAGCCACATTGCCTGAGAATATTTAACATCATGCTTCCATATGAAAGGCTTCTGTTGTGTCTAATTCCAAAAAGATAACCTATATATATCACTTGTCTTGTATGGATCAATTTCGTAATAGTTAAGAAGTGAAGAAAATAAATACAAGAGAGAATATTTTTAAGGTGGAAAATCCGTAATACGCTAAAGTTTATTACAATTATCTTTCATTCTGGTGTCTGCATGCTACACTCTAGGCATAACCAACGTGAACAAATAGAATGCAATACTCCATATGGAATTCCTTAGTTAAAACGTTCACCAATTGATTTTCAATGCAACAAAAAGTAATCAATCATGCAAGATTTCACCTTTTTTCTCTCTTTATTTATTTATTATTTTTTCTTTCAATACATGTGGTTTGTTTTCTTTAAACTATGTTATAGTTATTTTCAATTGCTGCCTTATTATCAGGAGCAGATCAATATTGTAGATTTGGGGGCCACCGTTACTCCCAAGTTTTTAAAAATTCAATTTTCCCCTCTCAATTATATATATAAATTGGACTTTTCAAAAATTCAATTTTTTTTCTCTTTTTATATATATTTTCAAAGATACTCGTATCTCCCCAATTTTGCATTAATTTTCCTTTTTTTTTTTTTATTTTTGGCCCCCCCCCCCCCCCCGCGAAACACTTAAAGGACAGTTCTGCCCCTGCTTATTATCACAATTATTCCACAGTTCATCTCTCTTCTGAGCTAAGCTCACTTCTCTTCTCAGTTTATTCCTTGTCGAACATACATTTATAATTCCTAGATGATCTTGACCTCCATAGTTATACATGGAAACATTCTTTGCACAGGCAAAGTAGCTATCTAGGAAAATTTTCTCTCTTTTTGATGTCAAGTATTGAAGAAATTGTGTTCCCCATTTTATAATGTAATATTAAATATCGTGATTCTATCTGATTTCCTTCCCAAGATACTGCTTTGGCAGGTCGCTTGAAATCACATATTCATGTGGATTCACAAAGTTGAGCTTGTATAGCTTATTGCAAATTGTAGGGAAAAGCTGTTGTATCATGCCTGTTTTGACGACTAAATTTCTATTTTCTGCTTCACTTGCCATTTTGTTTTCCTCATGTTGGCTATTGGACATATGTTGCAGGTGTATCCTTGTCCAAAAGGCTCTGCAAGGCACAGGGAAATGGTCAGAAAAATTGGTGGCAAAGAACAGTATGTAATTTGATCCATGTTGCTAACTTACCATACTATTTTGCTTTAATAAGTTGAAAAGGTTCTTGAGTCCAATCTTATATTACAAAGGTATTAATGTGGTTTTGACCAGACATCATGCAATTATTCTCAGTCAGATTCAATATCTAAGTTATTTGATCCTTTATCATGCCTATCAGTTTCATCATGTAAATCAAAGTAGCTACGGAATATATAAAAAGTAATATTTGTGACATGAAATATTAGTTTGTTGTGGGAGAAGAAAGTGTTTTGGGTTCTATATGGGCGTATGCTTATGGAGTTTTAGAGGGGTCTCTTGAATGTTATCCAGCTCGAGTAGAGGGCATTCCTTTTTAGTTTCTTTTTTATGTTTCTTGTTGCTAGTTGTATTGGAGTTATAGGTGAGGGGAGGGGGGGTTTCTTTTCCTCAATAGTTGTACGGTCACTTATTTCTTTTCAATAATATTTTTATATATCACCAACTATTGCATACCAGTTGTTAGTATATGCCATATGGGTACTTTTGATGATGATAGTTACCATTAACCCATCTGTCCCTTGGATTGGTCAAGTATAATTTTGTTGAAGCTTGTTCTATTGCATTAATTCGTCTTTTCCTTGGTAAGTTTTTGCGTTGTTGAATCTCCATGCAGGTTTCCTTTTCTAATTGACCCAAACACTGGTATTTCAATGTATGAGAGTGGTAAGTAATGCAGGAGTCCTTATTCCTTATTTCTTTTTTTTTTTTTCTTTTTAATTTCCTGTAATTTCCTGTATGATTTGAATTCCTCTTGGTTGTGGTGTGCTAAAAAATATGTGCATCTGCCACTCCTTTATCCCTCACAGCTTTTGGCCCTATGCCCTTCGTATAATTGGCAGTGGTACTTCACTAGTACAGAGTACAATCTGAGTGAAATGTAGTAATTGCAAAATTATTCAATTGCTATAGGCTAAAATTGATCTGTCTTTATCCTAGACAACACAATCATGATTGGTTGATCCTAAAATCCTTCAGCTTCTATTTTGAATTGGATATTAAAATATAATTAGTTTTTTGTATTAGTTGTGCTATGTGATAGAAAAATATCTAACAAAATAAAAGGCAACTTTTAAAGGACAATAGTGACCTGTGATTATATATGGGATTGAATGTTGGCCCCCGAATGCCCAACATGTTCACAAGATGAATGTTGCTGAGATGAGAATGTTAATATGGATGTTTGGTTACATAAGATTGGATGAATTAGAAATGGTCGCATCCAACAAAAGATACAAGTAGTCCAAATTGGGGATAAAATGAGGGGAGGGCGTTTGAGATGGGTTTATCATGTCCTACATATACCCTTAGATACTCTAGTTCGTGATACGTTGATGTCGAAAGTGTCAAACGAGGTAGAGGTAAACTTAGAACCACATGAAGAGAAGTTATTTCTACGGATCTATTATTTTTGGACATTAGTGAGGATGTGGCTATGAATAGAGCAGATTGGAAGCAAGGGATTCATATAGATGACTCCAACTAGTTTGGAATTAAGGCCTCGTGTTGTTGTGTATCTGAATTTGGAGGGGTTTCACTCTTATTTTTTTTTTTTTGTTATTATATTGTTTTACGTTTCTTCTAGTGTTAGAGAATTTTAAAAATTTTCTTAGTACCTTTTCCATGTTTTAGACTCACGGTTAATCGGGATTTGGGCATTAATGTAACTAGTAAACATTTTTTAGACTGATTTTTTTTAAGTATATAAAGTGCATTATTATCATCTTACCATCATATCTCACATCTTTTGAAAGCCTGGTTGTGTATCACTCTGTTTTATACTCTTTCTGATAGGTGACATTGTGAAATATCTATTTCAGCAATATGGTAAAGGGAGAAACCCCTCAGTGGGACTCTTGGAAAGGTGTTAAGACTTGACATTTTTTTAATTGGTTGTATTTCTTTCTTTCTTCCTTCTTTTTTTTTTTTTTTTTTTTTTTGTTTTTTGGTCTAACTAATCTCTTTCTCTCCCTCTTTTCTTCAGCACCTTGTTTACAGGATGGATGCCAACAATTCTTCGTGCTGGCAGAGGGATGACCAAATGGGAAAGGGTGAAATTGGATCCACCACCCAAGAAGTTGGAGCTTTTCTCATATGAGAACAATCCAGTAAGAAAATGCTTTCTTATAACTATAGAATACAAATTTCTGTTTTATAAATGCTTTATATGTAGTCTCTTTTCTTTTGTTTGTCATCCACCTAGTAAGCAATACTTTTTACAGTAATTTTGTGTTTTCCCCTTCTCTCTCTTGTGAATAGTATGCAAGAATCATACGGGAGGCATTATGTGAATTGGAGCTTCCGTACATACTTCAAAACGTTGGAGCAGGATCTAAGAGAGCAAAATTGCTGCTAGATGTATCTGGATCGCAGGAGGTCAGCTTCCTTCAAACAATATCTAAGTATGCAGGGTGGCCTAGGTTCTGAACCTTCAAGGCAAAGTGATGCCCCGAAGTTTATTAACTGTGCTTCCTTGCATCGGCTATAACTAACGAAACATATTTATGTTGAAGAAGAAATTTTAAAAATGCTGTTTTTCATGAACTTATTCCTTCCCATTTTGATCTTTTAGGTGCCATTTTTAGTCGACCCCAACACGGGCACTCGAATTGGTGACTACAAGAAGATCTTAGCTTATATATTTGAGGCTTATTCAACAGCTCCAGAATAATCTTCTTCAACACCAGGTTCTACGTCACTTGAAAAATGCTAGTAGGCAATCATGTACATGCTGTATAATCTGTATTATATAATGTCATGACATACTGTACAATGTCATGACACACTGTATAATACTTAATTTAATGCCTAGAGGGATCTCTCTTACAATTGTTAGTTCGTGTTTCAACTTTTGACTTTGTTTAAATGATATTTGACACTACTGGATGGTGCTTTGAAGTAACATTTTTATTCAACTCACAATTATCCATAACCATGAACTCAAAATTATCCACGAATTCGATTTATTTTATAATCTTTATTTATTTAAAAAATAACTAAAAATAGTAATAGGATATAAATTATAATAATACTTGTGAAATTTGATTATGGGCTCGATCTAATTAAACTGAATTGTTGCAACTCAAAACTCAAAATTACATGACGTCTCATACTTCAAAATCATTTCTTTTCTGTAAATTATCTCAATTCCAAAAATAAGAATTGACAAAATCGAATTCATTTAAATTAAAGTCCTGCAAAATTTAGCTTCCCAAACAAGGGGTAAGGGATGGAGAAAAAGGCAACTCATGCACATAGAGGAATTGTAGCAAGATTATCACGTCTTCTCTGAACAAACATCTTCTGAAATTGCTCGAACCTACCATCCTTGATTGCTTCTCTTATTGATCGGAAGAACCCGAGGTAATGGTGGGTATTATGTCTGCAACATCAAGTCATCATCACAAAATGTTCTATTATTATCATGATGGTTATAATTACTGAAGAAAAAAGGATAATCATACATTTCTAATAGAATCTGAGCCAACATCTCATGGACGTTGAGGAGGTGATTGATGTAAGCTTTAGTATGATTCTGGCAAGTATAGCAACTGCAGCTTGCAACAATTGGTGATGTGTCTTTCCTACAAGAAAAGAAAACAAATCATCAAAACAAGTTTGCTTCATACTTGCTCTCTCGCTGATATATATGTAATTTTTTTTCTGGGCTGGTTTCTGATTTGAGTCCTTGGGTTTCCGAAGGTTGACCTATTTGAGAATTTCCAAATCTGCACTTATTTTCAATCCCTGAAGCAAAAGTTTGAAAAAAAAAAGGGAAGTCTCACGAAAATGGAAAAATTGGAGTCTCTTTTCATGTATTTCTGCATTTAACAACTTTCTTCGAGGATATAAAGAAAAAAAAAAGAGTTCTCAAAACGTCAGTTTCAGTACCAAATTCTAATTAAAGTCCATCTATAGTTTTAGCTGCTGATGGATTATTTTGTTATAACAAAGTTGAAAAAGTTAAAAGAAATTAACTAATTATACCTGTAAACGGTTGCTTTCAGGTTAATCTTTGTTTGGTCTATTCCCATCTCGGTTGACTGAAAACTGGAAGAATTCATTTCAATCTGGTCCAGTGGAAAGGTAAGTGCAAACCCTCCAAGTGTTAGATTATAAACATACCTAAGAAATGTTGCAAAAGAATGTCAAGAAGTTCCAAAGACAGTTCACGAAGAAAAAGAAGCTCAGAAAGACAAATTAAAAACTGAGGTCCATACGATGAATCAAAAAGATCAATGCCAGCAGCAACACCCTGCAACACCTCCTCTGTCAAATGCAAAATGGAAAATAGATATATTATCTGAAACCACGCAAGCCAGCAAAGTAATAGATATGTAGTAGATTTCACATTCGAGAAACACACGAAAACAGAGACAAAAAGTAAATCGATGATTGAGAAATAAAATATGTTCCTTGAATTAAAATTTCAAGGTGAGAGCATCTTTAAGGTAGTAGATTTGTAGTTAAACCATTAGGAAAGCAAAAACATTGTCGCCAATTTAAATTGTCTACAATAGATGCTAATATAACAGATGAATGTTTTCTAGGGGCAGGCAAATTGTCTATAATGGGCATATGCGAAAGATTTTGACTAGAAATCACAAAGTACAAATATGTCTCACATTGTGTTGTCTTTTCTAAAGAATTAAACAAGTCCACGAAAAAACAAAAAGAAAAACAACAAATAAGTAATCATTTAATTGCAATTTAGTAGATTTATGTATTGAAAATATTATTGAAGCTACATTAAAACTCAGTTTGAATTTAATCTTAAACCAGAATAATTATTAGCATTTGATGTATAAAAACACACATTTGTACCCAAAAAAAATAAAAGTTAAAAATATGAATCCACACCACACTTAACAATGTAGAGGAACAAAATTGCAGAACCACCAGAGATGCAACATGAACTCAAGAATTCTGGTATGATTTCCACACAAAAGAAACTAGAGAAGTTGTCATTTCTAGCTTTTACAAGGCTTAAATTCGAATCTAAGGCTTAAATTTTATTGTTACAGAATTCCAGAAATATAGTCAGTAATGATTTGAGAAAGAGGAATTTAAGTTTTTCTTGCATAAATATTTTCAAATAGACCAACAGATGACTGAAAATTAAAAATAAAAGAAAAGGACAAACAGAGATGATCCGCTATATAACGGCTGTTGAAGATTAAACAGCTTTAGCATTGATGATTATGGAAATCTCTTTACAAAATGAAATTTTAATATAAACAGTTAAAAAAAAAAAATTCTTACATGGACTTCCATCACTTCCATTCTCAAACTATGTAAAACCTCCATAGTTTTAGCATCTCTTTTTAAGTTCTAGGCCTGATTAGAATATTCATGTGGAGCTCAAATCAGAAAAGTTTAACCCCAGTAGCATAATTTATAAAATTTTCCAATAAAGTAAGACATAAGACTTATACGAAGTACCATTCATTACCAACAATCACAAGAACTTAAGCACTCAGGAGAAAGGACCAACATACGTGATATATCTTCGAACTCTAAAAAATTTCCACAGTTAGTGATTCAAGTGGTGATGAATTCAACACATAGGATAAAAGCATCCCCCAAGTGTAGCCCATAACATCAAAAGTCTGAAAGGAATAACTACAGCCAACCAAATACCTGGTAGTCCAAGCCCAGAGATAAGGCGCGGCTTTTCTCCTGGTAAACTTTCCTGAGCATTTCATAAGAGTATTAGAAACCCAGCATTATCAAAGGAAACACTCAATTTTTTCTGTGCCAACAACAATCTCCTACAAAAATTCCATGAACTCGTCAAATAAAGCCAAAAAGTAATTCATTTATTTTGTTTATTCATATTTTCATCCCACGAAGTTTTAGACAAAAAAAAAAAAAGCCTTGCATAGAGAAATCAACACGACTCCCAAATTAATACGAGGCAAAGCAAAATTTAATGAAATACCATAAAATATAATATCACCTGAACCCTGCAATCTGAAAATTTTTTCATATTTTGGCTTGCATTAGTTGACAGTAGTTCAAAGTGAAATAAGAAATCCAAGATAATATTATCTAATGGGACATGAATCTTTATTTGTTCCTGTTTAAAACATTAGCAATGAAGTGAATCGGCCACTTAATAACAGTAGAACATCTTACAATTACGGTATCAATCAAAGCAGGGCGCTCATCCATGCTCTCACCAAGCCCAAATCCTCCAATCCAATATCCTGCAGCAAACTTTTTCTTATCAGTTTGAGAAGATGATTAAACCAAGGGTAAATTAGATTTTCATTCCAGAAGTTTAACCAGAATTACAAGTCAGCATAATGATTGTTAAAAATTACAATTCTCTCTCATATTTTTTTATCATCTTTTATGAGTCCCCGTTGTCACAATTTCATATGTTATTTTACGAATGCCCCTATAATAAAGCCTAAAAATTACTCTTTTGCTTGAACAATTTCAAAGCATACAAGCAATGGAAATTCACACCATCAGAGAACAAACTATGCCGATGCACTAAATCTGTGTGCTCTAACTTTAATAACATAAAGTTAAACAACTAGCTAGTACTGCCACTCTCAAATTCACAACTAGAAGGTGAAAATCAAGAGAGAAAAACTGATAAAACTATAACCATATCACAGAAAAATATTTAAAAAATGCATGAAATTTTGAGTATGAAATGCTCACAATTGTGAACAATGGAACAGTTCATAGCCAACGCCAATATCCTTAATTAGAGTAAAATTAGTATAAGAATAGTCTCCCTTACCAATGGAAGGGTGGTTACAAGGAAGGATTTTTTGAGCTTTGGTTTCTTTAGTTTGACTTATATCACTTTTTTTTGAAATAATTTATTTTTTATTTTAGTTCTCTCTTATTATTATAAGCTTTTTGGCGTGGTTAATAAAGTTGTTACATGAACTTTTAAGTTCACGTAATTAGAGAAAATGGTTACAATCATACAATTATAAATTGTAGAGTATCTGATTTTGAATCATAATCATAAGCAAACCTATGGGATGACAATGTAATTAAACCTAAGGAAAAAATAAAATACAAACTTTAGCATGTCAAAACAAGACTTCCAAGTATATATATATATAAAAACACGCACGCATGCCCGCTCGCAAAGCAAGTAGAAATCCTCGAAATCGAGGGCATACAAGAGACAGCAAAAAAAAAAAAAAAAAAAAGGAATAAATCACAAGATAAAAGCTCACCAAGAATATAAGCATGAAAAATAAATTATGCTTTTCAACATAATTCATATCTTACATTGTACAAATGGGCTGGAAGTTTTATTGCTACTTCATTCTAGTCAACAGAGAACAAGCAAATATTGAAAAGGATTAAAATCCGGAAAAGGGAGGAGGCAATAGCATTTTTCATCTTCACTTCACAGCTCCTCATGTAGAATCCAACTGAATAGGTTAAAAGCATCAATGTAAAGACTATACCTGACACATTTCTCTTGGCTATTTCTTCAGCACATCTTTTCCTTTCATCTAAATTAGACCCTCCAACAATAGCTCCAAAAACAACCCCATCTGCCTAAATTCAATAGTTAAGACAGGAACAAACTTAGATAAATGCATTATTTCATCTTCATTTTTTCAAGTATGATGGTTTCATAATTAAGTACTGTAAAGACAACTATTATGAAGTCCTGCAAATTACATACCAGGATCATCAAATTTCTCTCAATTTAAGATAATTGAAAATAGAAAGCAAAAATACAAGCATAGAAAAGATTTCAAAAGCTGGCTGAGAATCTGCTTATGGCATTATAATAACCCATAGTTAATTTATAATTGGCATCCTAGCAGGGCCAAGGCTCATAAGTATTGCATATGATACAGCCCCGTGGTACAATAGATACCACATAAAAAACTTACTTCAATCCAAGACTACAACATATTATAACAAGCACATAAACTATATAACAGCAGCAGGCAATCATATTCCAAGATGGATCATTTCAGACAATATACTAAATGCAGCCAAAAGGAGAAGACAATTGCTTTTTTACCAGGCTAAGAGCAATGCATTCGTCAAGCCATTTTACAGTTCGATCCACCGAAATCCTGTTCCTCTTATCAGATACCCATGCAGGTACTTCATCAGCCAAGGTAGTCCAAATGTTTGGCTTCATGGAAGAAATCATTTGCAAGTATTCTACAGGTTTAATCTGCAATATTTGATCAATTTGAAAAATTCAATAAGAAATCCAGCTACAAGATAAAATAACAAAAGGATGAATTACATCTGATGTTGACACATTTGAGAATCAAGCAAGTGAAATTACCAAAATGCGACCACAAGGAGTCTCAAAAGATGCTCCAAGTTTATTTGTACTGTTACTTTCTGGAAGAATTTGAACAGAATCCCTTGCTACAGCAGCAAATGCATGTTCATCTAATCCAAGCATTTGATGGAGCCCCCCAATGTTTGATATTGTTTTCATAGAAAGGCCCTCCAAGCTGCAGAATGAAAACATGTCATCAACATCATGTGACATTGAGACCAAAATATAACAATTTTTCAAAAATTAAATATCACAGTACATCACTTTTCTTCCTTTTCTTTTCATCAAAAGAGAAAGTTGGTCCTTCTAGGAATAATCATTGATCAGAGATCATTCATTGTAATAGAACACAAAGTTAGGTTCCATAAACTTGAAAGGGTACTTAAATCAAGTCTTCTGACAGCACTTTATTCTGCCTAACACCATAAAATAATAAAAAGATGCTGAGGTTTACCATATGCAAGGATGCAGTAATACCAACAATGCGAGCTCAACAAAATGTGCAAAACACAATCATGCAGTGATCTTGATATGATTGACCCAGGCACACTGAAACAATCCAGCAAATCCAATCTCTTATAATACCCAGAATCCACAGGCACTTGCCATTTGTTATTTTCTTTTCTTAAACATGACTTGTTCTCTAAATACAAGAAAAACTTATCTTTGCACAAAATTATGATGCAAGAAGGAAGCAACTAACTCTCTCCTTCCACTTCCAAAAGGGTAAATGAGGTGATGACTTTCCTTCTTTTAAAATAAGAAATAGACGAAGAGAAACCTAGAGAGAGAGGGAATGGATGCATCCAGCTTTGAGAGGCAGCTGACCTCAAACCATATATACTAAACTGGAAAAGCAAGAATTCCATGGATATAGTTGTAACATGGATAGAATCAGTTGCACTGTCTAATATCATAATCCCAAAATTTTCAAATATGAAAAAAAAAAAAAAAAAATCCAACTTTCCTATAAAATTAGGTTAAAATAAAGTTTCCAACTTTCCAGAAATTAGGTGGCATTCACAAATCATACATGCTCCTATACACAGGAAACCTCATATCCTACTGATGTGTTAATAATACAGCTCCTCTTTTTTTATTCCAATCCGATGCTTTCCCACTTCAGCAACAGTATTCACCGCAGCAAATACATTCAGTTACTCTAAGTAACAGGTTAATGAAAAAAAAAAAAAGGAAAAAAGAAATACTAGAATCAAAAGAATGAATTGAATGCATTTAGCCACTAATATACGTCTTACATTACATTCATGTTACCAGTTGACAATGGCATTAAAGTCGCGATATTTTCTCAAGACTATCAACTTAAATCAAAACTCACAACAAGCAGTGACGGCGCTTATATATTTATCTACAATACCCATGTTCCATATTAGTAGAAATAGCATGATTTTACATAAACCAAACAGCAAACACCTTCTATGCATTCTTGAACCACCAAATGCTTAAACATTTTTGTTACCATCAATAGAGAAAACAAGTGAGAAGAGAAAGAAAATAAAAGAAAGACAAAGTTCCGACGAACTCACAAGTGAAGCGGACTAAATTGGAGAAGAGCAGAGTCAGGGTAAGGGAGAGAAGGAAGGAGGTCAGGAGAGATAAAATGGGGCAGCCCTTTACGTGTAGAGAGGAGGAGAGCTGGTGTTTCTACTGGGGAAGTGCAGTTGCCGACATGGAGAACTCCTGTTCGAGCTTTGCCGCTGCTCCATGCCTTCACCGCGAAATTCATGCTTCCTCCTCCCTTGCGTTGTTGGTGCTCTGAAGAAAGGTTGCCCTCATAGTAGCGCCTTAAGCGGGTAATGCTTAGTGGGTTACTGTTCCAATAACAGTAACTTGATTCTAACATGGCCCATTCTAAAACGTCTGCGTTTCGGTCTAAAACAATTCCCTACTTCAGTAAATAAATCCCTATGCTCTCTTTCATAAACATCTCTTTGCTACTGCTCCCTAAAATACCGTTCACCGATCATCGGTCAGTCCGTTTCATCTTCCAGTCCAGTTGAGGCAGCGTAACAACATTGACTCAAACACACAGTTCATCTTCCAGAACACTCAAATCATCACTCGGGTGAGTAATATTTCTTTTTTTTTTTTTCCTTTATGATTTGTTTCTTATTTTCCGTTTTTTTTTTCGGAAAGCAAAGCTCTATGTTTCTTTCCTTTCTTTTTTTCACTGTCTCCGTCTCTCGATTTTCCCCCTCTAAAATCTCTGAATGTGGGGTTTCAATTGATATCTCTTTGTTTTGTTCTTTAAAACTCAGCAATTTTTGGGTATTAAATTTCTCTAATTTATTTATTTAATGGATATCTCTTTGTAATTACTGAATTTTGTTTCTTGCCGTATGCCGTCAAATGTTTACGGAACTTTTATCTCATTTTAGTTGATATATATTTATTTTAACGTGCTTTCAATATTTTTGCAAGAACTTGAAACCATTATCCTTTAGTTGAGCATTTTCTGAAAAATACTCTGGATGGTGATTGAATTGAGTTTAATATGTAAAACTTGGTCTTAGGGAGCCTTCATCTCACTGTGATTGATAGTTTTTTTTTTTTAAGACGTCTTCAAGATTTTTACAAGAACCTGAAATTATTTTCCTTCGGTTGAGCTTTTCTGATAGATGCTCTGAGACAAGTTTATTTATATCTTTTTTTGACTGATATTTGTTGCTTATATTTTCTTTTTTCTTTTCATTAGGTTGCTTTGTTCACATTTGACATTATGATAATGATAATGATAACTTACATTTAATTTTGACATATCAATTACTTTGTTCTGCATTCTTGATATGGCCTAATTTCTTGAAGTTCCAATATAACTTGCTGTCCATTTTTTGTCATTTTCAATTTATTTTCTCATTTTTATAGTGTTCCTTTTCCATATGGTAAATCCATATGCATGAAATAGAAAGAATCTGTGAGTAGTATAGCAATGTCAAATCCAGTAGTTGGTTAGACTAACAAAATTGTTGGAGAAATGAATGGCAAGGGAAATTAGTACAAGAGAAGAAATATAAATACTTTATGAAATCCGAAATGGCGAGAATAGTTACTGGATTCTTATTATTGAATTCGGATATGATTGAATAATATTAAATATTTTTATTTGTTTATTATTTGGTGTATTGCCAGTGAATTAAGGTATAATTTAGAAACCTTTCTGGAACACATCCTTTTCTAAGAACCGACATAAATATTTTTCTCTTGAAGAGGTGTTATTTACTGTGAAATTGTGATTCATATATAACCAGTACTGACATTTAGTGTAATAAATTAAAAAATATTCTATATGAAATGAAATTTCTTAAATAAAAAATGTTAGAAATTGTGTATCATGGAAACTCATATTGTAAAATGGAGTGGAATTGCAATCCTTTTGGGTTTGGTTTTGCCATTTTAGGTTATTCGTTGATGCAATTCTTTGTATTGTTCTTTAAAACTTAGCTATTTTGAAGGAATGAAGTTTCTCTAATTTATTTATTTAATGGATATGCCTTTAGAATTACTGGATTTTGTTTTATGTGTGTTGTGAGAATGTTTAGGGAGCGTTTATCTCATTGTAATTAATTGTGTTTTTATTCGAGTGATTTTTGCAAAAAATTGAAATTATTATCTTTTGGTTGAGCTTTTTCTGCTAGTACTGTATGAGGATGGACACTGACTGAGCATAATAGTAAAACTTGATCTTAGAAGATGTATTGTACTTTTTGGATTAACTTTTAGAACAGTTGATTGTTGCTTTTCATATTAGTTGGTTAAATTTTAGATTTTATGAATTGTTCATGCTTTTTAGCCAGGGCTACTAACTCCTCACAAAAGTATTTGACCATTTGGATGTTTATTAATGTTGTTTTGTGGCTATATATATATATGCTTTTTGTGTTAGTTGGTTAAATTCTAGATTTTATGAATTGTTCATGCTTTTAGCCAGGGTTACTAACTCCTTACAAAAGTAATTGACCATTTGGATGTTTATTAATATTCTTTTGTGGCTATATATATATAAATATATATATATATATATATATGTTGCTTACGTTTACTTTTTCTTTTTCTTGGGTTGCATTTTTGACATTTGAAGTTATGATATGGATTCTTTGTCTGATTACATAGTATATGATAACTTGATATTCAATTTTGACATGTCAATATTTTGTTGTGGATTCTTGATGTGGCCTGATTTCTTGATGTTCAAATCTAACTTGCAGTCCACTTGTGTCATTTTCAATTTATTTCTCATTTTCTTTAGTGTTCCTTTCCCATATGGTAAATGCATCTGCATGAAATTGAAAGAATCTGCGAGTATTGTAGCAATGTCAAATTAAATTGTTGGTTAGACTAAAAACGTTGTTGGAGAAATGAATGGCAAGGGAAATTAGTACAAGATAAGAAATATACCTCTCTATGAAATCCGAAATGTAAGAATAGTTATTGGATCCAGAGATAACTGAATAAATATTGAATGTTTGTATTTGTTTATCATTTGGTGCATGGCCAGTGAAATTAAGATATAAACAAGAAACCTTTTTGGAAATCATCCTATTCTAGGAACCAACATCAATATTTTTCATGAAGAGGTGTTATTCACTGTAAAATTGCGATTCATTTATTACCAGCACTAACATTTATTACAACTAATTCAAAAATGTTCAATTTGAATGAAATTTCTTAAGAAAAAAATTGTGTATCATGGAAAGTCGGAACTCGTCATGTAAAAAGGAGTGGATTGTGCTCCTTTTGGCTTTGGCTTTGGCTTTTTCATTTTGAGTTATTTGCTGATGCTATTCTATAGGTCTCTTGTTAAAATTTAAAACATTTTCTGTTGTATCATCTCCTGAGTACATACTGTTGTTGATGATACAGCTTTTCATAGATGAAGATGCAGATGCCTTGGAAAATATGTGCTGGTTGTCAATCTTGATGTCTGCCTCAATCTGTTTGCCAATAGTTATACAAAGATACTTCATTTTCAAATAAGCTGTTGAGATGGTAGTGGAATCCATGAGGAAACCTTCTAAGGTGCTAGATACAAACCTTTTGAATCATGTGCTTCTGATGAGCTATTTGTTATAAAATTTTGACATCATATATCAAGCTTTTACTGTTTGAATAGAATAGTAATTTAAATTGCATAGTGGATTTTGAATGTAATGATTTCTAATATTATTATTAGTTGCTACGCTTTATTCTTTTAAATTTAGGGGTCGATGAAAAATGGTATTTGACTTAATCTTAGGCTTAATGGACTTGTAATTTGAATTTAAATTTTTGTTTCTAATTTATTGTTCTTTTAATCATAAGGTTTGTCAAATCCTGTTTGATAGTGTATAATTTGGTTATTATAGTGGGCTTAGTTTAAGGTTTTGGACTGCCTTCGTCCAATCCAGCACAACCCTCTTTCTCCTTCCATCATCTACCCTGAATTGGTATGATGAAAACCAAATGCAATTTTTGTGGAAGTAGATTATGAGGAGCTTAAAACCTGTCCCAGAGTCTTGATGTTAGATTCTATGAAGGTGCAGAAGGGCATTATTTTCTGCTATTTGTTAGTTTCTATGAAGGAGTGGAAAGGCATTTGTGTAGTTTTAGCTGCACCAGAGCAACTCAGACGACCACAATGATGATGAAGAAGCAACAGACAATGGCAATTAATTTCAATTTTAATAAATTTTAGATGCACCAAAGTTTAATAAGTTTTATTAGTTTCGATTTATTTTAATCCAAAAAAATGATTTTCAATAAAAATATTAATTTTAAATTATTTTATATAATATTAATTGAATACGGGTTCAACCCCAGTTGACCCTCTAACTCTTAACCCTCTGCTTTCACCGGGTCGATGACCAGGGTCTGAGATGGGTCTAAAACCGAGCTTAATTGGTTTGAAACTGATATTCATGTGAATACAAGTTGCTTCTCCCAACTGAAACCTTACTGAAAAGTTAATGTTAGAATTAACTTTTTTGTTATCTATTTTACTGTGATAGCTATGCATATTTCTTTCCTTATTGTCTTTATGTTTCTCATTTTATTACTAATAGATATGAAGTTAGTGTAATAATTCAAAATCAAAACTTCTGCATTTTATGGTGGCCAAAAGGCTCATAGCTTTTTTTTTTTCATTTTTATCCGGATGACACATGAAACATAATTGGATTATAAATTGGTTGATTGAGGTGCTATCTTAGGATGGTGTTCTTGTCCAATTTTGAAGATGGGTTTTGGGAAAGTGACACATAAGGAGGTACGGGTTCTATACCTTTTTAAAAATTAAAGAAGTTAGTTTGAATTCAGAGATCATTTAGTTTGATTTGCTGCTGTCTAGAGTAAAACCAAAGTTGCTTTGTTTTGAAAATGAGTGTTCTCTACTTACAGTTCAGGTGAATTTAGTTGCAATTTGAGGTTTTCTGTGTATAATATTTTATACTACCTGTTACAAATGGGTTTGAGTTTATGATTTTTCTTTTTAGTTAATTGATTTTATTTTTTTACAGTTGAATTCAATATGCCACAGTGAAGCACAGTAATAACTGCTTGTAGTAAGAATAAATAAGGATAACTCCATTTTGTTTTCTCCTTTTTATCTTCCTTCCATCCAAACATCAGGATGGAAAATTACTAAGAAAAAAAGCAGTACAATACTTCATAATTTTTCCCTCTTATTTTCCTTCCTCCATTATTTTCCTTCCTTTCCTTTACAAACAGTGTTAGAGACTGCTTCGCACTCAGCCACCACCCACCACCCATGTTGAGAAGGCAGATCATAACCCTTGTTAAGTGCCATTAAGCAAGACAGTGGCGAACCTCTTTTTCCGTCTCTAAGAATCAGCAACTGCCCTGAAATAGAGGTTCTCTCTTCCTTTTTCCTATATATGCCTACATGTCCTGAATTGATTCTTTTATACATACCAAAAAATCACGATAAGTTATCATTACTGTTATTTCTAGGGTTTCATTCTCCTCTACTGCACTAAAACCCTAACCATGGAGGCTGTGGCTGAAAACGCTAGCACCAGGAGTCTCCAATATCCATCCTCCCTATCACAATCTCACCAGTACTGCACTGACCTTGACGCTGTTGATATTTCCTCATCAGCTAGACGCTTCTGTGATATCCTTAACAGAGCGTCACCTCACGATGTTGAATCTGCGCTCTCCTCTAGTGGAATTCCACTCTCAGCAGACGTGGTCCATGAAGTCCTCAAACTTTCTTACGATAATGCCTCTTCTGCTGTGGTTTTCTTTCGATGGGTTGGAAGGGCTCTTAAGCCCACTCCTTATGCGTGGAATCTGATGGTGGACTTGCTTGGCAAGAACCAGCTATTTGAGTCCATGTGGGATGCAATTCGCTCTATGAAACAAGAGAACATGTTGTCAATGGCAACATTTGCTTCTGTTTTCGGGAGTTATTGTTCAGCTGGTAGATTTAATGAGGCTGTGATGAGCTTTGATGTTATGGATAGGTATGGTATTGAGCAAGATATTGTTGCGGTGAATTCACTTTTAAGTGCATTTTGCCGCGAGGATAATCATACTCTTGAGGCATTGGAGTTTTTTGAAAGGATCAAGTCTAAGATACCCCCGGATGGTGATACATTTGCTATTTTGTTGGAAGGGTGGGAGAAGGAAGGCAACGTGGCGAAAGCAAAGACTACTTTTGGTGAGATGGTGATAAGTATTGGTTGGAGCAAGTTGAACATGCCGGCTTATGATGCCTTTTTGACTACACTTATACGCGGGTCTCAAGCAGATGAGGCTGTCAAGTTCCTTCAAGTTATGAAGGGGAAGGATTGCTTACCAGGTTTGAAATTTTTCTCTAATGCTCTTGATATGCTTTGTAAGCAGAATGATTTTGTTTATGCTGTCCCAATGTGGGATATAATGGTGGGTAGTGGGTTGGTACCGAATTTGATAATGTACAATACTATGATTCGGTTGCTTTGCGACAACAGTGACATTGACAATGCGGTTCGGTTGCTTGATGAGATGGTCTTTCATGGAGCTTTTCCTGATCTTTTTACTTATAACATGATTTTTCAATGTCTTATAAAAAACAAGAAGGTTTGGCAAGTGGGCAAGTTCTTCTATGAGATGATCAAGAATGAATTTCCTCCAACACATATTAATTGTGCCACAGCCATCACAGTTCTGATGGACGGGGATGACCCTGAAATGGCTATCGAGATATGGAACTACATGGTTGAGAACAATGTGATGCCGCTTGATGAGAGCGCAAATGCCCTTCTTATAGGGCTTTGTAACCTGGGTAGGTTGTCAGAGGTGAGGAGGTTTGCAGATGATATGCTTGACAGAAGAATCAAAATATATGAACCAACAATGAAAAAGTTGAAGAATGCTTTCTATAAGGAGGGTAGAAGTGCAAGGGACAGGTTTGATAGCCTTTCAAGGAGATGGGAAGCTTTCTAGATATGTTGCTGCGAATTCCTGTTTTTTTTAGTCTTCTAGTAAAAAGATTAAACTCTCCTTCTGGTATGAAAACATTTTTGGAATGTGGCAGTCATCAATGGAAAAGATTTTAGATGAGCATAACTCTTTCCTCTGCCTTCTCATGAGCACATCTATTCTTCTTTTCTCATCTGGTGTATGCAAGTAGTGGTACCTCGAGAATGGGATGATCAAATTACTTGATCTGGTGGATAACCAATCCGATCCGATCTGAATGGAACAGATAAAATCTGCTCAAATTTAATGGTGGATCGGATATGTATTTAGAAATTAAATTCGACTCGGATATGGACCGAATACAAATATAGCACATAATCCGATGTGAGTTCGATCTATGATGGGTAATTTTGTCTTTTTCTTATATTTTTAAATTGCTTATTGTAATTTTAGATGTGCAGTTGCTTTTATTTTTTCTTTTCCATCAATATTTTAATATTTCTCTACACTTCTTTCACCCCTTTTGTATTTGTTTTACTTTACATGAAGCAAAAGAATAAGAGTTGGACCATGCAAAAATTTTTTGCACTTCACAATTATTGAAGTCTTTTCCATTCGGTGTACAATGTTTGTGTTTTCAAGCATAATGAACATTAAACATGTGATATTTTGTTGAATTATTGTTATCTTTTTTTTTTTTTTTCTAGCATCATAAAAAATGCATTTGATCTGAATTCGATTAAACCAGATATATTTATAGATGTATGAAAATCTTGATGGGTCAAATATGAATTTTGTGTAATCCGATAAGAATCTGATTCATGATCATCCATGTCCAGAAGATGAGATATTGATCCTTCCCGGTTGGTAATCTCGAGATTTTGTATATTATACTACAGTATACACTGAGTTAAGGCCAAATTGGCATGGTCTCTTGTAATTTTTATTTTGGAACAAATAAATCTCATAAATTTACAAAATTTATATTTTTTTGAAATAAAAAAATATGGATTTTAATTTTCGGAATTCAATTTTATGGAATTGAATATAATTATATCAAATTCCCAAAAAAAAAAATGAAATTTTCAAATGAATTTCATGAAACTAAGTAATTCAATTTTATATGATAAAATTACCCTCTATCTTTTAAAAGTGATATTGTTTATTTTTTATTTTACTTATTTAACTTATTAATTTTATCAAAATTTATTAAAACCATTTAAATTTTAATTTTTTTTTAAGAAAAACAGAAATACATTCATCGTTTGTTATTGACAAAAAAAAAAAAAAAAAAGAGAAACTAAAACAGTATATTTCTTTTAGTAAATAATTAGTCGCAGAGGTAATTAATCCTTTATGACAATATTTTATGTGGCATTACGAAAATAAAGTGTCAGATAGGCTATAAAAATAATGCTTTTTTCATTTTTTTTTTCATTATGTCATGTAAAAGAATACTTAACAAATTTCATAAATTTAATATATTTATTAAATTTATTAAATTGTGCCCTAATAAATTATCATACATTAAAATTATACTTTCAATCATATAATATTTATTTTAATTACAACTATTATCAGGAATTTTATAATTATAATATATATCACATAAAACCTATATATAATATTAATACTTAATTAATTAGATGAGACGTGGGTGTATTTATTTATATAAATTTTATTATTTATATTTGAATAAAAATAAAGTTATTATATTACATATAAAAAAATATAATTAGTGGTTGTTTTTTTTGTTTTTGTTAAATTATTATGTCAAGGATATTTGAGGCAATGAAGACAAATGAATTTTTATTTAAGAATTATTCAATACATAATTTTATAGAATTTCAATTGAATTCCTTATATCAAATTATGACATACCAAATATAAAAAATTCATTTATAGGTAGAATTCATTTCCATAGTTCATTTGTTTCAAACATAGTTTAAGGATGAAAAATCATAAATAAATAATTAACTGTATAATTAACAATTGATATATTATATATAGGCAAACAAGCATAATTCTATTAAAAAAAATAAAATAGAATATTATAAACTTGGATTAATGGAATGGATTTCACCATAAATACATAACCAAAAGATGAAAAATGTAAATTAAAAGAAAAAAAAAACAGAAAATCATTAAGGATATAATTAAATTTAAAAAGAAAATGGGCTAATGTTGGTCCAATACTCCTATTTGGTGACTTGGGCAATCATATTGCTTATTGAGGTAGATTGCTCCTTTGCCATCTCCACTAATGAATCCTGCATTTAAAACTCAAAAACAATTAATAAAAATTAATTATATCTCTCAAACCATAATTATTATAATTGAGAAAATTAATTATACATACATGTGCCGTCATTAATCGAATTACTGTTCTCTTGCTTGATTCTTGAAGCTCTCCAGCAATCACAATCTCGTCCAAGATATAATAAGCCTGCAGCTAAGTTACATTTTATATGAGAATTTTATTATTATTATTATTATTATTTATACACGTATTTTTACGCTCAGATTGAGAGTAATATTCAAATAAAATCTGAAGTTTATATTCAGATGAAATCTTTTAACCTAAATTTCTCTAACGATTTATGAGAATTTGTTTTTCTTTAACAATTTGAAAAGCAATTAATGTATATATGTAATCAAAGTATACCTTGTGAAAATTGAAGATCAAATCCAATTCACAAACCTAATATGAAATAAAGAAAAAAAAAACAAAAATCAGTTTAATTAAAACATTATAATAAATAAAATAAAATAATAATTTCAAGAATAAGAATAATTACACTGCCAAAATAACGATCCAATATCTCAACATAATGATGGATAATATCAAGAACCTCTAATTCATTATCCTTTTGATCAATGCACATGCAGAAATACAAGCCGGCATACCTGCTCAACATACAATTTTGTTTTTTAAATTATAAATAAAAATTTCAAGAAAAAATAAATTCTTTTTTTAATTTTTTTTTAAATACCTACTGTTAGAAACTTGCATGGATATATTGAAATAGAGAAAATAAAAAATGAAAAGAAGATAGTTGAAGACTTATGATAAAACCTTCTGTAAACGACTTTTAGTCCTCTCCATTCCACAAAGTTACAGAGTCTTGGACCGCGATTCAGTACTATGCCACTCAGCTCACGGATTACCTTTGCAAAATTTTTCAATCATAAGCTTTGAACAACTACATATATATATATATATATATATATATATATATATAAAATAAAAAAATATCTATGTATGCTAATTGGAAACCATTTGCTATAGTTAATCCTATTATCCAATATTTAAATATTTATAATCCAAATTGGTAAAAGTATAATCATAAAACATTTTGGGATTTACGCTAAGAATGATGACTATTAATAAGATGAAAAGATAATGGAGCAAAAGAGAAAATTAATCATAAATAATTGAAGATTTTATGATAATGAGCAGTCATGAACTTTAAAATGAGATTAATTTTGTATTGAAAAAGGGTATAGGAATACTAGTGGGAAATCTTTTGACACGATTAAATATATATTTTGAGATGATCACAAAAAAAAAAAAAAAAAAAAAAAGGAAATAGTACCTTGGATCTTTCTTTTTGTGAATAAGGGGAATACCATTTGGTTAATCTTACTTTTCCTTGGCGACTAATAAGAAGAACAAAGTGAATCTGAAATAAAAGCTCAAAATCATCAAATCCCCTTTTTTTTTTTTTTTTTTTTTTGAGAAATAAATCCCTTGTTTCTATGGAACAAAGTAGAAGTAAACTCTAATTAATGTTGATTCTATATTTATAAAAGAAAGTTAAAGAAGAAAAGTCTAGACATATACCATTGCTGGAAATGAAGAACTTGCAAGATCTTTTATGTTTATTCCCTTTCTTTTGTTGATGTTGTGAGTTTCACTTTAGAAAGAAAGAGTACTAGTGAAATTACTCAATGGCGCTTTTCATGCATGAGTTTTAACAAGTCTTCCTATGTTTTCTCAACAAAGTTTGAAACTTTTGAAGGCACAATTAGCCTCATTCAATTATTTATTTATTTATATGGACACTCAATGGATCAAAGTAATATTCCGGATAAAATAACAGAGATGACTCAAATTCAAAACCTCACACTTCTCACAAAAGTGAGAAACCAACCACTAAACTTGGTTGACGATTGTTTTTTAACCTTAAAAAAGAAAAATGAGAGTGAGGAAGCAAATGAATAGGCTTACGTACCACATCTTAAACCCAAAACCTTAAGACAATGGGCTTATGGGTCCTTCCTACCTATATACTACTCATGGAAAATGAAAACTATTCATCCCATAACAGGTTTGTGAATATGTAGTTGTCTGATAATAATCAAGAAATATTCGCCTTTCTACTGAACAGGGTGTATTAAACTCATAATTCATTAGGTACTTTTTATGAATGTTAACTAAGTATCGTAAATAAATTGTTCTCGGCTCTTCAAGCATTTAATTACCAGAGTCATTCTTTGATAAATGATCACTCTACGTTAAGACTCAATAGAATTTGATCAATTCTGCTTTTTGTTGTTAAGGTGTAGAATTAAACCAAATTATCAAAATTTCTTTTCAATTTGGATTTTTTTCTCAATTACACTCATACTTTTGACTATTCAGTAGGTTTATCACATTTTAGGTAATTAGTTTTATAATAATTGCACAATAATTTATTATCAACAAAGGAAATTTATAAATAAATAATTTTTTATTACATGAAAGTGAATTATCAACTAATTTTAGAGCTTCATATAATTTTATCTCTAAAAAGAACTTTGGATTTTGATTTATTCTGATGGACTCAAATAACGTTATGGACTATGCAACAGGAGTAGCACTTCCTTTAATTCATTAAATTAGCAAAAATTCTTATAATAGAAAAGACTTAAACTTAAGACTTCTCACTCTTTATATTAATAATGAGACTGATTAGAATACACTTGATTAGAAAAAAAAAATATATTGAATTTACTTTCGCAGTAAAATTATATTAGAGTAAGAGATTCACAAATGATAAAAGAAAACTAATTTGTGTATTGATTACAACTAAAATTAACTTGCAAATAAAATGAATTTAAACTAATTTGTGTATTGATTACAACTAAAATTAACTTGCAAATAAAATGAATTTCATATTCGATTCATTATGTGTAAATGAATTTTTGTGTTTGAATCAATAATAGAATCTATTTTAAATATTTAACTTACTAGTTTATCTCAGTAATTCATTAGTTTTACTCACTTATATTCATTGTAAGTTAAAAAAAAAATTGTAAATTCTATTAATTTTGGTATAAACCACCGGTATCTAGATCCTATGACCACCTAATCCAGCTCAAGGCTTACCAAAAATTATAATTTTGATAAATTTTAATAAAGAATTACCAATTCCACAATATTAAAAATAGGCTCAATCATAAATTCACCCCAATACTTTTTACGAAAAACCTTACGGCACTCTCAACTTTTACTTTGACCTATTGAACACTTAAACTTATAAAATTGCACCTATCAAACACTTTAATTGATCTACAGAACATTTCAACTTATAAAATCATATCAATTAAACACTTACTGGATAGTCAAAAAATATGAAAATTATTGTTTCAAAAGTTGTATTAACAACATATCAAATCAATATTTTGTATATGAAAATCAAAAATCTTAAAATTTTGTTTTTAGCGTGACGAGGGGTGAGATTTTTGAAAAAAGAGAAATTGAGGGTACCACAAGGTCAATTTTAAAGTTCATAGTACCATAATATTTTTTTTATTAAAAAACTTCAGGGGTTAAATTATATATTAATCCATTAAAAATATATAATTTGAAATGTATTTTGATTTATACCCAGCAGCCTCCTAGGACACAAGTTTGTTTTGCTCTTAAGATGAACTATATCCAATTTCTTGGAATGTCCTATCATTACTAAAAAAAGTTTATAACACCCTCACTCAAGGAAAGAAGGAGACCAATGATAGAGTGAAAAAAAAAGCCAAAAATACCAAGAGCAAGATTTATATTGCTCTAATAATCAAACATGCTTTCATCTCTCTAACATTTTGTCAAGCACTTTTATAGCAATAAGCATGACAATTGGGATTACAGTTGCCTAGATCGGATTTACAGGCACATTCATAGACTAAACCAATAAAATCAAATATTTTTTAAATATCATTTTCATTTTATTTTTTTTATTCCAATATATGATGAGAAATATTCTTGTTTCAATAAAATTTTATTTTTTATTATTTTGATTCATGAATGGACTCATAAATTTGATGTAGGCAAGTCAATCCAAAACATTGCCTAATGAATATGATAATTATAATAAAAAAAATAGACCTCTTATTACTCAAATCAACACTACAAGAATATACGAGTTCTTGTTGTGTCCAACATTAAATAACTCGTGACAATCCCATCATAAAGCTAACATTTTGTTAAAAAATAATAATACTTGTTAATAACTTTGTTAAGTTTTTTAGTGTTCAGTATATGTACGGCTTGGCAATAGATTCAGATTTAAATCTTCCTCCCCAATACTCCTGTTAATAATTATATTCCAATATTTTAATTAAATTTTAAATATTTAATCACCCAATTTTAAAATATTATTCTAAGCATTGAATTTGGTTAAATTCCTTAAACCAATGGAATTAAAATCATTGATTCAGTCCGATTTGACTAAATTTTTTAACATTTATTTCAATTTTGAATTAAGAAAAAATTTTTTGGATTTAATTTAATTTTTATTATATAGAAATTAGAAAACTTAAAAATAAAATCATGTCTTACTTAAGAATTTAGTTTATTTAGTTTGTCCGAATTCAATTGAAATCCCAAATAAACTCTATTTTAGGTTAAATAAAGTGCTACATGGTTGGATAGTAGAAATATATTGAATTTTCTAGCTGAATTTTATTTGCAAAATCCAAGCTGCGAGCATTATTCAGTCAATTTGAGTAACATTCTTTTTTAAGAAAAATCAAACTAGATTTTTATTAATTAAAAACTGTATATAGATATGAGATATAGATCAATATGTTTCTATATTTTTGTATAGGAAGCCTAATAATAAATCACTTATACAAAGAATAAAAAAACACAATCTTGATTTAAAGTATCTCATCGAGTTGACAGAGCATAATATTTGGGCTATAAGCAATTGCTTGCTCCACTTGGTGGCTGCTATTCATAGCCACTGTTTGACTCCATAGTCTTTCTACAAGTCCGAGCTGATTACCTTTAAATTTTTTTCCTTTTTCCTTCTATTGGAGAGAAGATCTGCACTTCTTTCTGCATAACTATTAAAATAATAAAAGACGCAACCATAATAGTCATAACAATAACTCAAAATTAAATCTGAGGACAAAATCTCAATATATGGGCAACAATAAACCCCAATATGTGGGCTACAATAAGGCAGATCTGTAAACAGATCTGAGAATTATTTGCAAAAAAACTAAACAAAAAAAAAAAGAAATGGGTGACTATCGGTGGCCGATGGTGGGAGAAAGAGGAAAAATGTTATAGGTTCTCAGAGAAAGAGGGAGAATATGTGATGCCATTAAGTCATCTTAACTCAAGTTTAGTTGTGGATTTCTTTTTTTAAAATTAATTTGAGTAAAATTTTTAATCGAACTGAATTAGTCAATTTATTTTTACTTAATCAAATTAATCATTTAACTAAATTTTATTGAACCATTTGGCCGAATTAATTTTAGTTATTAATCGACTGAAGTTAAAGAAAACAAAAACCTATTTAACTAATCGCAATTTATTAACCTGAACTTATTTATGATAACTTATTTAAGATACAAATTTGATTAAGACTAAAATCTATTTAATTTTATTATTTGTTTAATTAGAATAATGTAGTTTTTTGTGTCAGCTAATTTGATTTTTGTTTGATTAATTTCTAAGCGAATCTTTAATTGATAATCAGAAATTCAATTTTTCTTTAATCAAATTATTAATCAAATATTTATTCACTAAATTGAATTAATAAAATTGACTGAATTAATCTATTAATCAAATTTTAAAATTGAAAATGAATTTTTAATCTGATACCACCTTATCTGCCCTTATGTCCCCACCTTTCGGTATTTGATCTACAGCAAATCCCTTAATATTAAGAGTTTGAAATGGATTCCAACCACTTGCCTTATCCGCTCCCGGTTCACCGTACACGGCTTTCCTATCCTTGGTTGACCAACGAGCGTCTGTGGAAGTAACAGTCCGACTATTCGCCCTCATCCAAGCACCATATGCGAACTGTTCCTTAGCAATCCTTGGTGTCAAGAACAATTTGTGACAATACCGGTCAGAATGTCCAAGCAGTCCATAGAAAAAATAAAATTTAAATAGTCGCTTAGATAAGGGGAAAGAGAAGGTGCGGAGTACCGTGAATGGAAGAGACGTTATGGAGGTAGAACATATAGAAAGTAATAATGATCCGGATGGCTTAATTATCGCGGATCATAAAAGAAGACGTCAGGATCTTGATGGGTCAATTGTTGTTTTTGATAACCAGGAGTGTGATGAGCCAAAAAACAAACATGGGGCGAGCCTCGGTTCCCAGGCCTGCCAGTCGTCATGAGTTCCTTGTCTTGGAACTGTCATGGGCTTGGGAACCCACGAACAGTTTCTGAACTAATAGAGCTGGTTCAGCTAAAGAGACCCAATCTGGTTTTTCTGATGGAAACAAAATACGGCTTTGTTAAGTTGGATCGTATAAAGCAGCGTCTGGGTTTTGAGGGTTTATTTGTTGTTGGCCCAGAAGGCATGAGGGGTGGGTTAGCCCTAATGTGCAAGGAGGGACGTATGTGTTCTTTTCTCGGTTATAGTCAAAACTTTATTGACGTCCAGGTGCATGTTCCTGGTATCCCTCAGTTCCGTTTCACTGGTTTTTATGGATGTCCGAAGCATAGTAGACGGCGGCATTCATGGAATATGCTTTTGGCTTTAAAGCGGAGGTCGACACTTCGGTGGTGTATCGCAGGTGATTTCAATGACATACTGTCGTCTTATGGTGATAAGCCGGGACATATTCACCAAACTGACTGGTTAATTAATGGGTTAGGAGGACGGTGGAGGACTGTGGTTTACATGATATTGGCTATATTGGCCACAGATATACATGGGAACGTGGTAGGGGCACACTGGAGTGGGTACAGGAGCGGCTCGATTGGGCTTTAGTGTCTGCACATTGGCATGATTCTTTTCGGGATGCAAAGTTGTATAATCTTCAAGTTGTACACAACGATCACATGGCTATTTATCTCTCACTTGGTGTTATGACCTTTCACTATGCCCCTAGAGTATTTCGATTTCGAAAACTCTTGGTTGAAAGAAGTTGATGTCACGAACGCAGTGCAAGAAGCATGGAATATTAGCCAGAATGATAGTCTTGTAGTACGGTTGTTATTTGGAGCAGTGAGGTCAGAAGAAAAAGAGGCAGTTCACAGAAAAATTGAAATGCAGTAGGCGGCAGATGGCAAGGTACCGTAACAGCACTAGCCCAAATACATGCAGTAGTTTTGGCTTGCTAAAGAAGCTTATATGCAGATTCTGCACCAAAGAGACCTTTATTAGTGCCAGCGTGGAAAGCAGAATTAGTAACAAGGGGGAGATAGAAATACTCGTTTTTTTCATGTGATGGCCTCTTCACGACGTAAGAAGAATTTGATATAGCAGCTGTAAGGGTGATAATGGCGAGTGGGTTTCATGGGATAATGGTTTAGGGGAGTTACTTGTGAATTTTTATTCAGATTTATTTTGTTCCACGCAAGGTGACATGGATAATATTCTGGAAACGGTTCACACCCGGCTTACAGATGATATGAAGGATATGCTTGATCGCCCTTTTAGACCTGATGAAGTTAAGGGTGCTGTGTTTAGTATGCACTCCGATAAGGCTCTGGGACCAGATGGATTGAACCCAGGCTTTTTCAGATCTTTTTGGTCAATTATCAGTACTGATATTACTGATGCTATTTTACATTCCCTTAATTCTAATGGTCCAACACCTAGCAGTAATGAAACCAACATTATCTTAATTCCAAAAAAATAAAGGAGCCTGAGTTGGTTTCTGATCTTCGACCAATATCATTATGTAATGTTACTGACCGGATCGCGTCTAAGGTCCTAGCTAACTGATTACGGTTATGCTTGCACTCTGTAGTTTCTCCTGCGCAAAGTGCCTTTATACCAGGTCGGTATATTACTGACAATGTCATGATTGCGTTTGAAGTGCATCATTTTATGAAGCGTAAAAGGCAAAAAAAGGAAACGTGGGTTGCTTTCAAAACGGATATATGAGTAAAGCCTATGACAGAGTTGAGTGGTTATTTCTGGCTGCCATGATGGAGAAAATGGGTTTTAGTGAAGCTTGGATATCGAAGATTATGAAGATGGTGTCTACAGTGTCTTATCATATTTGTCATGCAGGTCGGCGATTTGGTCCTGTTATTCCCACCCGAGGCTTGCGGCAAGGCGATGCATTGTCACTATATCTCTTCCTTATAATTGCAAAGGGATGTGTGGATGGCGACATCAGTGGGGTGGTGGGCTTCAGTTAATAGCGTTGCAGATTGGTTTGAGATTGTCATGACCCATTGTATTTCTAGTCAGTTGGAGGAAGCTTGCATTACGGCATGGCATTTATGGAATGCGCAAAACAAGCTGCTTTGGGAACAACAAACAACTGATGCGCATAGTCTAGTTCGGGCAGCGCAATGTTTTCTTTATGCATAGCAAGCTGCGAACGAGGGTACTGGTAGCATTCAGTCATCGACAACAAATAACCAGCTGAGAAGTTGGGAACCATCGGTGGACGGGTTAAAGTGTAATGTTGATGCGAGTTTCAACTTGTCTGACGGTATAGCGGGAGTAGGTTGGCTGGTCAGGGATAATTGTGGTCGTTGTGTTGGTGGCAAGTTCCAGAGGTTGGGTCGGGTTGCAGGGTCATGAAGATTAAAGCAGCCAGTATAAAGTTAAATTCATTTATGAAAGAAGAGCCCACTTGAAAGCTACCTCTGTGTTCTTTTTATTTCTCTCTTGGTTCTGTTCAAGCTATTATGATTACTTATACATAATTAGTCACAGTCCTAACAGATGAGGAGTGTGCGTTAGTAGAGCTATTCTAACGGGAGTTAGGAGAGCTATTCTAACAGGATTACAATACAAAATGCAAATAGTTGCTGACACATCACATATCCGTTATACCCCCCCTCAAGCTGGAGTTGGTGAGAAATCAACTAACCCAAGCTTGAGAACAAAATCACGATATGAATAAGATGGCAAAGACTTAGTAAACATATCAGCCAGCTGCATTGTAGAAGGAAGAAAAGGAGTGCTAAGGAACCCAGCTTGAATTTGATTCCGAACCACATGACAATCAATGTCAATGTGCTTGGTGCGTTCATGAAACACCGGATTTGCAGCTATATGAATAGCTGCCTTATTATCACAATGAAGAGGAATAGGGCGATGAACATGAACATGAAAATCAGTCAATAAGGAAGATAACCACTGAATCTCGCAAACCGTAGTAGCCATGGCTCTATATTCCGATTCAGCAGAGGATCGACTAACCGTAGACTGCTTTTTAGTCTTCCAAGAAACCAAGGAAGTGCCAAGAAAAATACAATAACCAGTAACTGAGCGGCGAGAATCCGTACAAGATGCCCAGTCAGCATCAGAAAAGGCTCGAAGCTTTAAATCATTTGTAGCGGGTAAAAACAAACCAAGATAACTAGTACCCTTCAGGTAGCGCACAACGGTAAGAGCTGCTTTGAGATGTTGAGTATGCGGAACCTGCATGTATTGACTGAGTTGCTGGACTGCATAACTTATATCAGGTCGGGTCATAGACAAATAAAGTAACCGACCAACAAGCCGCCTATAACTTTCTACGTCGGACAATGGGTGTCCCATATCTGCTGTTAACTTAACACCTTGTATATAAGGACTAGCTGCAATCTTGGCATCTTGCAAGCCAGTATCAAAAACAATATCAGAGATAAACTTATGTTGAGTTAACATAATACCAGCGTCTGTACGTGCCACTTCAATGCCCAAAAAATATCTAATATCACCAAGATCTTTAACAGAAAATTTCTTGTCTAAATAATGCTTCAGATCAGAAATAAGTGTAACAGATGGACTAGTTATCAGACAATCATCGACATAAACCAGCAAGGCAATAAAAGTTTTCCCAGTACCTTTCGTGAAAAGACAATGATCAGAAGAGGATTGCTTGAATCCCTGGGATAATAAACTCGAAGTTAATTCTTTATTCCACTGTCTACCAGCTTGCTTTAACCCGTAAAGTGAGCGCTGCAATTTGCAAACTTGCCCTGTTTCAGCTTTATCATAACCAGGAGGAACTTGCATATAAATATCCTCATCAATGAAACCATGTAAATAAGCATTATTAATATCAAGTTGCTTGACAGACCAAGAAAAAGCGGCGGCCACAGTTAAGAAAACCCTTACAGTAACAAGCTTGGCAACCGGAGAAAAAGTCTGATTATAATCCAGGCCCAGTAACTGATTGTACCCTTTGGCGACGAGCCTTGCTTTATATCTGTCAACACTTCCATCTGCATTATATTTAACCTTGTAGACCCACTTACAACCAACAGGTTTAGTATTAAGAGGCAAAGCAGTTAATGTCCAAGTATTATTTTGTTCCAAAGCAGTTAATTCATCACGCATAGCATTCACCCAATTCACATTATTTTTAGCATCATTATAATTGCAAGGTTCTTTAATTTTAGATAATTGTGCAACAAAGGTTATATGAGAAGAGGAAAAATTGACACGAGAATTGGTAGTGGGATTAGTAACATAATCATCAAACCAAGCAGGTGTTTTCGTAACCCTTGTACTACGCCGAGCTGGCGGTAAAACATCAGGAACCTGTAATGGCAGCTCAGTATCATTATCCACAGGAAGGTCATTATCCAAAGGCAAATCTTGGAATTCAATGGAAGAGAATAAAGGGTCTGTACGAGGTTCAGAAACTGGTGTAGGTGAATTTAATGGAAGTGGTGGAGATGTATAATCATCATGGGAAAGACAAGTGGGTAAAGCAAAAGTAGTGACATCTGTGGGTTTAGCATGGTGAAAAGGAAAAACAGTTTCCATAAAAACAACATCACGAGAATAAATAATGACCTTGGTAGTTAGACAATAAAGTTTGTATGCTTTTTGGTTTTGGGCATATCCTAATAAGACACATGGGAAAGCTCGAGGATCAAATTTTTTCTTGTGTGGTATGGTATTGGTGGCATAACAAAGACAACCAATAGTCCGAAAATAATCATATATGACAGGTTTATTATGTAACCGCTCAAAAGGAGTTAGCCACTGCAAATTTTCTGATGGTAATCGGTTTGTGATATGGGTAGCAGCTAGTAACAATTCAGACCAAAAATAAGAAGGAAGTTTGGATTGGAAAAACAAGGTTCTGGCTATATTCAACAAGGTTCGGTGTTTCCGTTCAACGACTCCATTTTGTTGTGGAGTGTAAACACAAGTTCGCTGATGTAAGGTGCCCTGTTCCTGTAGAAAAGAACTACATGCTGAATTGACAAACTCAGTCCCATTGTCAGTACGAATAATCTTAACTTTCTTGTCAAAATGGGTAAGCACATAATTGAAAAATGATTTCAAGGCAAGCAACACTTGGTCTTTCGTTTTCAACATATATGTCCAGCAAAAACGACTAAAATCATCGACAATCGTGAGCATATAAACGGCATTTGTAATTGATTTCAACCCATAAGGCCCCCATAAATCAACATGGATGAGATCAAACGCAGTCTTAGAAGCAATAATGCTAGTAGGAAATGATAACCGAGTTTGTTTTGCAACTGGACAAACAGGACACATTAACTCTGTGTAATCACACTTAACTACCCCATCCACATGTTTCAGTCTCTTGAAAGAGACGTGTCCTAGCCTAGCATGCCAAAGCATTGCTAAATGTTTATTATGCTCAGAACAACGACTAATAGAATTACAAGAGCTGATATTATTAAAAGACTCTTTTCTCAAATAATAAAGATCTTCAATCACTGTTCCTTTGGCCAAAACTTCTTCAGTCTGTAAATCCTGGAATAAACAATATTCAGGAAATGAGTGTACTGACATTCCACAGGTCCGAGTAAGCAAACTCACAGACAACAAATTGCACCTAAACGAAGGTACATATAAAACATTATGCAAAATGATTCTGGAGTTGAGCTTAATAGTACCAATGTAGGTGACCAATCTGGTTGAATTATCAGGCAAGCGAATAGTCTTAGGAGGGTTCAATTTAATGACTTGGTCATAAAAATGAAGATGGGGTGTGATGTGATCAGTTGCACCAGTATCGATTATCCAATTGTCCTTGCAATTAAAATTGATGCTAGTAAATACAGAATTGAGTAAAATACCTGCAAAATTCACGTTTCTGATATCTCCATCTTCGTGATCTGCACTGCTACTCTTGGATTGAATAAATTTCTGATATTCGTGATGTAGAAAATCAGTCATTCCTTTATCTATCCTATCGATACCCTTCTGCTGCTGCATAACCTGCAAAGGTGTTTCTGCTATCGTACCACGAATAACATTGTTTGCTCTATGATATTTACTAATATCAATACCCTTCTTCTGCTGTAATTCAAGAAACCAGTCTGGATACCCATGAACAAGAAAACAATCATCCACAGTATGACCCCCTGTTTTACATTTAGTGCAGTACTGCTTCTTTTTATCTTCTTTGCGTAAAGAAGAATAATTCCGATTACCTCCAGACCTGCCACTACTTCGACCTCCTGTGGTATTCCGTCGAGCAAGCATTACTGCAGCTGTTTCAGTAGAGGCTGTGCTATCAGTCTGCACCTCTCTCTGCTTCTCAATGCTCATGATCATTGAATAGGCTTTATTGATAGATGGCAACGGATCTTGGAGAAGAATTTGATTCTTGACGTTATCATATTCATCTCCTAATCCCATCAAAAACTGCATCAATCTACGATTATTATCATAATCTGTAATCGCAGTGCCGGTATCACAACAAACAGGTAACAGAGCTAAACACAACAACTCGTCCCATCGCTTCTTTAAATTAGTATAATATTCAGTTACTGAATTATTACCTTGTCTGTAACTAGCAATATCTCGTTCAATCTGATAAATCATTGGTCCATTGCTCTCACCATAACGCTGCTTCAATTCATCCCAAAGAGCCTTGGCATTCTTGCAAAATACGAAGGCATCAGATATATCCTTTGACATGGCATTCAATAACCAAGACACCACCATACTATCTGCTGTCAACCATTTATCATAGTCATCGGAATCAGTCGCCGGAGCCTTAATCTTCCCATCAATAAACCCTAGCTTTTTCTTAGCTCGAAGAGCTATTTGAACTGACTTACTCCAAGAAAGGTAATTTGGCCCTTTCAAAGGTACACTCACCAAACTAAATCCAGGAGCTTCAGAATTGCTCACATAATATGGATCATCTGCACTACTTTTTGTAGTAATAGCTGCGAGAATTTTCGCGAGATCATCTGGGCTCATCATATTGAAATCGTGGATCAAAGAAAGAAAGAAGGGAAAAAAACTGGAAATCAAAATTTACTATCCTGCTCTGATACCATCATGAAGATTAAAGCAGCCAGTATAAAGTTAAATTCATTTATGAAAGAGGAGCCCACTTGAAAGCTACCTCTGTATTCTTTTTATTTCTCTCTTGGTTCTGTTCAAGCTATTATGATTACTTATACATAATTAGTCACAGTCCTAACAGATGAGGAGTGTGCATTAGTAGAGCTATTCTAACGGGAGTTAGGAGAGCTATTCTAACGGGATTACAATACAAAATGCAAATAGTTGCTGACACATCACATATCCGTTATACAGGGGCATTATTGGTAGAGGCAATTGGAATAAAGGAGTCTTTGAGCCGGTTAAAAACACACTATCAGCATGTCCCATTGGTAGTTGAAAGTGACAGTTTGTTGGCTATATATTTTGAATAGACGGCAACCAGAATTTTCCTATACTGGTTCTATTATAGCTGATTGTAAAACTCTATCTGGGAAGTTCTATTCTTTGTCGTTTTCCTTTGCTACAGCGAACCAAGCAGCACATTTGCTGGCACAAGCTGCTAGTTCTATAAATGATTCGATGGAATGGTTTTCAAACTGCCCACAATTTATTCATGATGTAATTTTGATGGATGCTAATAATATTTACAATAAAAAAAATGAATTTTTAATTGAGACGATTTACCTAAAAAAAAAAAAAAAAGGAAAATGCAACGGAAAGCATGCCCATCAAACAGCTGCCAAAAAGAAAACAAAATAAAAATGCATTAAACTATAATAATATTTTAACATAAAAAGAACAAAAAGTTGTAACTACCTCAAGACTCATGGTTTACGTTTTCTTTCTTTTTTTAAGACTTTGGACAACGTTACATCCAGCGCATTTTAGCGTTATTCAACGAATATGAGTGCATAATTAATTAAGGAAAATTCATTTTTATAAAAAAAAAAAAAACCAACTAACTCATAATTCTATATATGAAAATAACAGAAAAAAAAATTAGCAGTATAATTAAACAATAGTGACAGGTGTACCAACCATATTGTTTGTACCAATCATAAACTTAGTTGCTTCCTTGTCTCCATCAACTCCCCAACAACCTAATGTTACTTGCTTCAATTTTAAGATACAAAATTTCTAAAAGATTCCAACAATCATGACTTCATTTATAGGATTAAAATTTAATTATTACGCTCACCATTTCATTTTAAATAAATTTTTTTTTTACACTTCATTTCATTTTTTAAAAACTAGAGAAAGGATTTTTATTTTTCAGTTTTAATTTTAAAAAATTAAAATAGCTAACAACTATTAAAATAACTGATATTACTGAATAAAATCTATTTTTTTAATCTATATTAAAAGATAATCTAATCGTTTATAGGTTGTTAAATGATTTTTTTTTTAAGGTTTGTGTAATTATTTTAATTTTTTTGTTACTTTTGTGACAAAGATACTCAATTTTTATTTTTGTGAGAAGGATTTTTAAATTTTCAAATTTTCACTTTTTTTTTTTATTAGAAAGGGTAAAATGAGAAAATTAGTTAGCCTATATCGATTATTGAAATAAGTTTTAATTTATTGATAAAATAAAATTGTTGTGTTGTAAAAAATGCTACCAAAAAATTTAAATATGGAGTTCGTGGGAGCATGGTAATGATTAGGTGCATGCGGCCCCAAACTTAAAAGTGATTTTTAGATCTACCATCCATGATTTACGCCTTTCTATTAGTGTGGGACATTTTGTCCCAATGATATATCATACATGTCTAAGTTGGTAGACTTTTTTTTTAAGCGACTAATGTATATATTTGCCTTTAACATTTAGGTGTTTAGTCTTGTGATTTTTAAATTTGTGGGGATCTATAGTATTTTTAAAATTATATTTGTTTTGCTAATATTATAGTCTTCGTTTAGTAAAAAAAAAAAAAAAAAAAATGAAACGCATGCATTGATGATGTGTCAAATAAGAATAATAAAATGTCATGTTGGCACGTATCAAATGCTAAAAGAAAAATTCCAAAGTATTTTTTATTAATTTTTTTCTTCTCGTTATTTGTTTTAAGGGTTTAGTTTTGACAAAAAAAAAAAGGCTACAATGGCTCAATTTGGCTACTTTGGTTTTGCAAGTCAATATCCAAAAAATTCTTAAACCTCCAATCTCAATTATCCTGCTATTGTTTCTTTCCTATTTTCAAATCCCTAAATCTAAATCGTTCTTTTAACTTTTTTCTTTTTACTCACCTGAAAATTTTTCAAATGTGAGATGACAGAGCTAATGACAATAACAATGTTGATCATAATGGAAACAACAGCTACAATAATGGAGGTTGGAGTGGTGATTTTAATTTGGAGAATATATCCTGTCTTCAAATTATTGTGTGCTTGTGAGGAAGAAGATCAATCTTTGTACTTTTCAATTTATTAATAATACATGAATACTTTTTCAATTTCTTTTACTCTTAAAATTTCAGATACTTTGGTTTAATCTTGCAATTCTATTTCTTGGACAGAAAATTACAGACCTCATCATGCCCATGTTTCTTAAGATTGCGAAGTACCATGACAGAATAATCCCCCATTTAACAAACATTGGATTTACTTTTCCTAGTCTGTGCTTTTTTCGGAAAACAAATAAATTCTCAAAAGAATAAAAATAGTGGCTAATTGTCGACAAGGAATCAGATTTGACGCTTTTACTCATAAACAACAAACAAAATCTGTTTCTCTTTTACTTGTAATTTTTTGTCGTTGTAAGTAAATATAATTTAATTTATATATAATTTTATATTAATTTCTATTATAAATTATAATATTATCAACAATTTATATTGTTAAAAATTTAAAAGCATTTACAAAATAGAAAGAAGAACATTTTATGAAATAATAAAATAAAAATTCAATAATATAAAACACATATTTGTAATAAAAAATATTACTATAATTTGACAATCAAATGTTCATTAAAATAAAATCATTTGTCAATCAATTTAAATTTAATAAATTTAATATTTTTCGTAACAAACAATAAATCTTATATTATATTTATTCTTTATAAAATAAATCATTTTTAGGAAATACTAATTGATCAAATTAAAAATTTGTTAAAAATAATAATTAAATATATTATAATTCTCACCATATTTAATATATATCTATATAGTATAACTATAATGTAACCAACCAAAATTAGCTAGATTACCTAATTTTTCAATCAATAAAATTAAAATCCTTAAAGATATTGTATTTCTATCGTATTTAAAATATACCTTCTTTAGTATATAATACAATTTCTTAGTTTATATAGAATTTAGATTTAAATAAAAAATTGATGTTTTTAAGTAAAATTAAAACTTAATTTGAATCAATAAAATAAAAAGATATTTTTTTTGAAAGATATTCTTACTATATTTAATATATACCTTATATAATATATGATATAATTTCTTATTTTATCCAATAGAATTTAGATTTAAAATATTAATTTTTAAAATATAAAATTAATATGACCTATCTAAATTAAGTTACCATTATTTAAAATTCTTAATATATTTTTTATCAATCATAAACTTAATTGGGGCGTTTTTGACAACCTCAATGCTCTATTCCCCATTCTCACTTTTTATATATTTAGTTTTTTGGAACTTGCATTTCACATTGTTTGTATTTTGATATTTACACGTAAAGTAAATGTGATTTAATTTATATATATTTTAATTTTTAGTCGTAAATTATAATATTGTTAACATTTATATTGTCTAAAAATCTAAGAGCATTCACAAAAAAAAAAAAAATTGATATTTTATGAAATAAAAAAATTTTAAAATTAATTTTTCTTTTTTGAAAAGAAGTCAAACTAGAAATTTCATTAAGAGGAAACAGTATACAGATATGAAATATAGATCAATATATTTCTATATTCTTATAAAGCAAGTATAATAATAGACCACTCGTATAAAGAATAAAATATACAATTTTAATTTGAAATATCTGATCAAGTTGACAGAATATAGTCTATGTACCACAAGCGATCGCTCGCTTCACTTGTTGACTATTTGTGGTCATTGTTCGACTTCATGATCTTTCTACAAATCTGATATGATTATATTCAAATTTTTTCTTTCTATCAAAGAGGAGATTTACACTTTTTTTTCTATATAACTACCTAAATAACAAAATACCATAAATAAAATCTATGTATAGTGATAACAAACTCAAAAACTGTTAAACGACCGGATCTAATAACAAAATACTAAAATATGGGCAACAATAATTTCAATATATAGGTAATAGTAACTCAAATTTGTATCAAAAGACACAAATTTAAGGATTATTAAAAAAAAAAAAAAAAACAAAAACAAAGGAAGACGAGGGTGGACCAGCTGTGATATTTGAAAAAGAAAAAAGAAAAAGGTTTTAGGTTTTTTTTATTGGAGAGAACAAAAATTAAATAAGTCGTTTACTATCAAAAAAAAAAAAAAGTCGTTAAGAAAATAATATATGTTTAGTACAAAATATTATTATAATTTCACAACTAAATTTTTATAAAAAATAAAATTGCTTATCAACCAATTTAAATTTTCTTAAAAAAAAATTTAAATTTAATTAATTTAATTTCGTATATAATATAATTTCATAATCTGTCTATATTATTAAAATATGAAAAATTAGTATTAGCTATTATAAAAATTAATATATCAATCATTATTTTAGAGTACTATTTATATTTGATATTTTTCTTTTTTTTCTTTTTTTATTTTTTTTTTGCTAAACCTATAAGCACATAATTATGTTATAATTACTTTTTTTGAAAAAAAAAAATTCTTTTAATGTATTCTATGGTTTGCTAATATAAAGTGTTATATCACAATTTTATATTATATGTATATATTTCTGATGAGTTTTATTTTCTATTTATATAATTATATCAAACAATAAGTCTTATAATATATTTCTTAATAAATAATAATAAATTATATATTTTTTAAATAATAATTTAATTGTGGGAAATAATTATAACTAATCAAATTAAATATTTATTAAAACTAATCATTAAACATATTTTATCCTTACCATATCTAATATATATCTTATATAATATAATATAACCAATATGGATAGTCCTTCCTTTTACTCACCAAATTTTTAAATATTGGAAAGAGAGATTCGAATTTGGATTTATTGTCAGATCGTATATGCATTTACCTTGTCTTGGTATGTACTTTACTTACTAAATTAATAAAAACTATTGTAATTAAGAGAATTCGAAGCCGAGATATTTCACTTTTAATAGAATAACAAAAACGATAATAAACTTTTCTTGGATGAATTAGAAAAATAAACTTGATATTATATACAATATAAAATAAGTAGTATTTCAATTAATTTAGGGTTGGACAGTAAAATTAAAAACTCTAACTTTAGCTTTAATCATTAAATTAAAACAACAATACAATCCTCCATTACCATTTTTACCGTTCCTACTATTTTTTTTTTCTAACAAAACAAAATTTAATAATGCCTTTGTCTCCTTTCATTACACGTATCCCCCTGCCTTTCTTCCTTTAACATAAACCAAATTCAACCATTTCTGAAACTAAGCTCATCTCTCTCTCTCAAGAAACTCATCAAACACCTCGGGATCAATCAATGAGGTCCAAAACCCAATCTCCCATTAACATCAAGCTAGCTCTCCTCTGTTTCTTCCTCCTTTCTCTCCTTCTCTTAATAATTTGGTTAAATCTCTCTTCTTTTCAACTAAATTCAGCATCTCCCTTACCAAAAGCCCATTTATCAAATTCAACAAAAGAAGATAAAGAAGATGAAGAATCATCATCGTCGTCGTCATCATCTTCATCATCTTGTCCATCGCTTTCTTTAATTCCAACATGCAACAAAACCCCACCTTCATTAGCCAACGCATTAGTCCACTACGCAACAAACAACATAACACCACAACAAACCTTAAAAGAAATATCAGTAACACTAAGAGTTCTTGAAAAAAAATCCCCCTGCAATTTCTTAGTCTTCGGCCTCGGCCATGACAGTCTGATGTGGACATCACTCAACCATGGCGGCCGAACAGTATTTCTAGAGGAAGACAAAGCCTGGATCGAACAAATAAAAGGAAAATTACCAAGTTTAGAGTCATACCATGTAAGTTACGATACCAAAGTGCACGAAGCAGACGGATTAATGGAGACTGGACAGGGAGAAGAATGCAAGATTGTCAGCGATCCAAGATTTTCAAAATGTCAGCTTGCGCTTAAAGGATTTCCTAGCGATGTGTATGATATAGAGTGGGATTTGATTATGGTGGATGCGCCTACAGGGTACCATGACGAAGCGCCGGGGAGGATGACGGCGATTTATACGGCGGGGTTGATGGCGAGGAATAGAGAGAATGGTGAGACGGATGTGTTTGTTCATGATGTGGATAGAGTTGTAGAGGATAAATTCTCTAAAGCTTTTCTTTGCGAAGGCTATATGACGGAGCAAGAGGGAAGGTTAAGGCATTTTACTATTCCTAGCCATAGGACTCGTTTGGGTAGATCTTTCTGTCCTTAGAAGGTAATTTCTGCTTCTTATAGAGAATATACAATTCAATCTTCAATTTTATCACTTTTGCTTTTAATAATATGTCATGTTATGTGTTCCTTTCTCTCTCTCTCTCTCTCTCTCTTTTTTTGTTTAAAAAAAAATTAACTTTAATAATTTTAATAAATTCTTTAATAATTTTCTTCATTTTTAAGTTAATTTGCTTTTAAATTTTTTGCATCATGTTAATTTTTTTTTTTCCAGTTTCTTAAATTAGAGAAAAATATCAATTTGGAGAATGGAGAAATGGAAATTATATTATTTGTTTGAATATGCAATTAGCAGGGTAAAGGTGTGGTTCTTGTGAGTATGGTATGGTTCTTCGAATGTTGTTGTGAGTTTGCTTTACGATAAGAGTTCCCAAAGCGAATGACATTACCAGCCAATAAATTTTTTTTTTTTTTTTGTTAGAACCAAACATTATTTTTAATTAGTTTGGTACATAGATGATTCCATACTGAATGTAGATAAGCTTTTTTCTTGTTTTAGTATTACGATATGCGAGGGTTGATTCTTGATTCTTTGGTAGGCATGACCCCGCAATGTAGACGGTTCTAATTGGAAAAAAGATGGTCGAAGTGGTTTTGAAGATAGTTTTGGAACCATTCTGATTTCATTTTCATTTCGAATTTAGCTGATTTCATTTTCATTTCGAATTTAGAATCGAAATTAAATAATTTATTTTAAAAATTTTTTTAGATTTATAGTTTGAATAAATAATAATTATAAACATTACTAAACCAATTTAATAAATATTTTCAAATTTTATTTTAAAAAATTATAGTAAAATAAAAAATAAATTAAGAGTTTTTTAAAAACATGTTTTTACAGTTTTAAATCGGACTAACTGATTTTAAATTAAAACTGTCGATTTAAAGTTTCAAAAGATGAAGAACCGAAATCGAATTTTAAATACACAGTTTCAATTATAATTTAGAATTAGAAATCATTAACTATGGTTTAGTGCCGATTTTAATTAATTCGATTTCGATTCTAAAACCGAAACATGGTGATACCTATTTTGTGGCACCTCACGTTGCTGTGAAGTATGTTTGGGTGTGTATTAAATATATAGGATAGCATATTTTGTTAAAATTACCATAATTTTTGTAAAATGTGTGTATTTTTTTTTTTAAAAAAAAAAACAAGGTAAAGGGGATTTTTTTGAATGGATTGATTTCCTATGGAAGATTGAATATACAACATGATTTTGTTTTGATGTACAAGAAAAACAATGTAGGTAACCTATCATATGTTTTGCAAATTGCATTGATTGGTAGGAACTTTGAAAATGTTGAGGGTTGTGAGAAAAATTATAGTGATTTGACCTAGAGGTACCTAAGGGGTCACTCTGAAAAGCAACCTGCTTTTTTCCTCATTCCGTAATCCGTTTCGAATTTTTGGTTGTGGAATCGGGTTGAAGTTGGCTTGGAGGGATTGGTTCCGATTCCACTCCTAGTGAAAATCAATTTAAAATTGCCGGTTCAACCAATGATCTGGACCAATTTCTGTTCTTTGCTTCGTCTCTCTCGATAGTCCAATGACCCTTATATAAACTGATTTCGTTCTAAAAAGATATTTTCTATTTTTACATAGATTAAGAAATAATAGTTTTTTTATTTTTACTTAAATTAAGAAATAATAATTTTAATAATTAAAGGATAATATTATTCATATAATTTTCTTATGATGCTCATCTTAAATAACATATGAGCAATTATTATTTTGGAATAATAAATAAGAATTAATGAGGGTTCATTGAAAATAGTAAAATTTAATAAGAGTATAGTAGATAATTTAAGGATTAATTACAATATAAAAAAAGAAAGCATATTATATTTTGGGACAAATAAAAAAAGAAATGTAGACTGTCTTTTTGAGATGGAGAGTATTTTATTTTTATATTTTGTTAAATACATGAGTTTGCCCTTTCAGAAATGCATAACTTTGTCTCTATTTTATACAGAGACATATTAATTAATTTTGATAAATATATAAACAAAATAGTTAATAAATATACGGATAAATTAATTAATTTTAATAAAATATAAGAATAAAATAATAATTTTTTTATGAAAACCAAAAAATAGACGGAATGATATATAGTAGCGTAACGGAGTCAAAAGATAGGAAAAAAAAAAGTATTTTTAAAAGTATAAGGATAACATCGTGTATTATGATAAAATACAGGTATAAACTCATAATTTTCCTCAAGTTTAATACTACTAGATTTATGATCCATAGGCGTCCAAGATGTGAAACTACAAATGGCAAACCGGCGTTTATAACGAGGAATCAAATATTGAGATAGGCGTTCAAATGTTCGATTTTACGGTGGGACTTTAATTATGATTTTCTTTTTCTTTTTCTTTTATTTTTTTAAAAGGTTTCTTTTTCTTTTATTATTGTTGCAAAGAGCTGCGAGCCACGACTGAAAAAATAATTAAGAAAAAAAAGGATGAAATAAAATAAAATAAGAAAGACATAATTAAATTTACTAAATGCATAACTTGATTATTTATTTTTACGAATAATTTTGTGAGGTGTTTTAACTTATGAATTTGTATATTTCAATTTATAAAATTACATATATTTAATATTTCAATTTGATGTATAATGTATTAGACTTATTACAAAGTTATTTAATAGTTAAAAATATAAAAATTATAATTAAAAATTTAAGCTAATTACATATAAATTGATACTTAGAATATGAAAATTAAAAATTTTTAAAAAATTTATTATTGCTAGTGGGAGAAATTTACATTGTTATTAAAATTCTTAATTTTAGAAGGCACGACAAACAAGACTCTCACAAAATTTAAAATGCCACAATTTTTTTTTATAAAGAGTATATGAATGAACTAATTAATTAATTACGCGTAACTAATTATGGAATTTAAAAAATATGCATAATATTATGATTAGCAATCAAAGCGGGCAAGTATTTACAAATTTTAATCTACTCATATTTATACATGTTCATAATTTATTATCTATATCTGTCCTAAATCCGTTTAAATATCTATATTTTAACCATTTTAAAATTTTACTATCAGTACTCTTTCTAAACCTATATAGATATCTATTGAAATAGTGCCCTATTTATACTTTTTTTTTTAAATTCATTGGAGATTTTTAAGAGTCAAAATAATATTGCGGGCTACACAACAAGGTAGCCCCTTTGGCTCACTAAATTGGTAAAAACAATTGTGATCGAGAGAACTCAAACTCGTGACCTCTCACTCTTCATATAAATGAGAAGACTAGCCACGTCACCACCTGATTGCCTTATTTATACCCATTATAAATGGTAATTTTATTATTTTTATATATGTCCTAATTCCATTTTTGATATATATATCTTTCATTAAATGAACCGAATCGAGACAAATAGTCTAAAATACACCATTCACTTCCACTTGGATAGCCCCCATATTTTTACTTCCTAACTAAGATGCAATTAATTGATTTCTTCTTTGCCAAGTTGGACAAATAAATCTATTAGCAGGAATACTAAAGTGAGAAAAGTATACACAATAGCCGTATTCCATAAAAGCGTTTTAACGCTATTTTTTATATTATTTCGTAATATAGCTTTTCAACGATTTTAAAAATTAAGATAATATTCTATAAAAAATTAATCATAATATTTAATAAAAAATTTTCAAAAATTATCAAGTAAATGCTATAAAAATAGCTACCAACGTAAATATTTTCCGAACACATCCGACGCTACACTTGCTATAGTTTTATCATCAAATCCGTCTTCCGCTGAACTTTCGGTCCAAATCCAATCTTTTTAATACACATCCAGAATGGAACTACAACCGAGAATAAGGTTATCCAAGCAACCAAACACACGTCATATCATATCTCCACCGCGACTCTTATCTCTTCTCTCTCTCCGTAGACTTCACAGTTCTAATTGGGCGGAGCAGCCGCATAACAACCTATAATCGGCGACCGAAATGGCAAAGGGAAAGAAGGAATTGCTGTCTAAAGCACCATGGAGAGGCGACGAAGACGACGAAGCCAACAAATTCAAAGACGCCAAGCTCAAAGTTACCAATCAACCTGGCTCTACTCCCGTCATGCACGTCCCTGGCAAAAAGAACAAAAACCACCTCCCCGACGACGACGATGACGATGATCTTCTCGAACTAGACCCTGAACTACGCTATAGCTTCCAGCGCAATTTTCAGGTTTTAGTTTTGTCCCTAATTATCTTGCCTTTTTAAGTCTTTTCCTTCGGTTTCTTGTTTGACTGTTTAATAATTTGATTAACTCTGCAGTTTCTTCAAAGAGTGTTTAGTATTGATACAATTGTGAAGCCTCTTCCACCTGCTATGGCATACAACGTTTCTCGCAATTTGAGCTTCTTTACTCGAATTTTCACTCAGTTCTTTGGTAAGTATTTTCATTTACTTTATAATTGATTATTTCTGTATTGGAATTTAGTGCATCTAAGATGTTTTCATAATCTATAATCTGAGCAAAGGCTGTATGATTCATGATTCATATCATATATAAATATATTGGCCCGCTATGTCAGTTAGCTTTGATAGTCCTTCTTGTGATCATTGAGATTTGTGTCTCTGAAGCATGGAAGTACTGAGGCATTGAACCTTCTTTCCTGAATGGTTTTGATATACTTTTGAATGGACCTATATTCTGAGAATCGCATACTTGTCTATCCCTTTAAATACGTTTTCTTTAAATGAGGAATTGATTGTTTCATTATCTTCGAACAAAGAACTTCTCTTTTCCATTGTTTTGGTTATTTAATCATTTTTGAAGGAAAAAATTGTTCTTTATAAGTTGTATGAGTCATATGGTTTAGCAGCTTTTACAAAATAACCCATGTATCTGTTGTGTGTTGCTTAATTAATCAATTAAAAAAAATGTCCTTTATGAGCATTTATTAAGGTATTTTGTATCTAACTCCCTATTTGCTAGAATTGAATAATACTAAAGCATGAAGTTCATTTGTGAATGATGGAATATAGTTTAGTTATATTGCATTCATAAAAGTGAAATGAATATTTTTTATTCATACTAAATATGAAAATACGAAATTCCTAATGAATTTTCACAAAACTTTGAGGAATTCAACCAAATGAGGCATAAAATCAGCAAGGTCCTTTATCAAAAATTTTAGTGCTGATTTCATCAGCGCCAAGTATTAACTGCATTGCTACTTGAAGAAGAGCAGGAAAGTGGAGATTTCAGCAGGGTACTAAATTGGAAGTAATTCTCCCATCACGCACCCCCCAACCCCAACACACACACAGACACACAGAAAATGGCCATTACCTTTGCCTAATCATTGTACTTCCCAAATACCATAAAAATTGTGACACTTGTTTGCCATCAGCTGGTTATCCTTGAATTATTGCTCAATCTATTTGATACGACCTCATTCCAGGGATCTGAAACATGGGCACCGAAGAATAGTAGGAAATAGTTTTATTGCTTGTTTTACTGTGCTGGTGGAGTTACTTAACCCATCTGCGAGTATTTATTTGTTGCTGTTAAATAATTTCTGGATTCCATGTGTTGATGCATTTTTATCAGCCAGTTAAACAGAAAGTAGTACGGGTCTCTTTTTCCACAAAAGCATTTGTGCATGTGGTCTGACCCATGCAGTCATGGACATGCATGTTTGCTCACTTGAACACTTCACAATCAGTTAAAAAACTGCAAATAGCTGAATAATTGAGACCCAGAAGTTCACTTTGATATGCTTAGTGTAAAAGGGAAATTTTCAGGCTCTTGCTGATATTAAATAAACCCTCAATTGCTTGGTTTCAACCTTCTTTTTACAGAACTATTTCTTGGATGTATATTTTTATTATTGTAATTGCTGGTCAATTATATCCATATATTGTATATATGTGATTTTTTCTGCTTAGATATATTGATTAATTAGTGTTATTTATGGTACTGCAGATCCTGAAGGTATTGCAAATGCTGGGAAATCACTTGGGTTAGGACAGGAAGAGAAAGCTCGTCGGGTCCGTTGAGAATGAATGATTGAGCATGCCTCTTCCTCAGTTATTGTAATTTTGACTCTATTTGGATCTTTGTTTTGCCAATACTTTATTCAGAATGATTTTTTTCTTCTAAATTCAAGCTCAGAACTCAGTAATTACAATATCCTGAAGGGATTACTTAAATGGGATCTATTTCAGGGGAAATGACAATACTTTATAGAAAAGAATGAAGATTTCACCAGTGCATTTGGATGAGCTCCTATTGAGATTCCTACAATAGCATCATGCCATCATCTGAATAAAACACAATAACCTTGTTTTCCAAGATGCATAAACATATTATATGGATCGCTTTAAGTAGATACATAAAACACAATAACCTTGTTTTCTAAAATTTACAATTTAACAGTAAAAAAAAAAAAAAAAATGATCCTGGTACTCTTGACCTTAATCATGCCATTTGCAATTCACAACTTGCTATAGATAAAAAGCCAGAGTCAAACAAAAGCCCAATAGTCATAACATGCAATACTATTACTGCCTCTATATACGTGTGAACAACAAGAAGAAAAAATTGCAGTACTGTACAAAGGAGTTCAATCTCTGCAGATGATACTATCATTGATTACTGATTCCACATTCTGATAGAAACTTTTGATAATCAATTTCAAGTTTGCTATATGCATGAGACATATCTTCAAAGAAATTCGAGTCTTGATCTTCTGAAGCATTCTGCAGAACCAAAAGAAAAAAAAGGTTCCAGTTAGCCTATCGAGCGGAATCCTGGAGTTTCTGTTCATCGTCTTAAAAGAACTAAATGAAGATGGCAAATAAAATTATAACTAATATAAGTGGTTACATTGGAATCTGGTCTCAAATCAGAATCGAGATTAGGTCCCTCGACGTCAATCAGGGCGGATTTCCATCGCATACTCCTGGGCTGATCACGATGATTCTTCCTTGATTCATCTGAAGTTTGGAGTTCAGTGTCTCTAGGATCTCCAGAGTGAAAGACACCAATTATGCATTTGATGCAAAATGCAATAACAAGAACCAGAAACAGAAAATAACCGGTGGATTTAGTCCGATTATTGAGTAGACATGCCTGTAGAGGTCATTACTATTGATGAACATATAAGAACAAAGAAGTTCGAACACAACTCTCATAATCTGACATGACATTGCAGAAGTAAAGTTAAATATGTTTCAAAATGTCTTACATGTGACAAACCATGGGATGTAAGAAGCATGGTGAAGGCTTTTCGATTTAAGAACCCATCCTGAGATCTTTCTTGTTTATAGAAGATAAAAGACTCTCTTTTCTTGGTCTGATACAGATTGAACCCAGAAGTCATAAAAACCAGATGCAAAATTTATGATGCCCAAGCAAACATGAATCAGTGAAATATTTTGTATTGAAAAACCTGATGTAAAATTAATGGATAATCTTTTTCTTTTCTGGGTAATATAACTAAATTAGACCACAGTTGATTTTCTAAATTCTGCTTACTAATTGAGGGTCTTCCATTCCAAAAGCAGGAATGTTAAGGAGCTGGCCTTTGAAAAGAATGTTCATATCCAATTTATTAGCTGCTGCAATTGAATCAATAGACACTCCATACTGCTTTGAAATTGATTCCACAGTTTCACCACTACCACCAAAAATTATACAACTCCATGATCAGCCATACAGGGCAAAAAATAAACAACCTAGAAACCATAATTATCTTCTATTTACTTATATTTGCAATTCTTCCATAAGTAAGATCCAATTATACTAAAAAGGCATTGAAAGTTGAATCCTAAAAAATGCAGAACATTATTTAAGATTTCCGATTACGGGTTCATTCGGTAAATTAGCACCGAATTAGCTGTTTTGGTGTTAGTTATTAGATAGCTGTCCACAAAATTCTAAAAGAGCTAAACATAAATGTTACGTGGGTTAACTTTTTATAAAAGCTGTATTTAAAAAGCTATTACAGAACAACGCCCTACCTACAGCTCAATCAAATGGAAAGTAATTGCTTCAAACTCCACTATTGAACAATTCTAAATTGGTGAGTCATATTTTATATATATATATATATATATATATATATATATATATATAAAGAATTGGAAGTTACTCTTTGACCACATGAACCAAGCAGTGGTTATTGGAGCCTTGACCCTTTGGCTTTGACATCTCCTGAACATGAAATCTACAGTTCTGTGACCAAAAATTCCCATGCATTAGGAAATTTTTATTAAAAAAATTGAGAACTGAATAAAACCCATTAAGGAGAGTACCTCTGCAAGATCTGTTAAATGCTTCTTGAATGATTTTTTGCTCTTAATCCACGATTTGAAGCAGCAACTAACAATAGTTGGAGTTAAAACTAAGTCTTAAACTCTAATTAAAACAAAGGAAGTGGGAAGTAAGATACCAGTGAGGGAAAGAGAGGAAATTTGTTGTTGATGGTCTGAACAGAGTAAGAGAGAAATGTATTTTCTGCCTCAGCGTCACTTCCATCACACATTAGATTTTGTTTTCTGGCTTAGCGTCAGTTTTGGGTCTCTCTTTCTTTTAACTTTTATTGGCGCTAAAGGCGGACTAAAATTGAAGCAAAATTTTAATTAAGTCCTCCAAATTTTATTTGTTTACTTTTAAAACCTTATATTCCATTGAACGTTTACCGCGATCCCTAAAATTTGATAAAACACTTAACTCGATACCTTTTTTTTTTTTTTTTAATTTTTTTTTTGGGAAAATGTTAATTGGCTTTCTAAGTTTTGGCCTAATTAACACTTGAAGGCTTCAGTTTCCAAAAACCAACTTCGAAGTCCCTAAATTTTAGTTTCGTCAATAGAAAGGTCCTTCCATCCAAAATCAATGTTTTTTTCCGTCAAATGGATGTGGAATTCAGAAAATGCCCTCCTGATCTACTTTTTGAAACTGTTTTTTTCGCTTTCCCTTCTCAATGCAACCAAAAGTATCTCTCTATCTATCTTCAAAATCGAACAGATTATCTGTGCTTATCTACAAATTTTCAGTGAAACTCGCTTAAATTCACCTACCAATAGCATGATTTGATCGGATTGGATCAAAGTAAAAAGAGCTCTTATAAAAAAAGAAAAAGCTTGAATATTAGTTAGAGTTTACTGAATTGTACACCATTACAATTCTATCCTAATTTGATCTTTTTTACATATATACCCTAATTTCACCTTTTAATTACAATTCTATCCTAAAACCAAATTTGAGTTATAATTATTAATAATTTAATATTAAATGTGACATCTTAACCTAAGCTTTCTCTTTTGGCCCCCTCTTATCCCCTCTCCTTTTCATATGGTAAAAGTAAAGAGACTGAGAAAGAGGTACAGACGTCAAAAATTATTAATAATTTTAACTCAATTTGATTTTAGGGTAGAATTGCAACGAAAAAGTGAAATTATGGTATAGACGTCAAAAAGATAAAATCAGGATGTAATTGGAACAATATCTTAAGTTGAGAGTATTTTAGTAGTTAAGCCCTACATAACTGGTTGAGTTTTTCTCTAGTTAGTTGTTGATGGATTTTTTAAAGCCGGGATGATATGCTATGCATGGAGCCCATAATATAATTTTTAACAACTAATACCAATTGAATTTGGAAAATAATATAAAGGTTACAATTATTATAAAAAATATAACGCGTCAATTGATATAATTAAAAGAATTGATCAAAATTATAAATTCTAAATTTAAAATATTTGTTAAATACTTTGGCGTCAATAAATAATTTATCAATTCATGTATAATTAATTAAATTATAAATTTTGATTTGTTTATTTGATTGACCAATTAAATCATTTTAAAAAGTTGCCAACTAGATGTGGTCTAGTTCTTCTTTTCAGTAATACGAGGAGTGCAAAGCCTCAATTGAAGTCCAATCGATAAGGATTTTCACCAATGTAGTGAGTTAAAGGGAATGGTATCTCTATTGTATATCCGGTGTGTTATTTTGGTCTATACGAGGCCTATTAATAAATAAACAAAATCATTTTTATTTAATTCTAAGAATACTTGGTGTTGCCTCATTTTTCTTTCTTTATTCTTTTTTCTTTAATGTGTTATACACTTAATTTAATTTATATGAGGATAAATAATTATTTAATTCTTAAAGATTCAATTTAATTAATAAATTCATCATTTTTTTTTGAAAAACGAGTTAAATAATTTTATAATTTTTAAATAATCAAATTATGAAAACATAATATTATATTTTATATTAATTAATTGAATTTTATGTTTAATATTAGTTTTAGTCATTTTTAATTTTTTAAGAAATTATTTAATATTTATAAATTTTATATTTTCAATTGTAGTAAAAATTATATTTAAAATACTACATCTAAAAATTCAATTGAACCCTGCCTTCACCTATCAAGTGACCGCTCCGATTCTCAAAATATTGTATGATACAATACATAATTAAGTCCTTTAAAAAATCTAAATAATTATATTAACGTTAATTACTGATTAATTTACAAAAAGTTCAACCAAGAATAGAAAAATTAGTGCATAAATATTGAATAACATTTAAAAATTATTTGTAAACATAAATAGAAATTTTAAGAGTTAAAATGTTATTTAGAAATATAGACATTTAAAATATATAAAATCAAAAACATTATTATATAAATATATGTGTCACAACCCGATTCCATGGGCCGGACCGGCACTAGGGCCCAGGTAAGCTTAAGGCCCCCGAGGCCCGTAGTAAGCCTGAAACACTAGAATCTATTATCTCGGTATAAATTTCAACATTCAGCCCATAGGATTATGAAAAATAAACCTCAATATTTTACTAAATCTCGGCCCAAATTTATCAGCTACAACATTCCACAGCTCGAGCCCAATTAACAATGCATCACATTTATAAAAATAAACGATTAAAAATATACAAATCCTACAACTGCGGAGTCACTAACTGTTTGATATACATAGCCTTTTATACATACAGTTACATAGTAAAATAATTTTGGAACTAGGGAAAATTTCTTTTAGTGCCCTGCGTCGAAGAAACGTAACCTAAATCGAATTAAAGAGAATCTGACTTCCTGAAAAATTAAACAAGACACATAAATTTTCTAAGGAGTAATAATTATTGCACAACACACGCAGTCACACAAATGTGTAAATGTATCAATCTAGTCATCCGACTAGTTATATGCTCACGCAGCCAACCACACAATGGCACATCACCAGCACTCACAATCAGTAACAACTTCATATAATCAAATCACGTGGAAATTAGTCAGTGGAGTCACCGAACCCCCGATGAGCCGTCCTCCCACATGGCTCATCCTCTCACATGTGCACCAGGGAGCCGATCCCCCATACTGGCCGACCGGTCTAATCCTCACTTGACCAGCCCTCTCATTGTTTTTCTATCCTCTCTTTTCTTTTTCATACCAATAGGAGGCAACCCGGTGGTCTCCATCCAATCTAGATCATCAAGCGCTCACAACAGGAGGCCACCCTGCGGGCTGCGATCAAATCTAGACTGTCCGGTGCGCAACGACGAGAAGCCAACCCGTGGTTAACGGTAACGGTAACGGTAGGTGCACACGGGGGCGCCGATCTCCCATTTACCAGGCTAACGGTAATCATATTGGATCCATATAACGGTACGGTCTCACAGTCCCATGGTGACCCACTTCATCCCAATTCCACACAAACAAAGCACATCAATATCACAACACAATTAATCAAACATTGCAATTAAATGCAGACATATTAATCAATTAGACATCGTAATGCGATGCACAATTAAACATCCAAAATTAATGCAAATAAATAAATAAATAAATAGCATTAACAATAAACAACAATAATAATATAAATAACAATAATAACAACAATAATGAAAATAAATAAATAAAGATGTGAATGATTAAATGAATAATAAAGATAATAATTAATCAGAGCCCTATATTTATTATGTACCAAATCATAGAACTAATCTAAATAAGACTTATTAATTATGTTATTAATCAAAATTTATCTAAGTTCTATCGAAATTTCGGCAGTACCTCCCCTAAAAATTGGACTATCTACCTGCTCAGATATCGCAATATTATCATATCTTTATCAATCATTGCACACAGCCCATCCGTCGGGCAATCAATCAATTTAAAATCCCATCCTCCTTCCAAAACAACAATACTCATACAAGATTATTTGTTAAGTCATAAGCCGACCAAACTAAAAACTTATGGTAATTAAATTGTTAAGCTGTTAAAACTCATTTTTAACAGTAACTATTTATAACTACTATTTATTTAGATTCGATCATCTAATTATCTAACTAATTAATTCCGATTCGTCCTTCACTTTTCGATTTATGACAATTATTCCAAAATGACTTATGTCCTAGATTTTCAACATTAAATATATTTAGCTAGGTTGAATAGTGATTTTTAAATTATATACTCAACCTAATATAATCACAATTTCTAACAAGTGAATCCTAAGTTCGAATTCTCCTATAAATCCCCCAATTAAATTCACAAGCTTCCAACCTAATATATTTACAAAAGACCATAAATGTCTATATATATTTAAACTATTCCAATAACCTAACTTCTTATTATTCAATTCAATCTATTTAATAACTCAAGTAAATTCGTTACTCAATTAATTCTTTATATACAAAAATTAAGAGTTGAATCTTAGAACGTACCAATTGAGAATCGGGCAACGATTCCGTGATCAGCGTGAAGAGAGGAACATTCTGTCTCTCGGGGCCTCGCCGGAGTGTCGCCGGCCGGTCACCGGACCGCCGCCGCCCGCCGCCGTGCACGGTGGCCGAAAAGTCGCGAGTGCCCAGGAAGTTGCAGGGTTACAACCACCCGACTCCAATTTTTGTGAGGATTCCAAATCTACAATCGGTTTGTTGAGCTAGTGGCTCGTTTGGCCGAAACAAGCCCGACAGTCCCTTCCTTGCCGGCGGCCATGGTGTTTTCGATTTCTTCCACTAAAACCGTCGCTTCTTGGATGGAAAACGTTCACACAGGATGGAGGAGTCGATCGGAGCTCACCTTGAAGCTTCACGTCGCCGGAATCGCTCGATCTCGCCGGAGTTGCAGCTGCGTCGCGAAGAAGATGAGGAAGCCATATCCGCGCCACTGAAGGTTCGATCGGAGCGAGGGAAGACTGGAATCGTGCCCAGTATCGCCAAAGGAATCGATCGCCACTTCATTCTTGTCGAACGGTGGCCGGAAGCGAAAAGGAGAGGGAAGAGGAGGGGCTGTCGCGCGCGCCAGGAAGAAGAAGGGGAAGAAGAAAGAAAAGAGAAAGAAAGGCGGTTCTACAAGAATCTGGGTCATTTCGGTTCGATTCGAACCGGTTTGATTCAATTCAGCGATTTAGCTCGATTTTGTTTTGTTATCTGGTTTTTTTTTTTCTTGGTTTTTAGGTTATTCGTGTGGTTTCGAAAATTAATTTGATTTCTGGGTCCGGTTCGATTTATTTTTAATTATTTTACTTAGGTTCCTTAACTTTTTCTCCATTTACTCAATAAAAATTAAAAATATTAATAGTAATGATATTTGATTTTGGGTTAATTAATTTATATATATTCATAATAGATTAAATTGCTGGAGTTTCATATTATTTCTTGAAAATTTTAACTGTTTTCAAATCGAAACTTCTGATGATATATTTGGGCTTAGGCCCAACTCGCAAACTTGGGCTCGAATTGGGATTTTTATTCTAATTGTAGCCCACACGATCAAAATTTCTGATTTTTGATTTAATAAAAATTCAAAGGTTTCGAAAATAAAAATTCGGGGTGTTTCAATATGGGACCACAAATATTTAAGAGTTAAATTATGTCTTTGTTTTATTAGTGTTTTAAAAAATAATTGAGCAATATCAATGACGTAAACTAAATATAGTAAATCAAAATTAGGATTTTTATTATTTATGTTTATACTTATTTTGTAATAATTTATTATGTCTATCACTATTACAATTCAACTAATTATAATGTATTATTTTGAGATTATAAACTTATTATATTATGAAATAAAGTACCAACAATTATTAGGCACGTTCCACGACAATAATTGATAATGCTTTTTTTTAAAATAAATTGATAACGTTATTAATCATTTATTATTAATTAAGAATTATTGTTAGGACTATTTAGCCAGTTTCTGTATACAAAATGTTTACTGCTATAGTGTATATATATATATATATATTTTTTTTTTTTTGAAAATGTAATTCATTAATAGTAATATCAAAAACTACAGATAAACATATATATTAGACATATAACTTTACTGGCTAATAGAGTTTGCTGATCTTTTAACAAAATAAAAGAATTCACATCCTTTTGAATAATGAAATTAAAACTAAAAAAATATAATATTAGATTTTTCCGCTTGAAGTTGATATTGACAAAAGATATAAATCTTCATAGCAGTAACTTGTCTGTTAATTGATTTTAACGTCAAAATAATAATTCATCTGGATATTCTATAACTGGATTGCTTTTCTAATAATTTGCAACATATGACGAATACAGATGAGTTTCCGTTGCTATGCATCGATTACATCAATAGAGGAACATGCCGCACTATCAGGCTTCATCGATTGAAAATCCACACTTGCAAATCAAGATCTAAAATCTCCAATAAAATAAAATCATAATATCATAATTTTATTTAATAATAAACCCTGGCAAGAAGGGAATACCACTCACAAAGAAGGGACAATAAAAACAACAAATATGGAGATAACCAACTATAACAAAACAAAAAGACAGATCTATTATAGGGAAAACAAATCTAAATTTATTGAAAAAAACGAAGATTAAAAGCAAAAAAAAAGACGAAGGGCAAGAGATAATAGAAAGTAGGAGATAGGGGCTACTGCTGATAAACAGCGGTAGCCCCAAACTAAAATTAGGGTTAGAAACTATAGAGAAAAGAGAGATAGATTTATATAGCAGCAGCAGTTGAGCGCCCCGAACAATTAATTATTCACTCCTCTAGTATCATTTGATAAAGTAATATTTGTCATATTTATGAATTTTGTAAGTAATAAATCTTTTTTTTTTTTGTTTTTTACTTCTTGTATGTGATAACATTGATTGCTTCATTTCCTCAATAATTTATTATAGATTAAAACAAATTGAGTGATTCTTTTAAGAGACGTGCAATATTCAAATGTGACAAGATTTAAAAACAGAGAGATAATCAGTACTATATGAATTCAACCTGCACAATATATAGGAATCGACTAGTTATATTTTATAGTCAGAAGCCTTTCTAAATTTTGGCGCATCGAGAGGCTAATTTTTTGTGTTGATTTTCTTTTTAAATTAGCTAGTGATTTTTTTTTGGGCATTCATTTTTTGATGGACCCTCTCACCCATAACCGCATCCTAGATTATGTTTGTAGCACATCCTTAATTATTATTATTTTATTAAACATGCCTCTATTTTAAATTTCTTAGAGATGGAGTGAAGAAAAGTAAAGGTGTTCTGAAATTGTTAAAAGTAGGTGAGAAAGGAAGACAGAAATAAAAGAAAAAACTTATAAATAAATTAAAAAACATAATATTTAATATGATTGGGAAAATTAATTAACTTTCGAATTAATTTTAGTTTGATTGCTGAAATTAATATATTTGAAACTGTTTTACAATTATAAAATAAATACCTCGTAATTCTACATTAGTTATAAAATTCTTTTATGATTTACAATACCTTATAATGTGACAGCAGATCTTTACCATTTATGAGATGGAATTAGAATCTAATAATAATTTTTATTATAATTTAGAAAATATAATTATTTTATAATGTAATTAATATTTTATCAAATTTATCTAATTTTACCTAAAATTTGAGCCAAACAAAGTCCTTAAATTTTTATCTAAAACTTTTAAAATCCTACATATAAATAGGAGGGATTTTTTTTTTTTTTTTTTTTTTTTTTTTTTTTTTTTTGAGTATGGGAGAGGGGATTCATGCATTCGGCAGGTTTGCTTCAAATTAAATAGAAACAATGTTGACCGAACAAATCTAAATTGTTTAAGAAATAAAACCGGACTGCATAGTTTATAGAATCAAACTCAAGTCCAATTTTAGCAATTTTTGGATAAGTTTATGCTTATTTTTTAGGCTTAATAAAAACCAGAAATTAAATTGAAAAAAAAAAAAATTCAATTCTTTCCATTGAAAACTGAAATCGAAACAGATTATGTAACAGATTGAATTGAACAAAACCGAATTAGTTTAGCCCGTTTATTCGGTTTTTACCAAACTTTTAAATCAGTGTTCTTTACTTATTAAAAATTAGTTTCTTATATTTATTATGTTGAAGGTTGGTAGATAGGATGTCATCTAGCTCACACTCACAAGAAATTTCTGCCACCATAACTCCACTGCAGAAGTAACACATGACACACAACTAAAAGTATTCTCCAGTTTCCTTTTATGAACCCTTTCTCATGCCAAACCTCTAACCATAACCCATATCACATGAATCCAATAATAGCAGAACTAACCCAAAATGGAGACCTATAAAAAGCACTTGGAGGGTGTCTTTCAAGAACATAAGAGAATCCCACTTGTAAAGTTAGGGTTTAATTAGGTCAAACATGAACAGAATGAGAGGATTGGTTTTGTCATTTGCTATGGTTCTATTGTGTTTAACACCTAAAAAAAGTTGCAGTCAGCCCCAAGAAGCAGCACAAGTGCCTTGTTTCTTCATATTTGGTGACTCTTTGGTTGATAATGGCAACAATAACAGAATGCTTACACTTGCTAGAGCCAATTACAGGCCTTATGGCATTGATTTTCCAACGGGTACTACCGGCCGATTTACCAATGGTCGCACATATGTTGATGCATTAGGTATAATTTTTATATTTCAAGATAAAAATGCATATTTTAAAGTAAGAAAGAAATCTTGATCACCAGATTATGATGCTTTTGTCTTTCAAAAATTATTATTATTTGGATACTTTCATGAGATGTCCAGGCGGTGAATCCGACTAACTTCCATTCGCCTCAAAGGCAAAAGGGTAAGCTTGGAGAGAATTTATATTGCGGTGGATCGAACCATAACCTAAATTATGGTGATCAACCCTCGAGTATTTATTACCACTGAGTTACCCCATTCAAATTAAATCTTCAAGATTTTAATTATGTTTTTCTCTCCTTCAAATATTCTCCTTTTTTTTAGTACTATCATGGGTATCTCCGTACGAGACTATTTTTACTTTGGGGTTTGTATCTATAACTCCCCATGAGTAATTTTTGCACGCATCAAACTCTTGACTTCAAATATTTTTAATTTAAAAGAATAACGAAATTAACTACAAAAAAAATTATCATTATATATTTGCAGCTCAACTTCTAGGATTTCGAAATTACATTCCACCCTATGAAAGAACTCGAGGCCCTGCAATTCTAAGAGGAGTGAATTTTGCATCTGGAGCAGCTGGCATTAGAGATGAAACAGGAAACAATCTGGTACTTGGAACTTAATAAGTCTACTCTCTTCTTTTTTTTTCTTAATTTTCCATAATTTTATACATGACAATGAATTTAGAAGGGTGACATTTATATATATATATTTTTGTAGGGAGGTCACAGTTCAATGAACCAGCAAGTATCCAACTTTGGTACGACAGTGCAAGCAATGAGGAGATTCTTTAGAGGAGATGGAAATGCACTAAACACCTATCTTACCAAATGCATCTTTTATTCTGGAATGGGAAGTAATGATTACCTTAATAACTATTTTATGCCCAATTTCTACACAACAAGTTCAGATTACACTCCTAAAGCTTTTGCTGCGGTTCTTCTTCAGGATTACACTCGTCAGCTAACGGTAATTTTTATATATGCTGTGCTACAATGACCCCATTTTGATGAAGTCAAAATATTACCTCTATTTTTTGCAGTGTTAAGTGGCATAGGGGCTATACTATTGTTTAGTTTGAGAGAGTAATCTATGAAACTTTAACATTTGATAAACGCTAATAAAACAACTAACTGCTACTATGACAATTGACAACTTTAATAACTACTGAAATAATTAATTTTGCCGAACATTGGCAATAATAGCTTGAGAGAGTTTAAAAATATTAGGACACCTGGCAGCTTTGACTAGGGGTGTGCAAAACTATTGACCGAACCGGGCATTTTAGTTTGGCTCGGTCAAATATTCAAAAGAGCTTCGGTTAATCGGTTCATATGGTTTGAATCGAATTTGTTGTTCAGTATGGGTTTAAAACCAAAAGGAAATGGCCAAAACCGACCAAAATGGACCGAATCGATTGGTTTGGTTTGGTTCAATTCAATTCAGATCTCAATTTTTGTTCGGTCTATTGTGAAAAGTTCTGTTCTTATTTCATGGCCTCTGTTGAATTCAGTTTGAATCAAACTGACCATTTGCTCACCACTAATTTTGACAACTATTAAAATAACTAATTTTACCGAAATGAGGTAATACCAGCTTGAAAGAGTTTAAAAATGTAACTAATCTATTTGCCATTAATTGATTTTTCAGCAATTGTATGCATTGGGGGCTAGAAAGGTGATAGTAACAGGAGTAGGGCAAATCGGATGCATTCCATATCAGTTGGCAAGATACAATAGTAATAGCAGCCGTTGCAATGAGAAAATAAACGCTGTCATTTCTCTTTTCAACTCTGGACTTCTGAAGCTGGTTCAACGTTTCAATAATGGCCAACTTCCTGGAGCTAAATTTGTTTACCTCGATTCTTATAAAAGCTCCAATGATTTGTATTTCAATGCTTCTTCTTACGGTAAGTATAATGCTCAATTTGTGTGCTTGGACTTTACTGCAGTTTATAATTTATCCAACTAAAATTTTTTTAAAGAATTACCTCATAAAAATTTGAATTTTTTTTTTTTATTTTACTCTTTAAATTAGTAAAATTTTCAATTTAGTTCCTTAACTTTTAAAATTTTTTTAGCCTCTAACTTTAATTTCTGGCTCCCGTTATTGTATATATATGTGCAGGGTTTGAAGTGATAGATAAGGGATGTTGTGGAGTAGGAAGAAACAATGGACAGATAACTTGTCTACCTCTTCAGCAACCTTGTGAAGACCGTAGAAAATACTTATTTTGGGATGCCTTTCATCCAACAGAGTTAGCTAATATTTTACTGGCCAAATCAACATTTACTACACAGTCCTACACTTATCCTATAAGTATACAGCAATTGGCCATGTTATGAGCTTTACAATATGTATGCCTTTCATTAATTAATTATCATATATGTTTACCTTGAAAATACTATTTGGTTTTGTGTATTGTATTGGTTGATTTCATTTTGTATTAAGCTCATTTCTAATATATTTGATTTATATATTTTGTCTTTATTATATGCTTTATATATTTTTACATATTAAGGAATAATTTTCCTAATTTTTAAATCACAAGGCTACAGTCCTTTTTGCATTGAATGATAATCATAAATAAGGTATTTTCGAATATGCTACTCGATTTGACCTAAATATGAGGAAAAAACTTACCTAGACTAGATTTATGACCTCATTTATGGACCAAACCAATAAAATTAAGAATTTTATTAAAACAATGGTATTTTTGAACATAAAAAAGATAAAATCGGAACACTTTTTAGAAAATTCTTAATTTCATTTATTTGGTTTATAAAGGGTATGGACTCAATCTAGGTAAGTTAGTTTTTTCCAATACAAATTTAAAATTGCAATTCATTTTGAGTTCTGATATGGTACAAGATAAATATATTAGTTTTTCTCGAAGAAAAGTTACAATTCATTACTAAATTGATATTAAATAAATTAATTTTTACTTTAAAATTAACCAGGAAAAGTATGCTTTTTTTTTCAACTAGTCGGTCCGATTCAATTTTTAGAACAATGCTCGAATTAACTTATTTTGTCAAAATTATGCAAGTGAATTAAATAAAAAGTTAAAAAGTTTATTACAAACGAGGTTATTATTAATATTTTTTTAAAATTTATTAATTTTTTCGAACGTACATTGCACGTTATTTGTACTCATTATAAGTAAATGTAATTTAATTTATATACATAATTATTTTTATTAATTTATATATATGTATTAACTTTTTATCATAAATTATTATATTATGAACAAATTATATTACTAAAAATCTAAGAAAATTCAAAAAATATATAAAAAATATTTTATGAAATCATAAAATAAAAAACTAACAAATATCTCAAAGTGTAACTTGACTTGGCTTATTACATTTTGAAATTATACTATAGATAGATATCTATTATTATTATTATTATATTAATCATTATTTTAGAGTATCATTTATAATCTTGATATATATATATTTTTTTTGCCTAAAGTCATGAGCATATAATTAATTTTATGTTTTCCTTTTTTAGAAAACAAATTCTTTCAATATGTTACATAGGTGGCTAATGTAACTTGTTATATCATAATTTTATATATATTTTTAGTGAGTTTTATTTTTTATTTTATATCAAATAATAAATTATCTTATAATATATTCCTTAATAAATAACATTTATTATTTGTATAATATGTTAAAAATAAAATATTTATTAAAAGTAATACTTCATCCGTCCCATTTTGTTTGCTTGTTATTTCTTTTTTGGATGTTCCAGACTGTTTGCAAGATTTCTAAATTTAGACATGTAAACAATTATTTTTTCCATAATAACATTTTATAATTGTTCATTAAATGAATGACTTTTAGTATTTTAATGAGTTTTTAAGAGTAAAAAAAGACAAAATAATTTTTGTTGACTAAATTCTTAATGTTCTTGTTTTTCAAATCATGCAAACAAAATGAGACGAAGTGAGTAATTAAAAGTCTATTTTTTTGAAAGAAAGTTCATTCATTAATTTAGGAATAAAAGTCCAATAAACAGGAAGAAATCGAATCTCAAATCTTAAGACGAACATAGATAATTGATAACCTATGAGCACCAACATTGGCTTCTCCTAACCCACTTGGTGTAAATATAAAGCCTATTAGCAAGAATTCTTTTACAATCCATGACAATTAACCCAAAGTCAGAATTATTCAACTTAGATGAATTAATGCCGTGTATGAAGACTTGGCTATTTGAAAAAAATAATACAATTAGTGGGAAGTTTGTTGCAAGCGTAAAGCAGGCATTGGCACAAAGCAATAGCTTCAAAAATACTGGACTGAAAAATACTTACATAGCCTAAATTCATGAAATGAAACTAAAAATTTTTTAAAAAATATTATGATTTTATCTTTTTTTTTTATAAAAAATACCATCATTTTAATAAAAATTTTTAATTTTATTAGTTTAACTAAAGGTGAGATTACGGATTCTGTATATATGAATTTTTTCCTATACTGGACTTACGACTACCTTCTTGAAAATCCGGCACATCACATAAAAAAAGCACCCTCCATATCTTCAGAAACAGCTAGAATCCAACCATATCTTGTGCTTGAAAACTGGTCCCGTCAATAAAAGAACACCAATTTGGATTAGAACTACCTGTTCTTGAATGGGCCACGTTGGACATGGAGACCACCTAATGATAATGATGTGGACGTCCACTCTTCCATATAATATATTATAAGCACAGTTTCCATGCATAAATAGAAAATATATTTGTTGCTTTCCTTCCTTTGTCGTCAAAGACCTGCACAAAAAGGTCAGCAAAAGAAATGTTTTGATTTAAAATAACAATATCCCCTCTTCTCCAAACATCCATGGCCTGAACACAGTGCACTAAAACATTATCAAAGTTCTCTAATCTCTACAGCCCTCAATTTAAGAGCTTCCTTTGTTGGAAGGACACTCTGTAAGGCTCTTTATCAAAAATCTCTCGCCTTAGGAGGAACATCTAACTTTCAAATTCTACTCCACACATCCCTTTGAAACCTAATAGACTCTCTATCTAAAATCCTCCTACTCACATAATAAGTATAAATAACCCTTTTGTCAAAATGCCATAATTAATTTCTTTTGAAACCTGATTAAAATTCACGTTGATATCCAATCCGTTTAAAGCGGTTTTAGATATTTTTTAAATGAGCGTAGAGTGAATGCATGTATTTAAATTTCAAATATGTTTGAATATGAATATTGCAAAAGAAATTTTAAACAGGGATGGGGTGAGTATAAAAATTTTTAAACGGGTTTGAATTTGAGTAATGAAAATTTTGCACGTCTCTACCCTAATTCAATATCCGTTGCAATGTTTTAATATTCAAATAGACTTTTGTACATCCGAATTTTTGGTAATAGCAACCTAATGGGAAATGGAAAACAAAATCATAGTTTTTTTTTTTAATGTGTAGAAATTTTAATATTTAAATTATAATATATTAAATCAGTGTTTTGAACGTATAAAAATTCCAAACGTGTGGTGTTTTTACATGTCTAATAGTTATGGTTTATTATGTATAGAATAGAAATAAAATATTATATAATTTTAACTAATCAATAAAATTAAAAGTTTATTAATTAAGATTAAAATATTTTTAATAAACTAATAAAATAATAATAAATTGAAAGTTTGGTAATTAGGTACTATCAATTCACAGTACACATCAGACTTAAATGATGTCGGAATCCCATCCAACATCAACAATAACAATCACTATTAAAGATGTTTGCAATGTAAATTATTGATATTATTTAGAGGTGTATTTGAAAGCCACGTCACCACGATGATCCAAATATAATCTAAACAAAAAAGTGATACAAAATTTCAATTCACATATTTAAATGTTGCGGACATTATATGTATGAATGAAATTTGTTTAAGACTCTTAGAATAAAAATTTTCTAATTATAATAAAGCTAAATTATTATTAATAATATTTTTAATCAATTAATAAAATTAAAAGTTTGTAAGTTTATTTTTGAAAAATTCAATATTTTTCTCATTTTCACCTTTATATATACTAATTTTTTTTATAACGTGTGTGTTGCACATTGACTATACTCGTTATTCGTGTTCGTTTAATTTTTTATATCATTGCTCACTTTTAATTATTATTTATATTCGTTTGTACTTTTAAATATCAAATATTGATTATAATCTTCATCTTATATTATTTAGATTTTTATAATGTTAAAACAAAATTTCATATAAGACTAATATGAATATAATAATTAATTAATAAAATAGTATTACGCATATACATACACTTTAGTTCAAATTATATCATTATTTATCTAAAATTAATTATAATTATATATATAATCTTATAATAGCACCTAATAAATACGTTTCAATAGATATAGATACGTAGATATAACAATAAAATGTTACATATATTTTTAAAATTAAATATTTTCAACTGTTCTCATCCCATACATATGTTCATTTTATTTAAAAATAAATTTTACAAGTAAAGACTTAAAAATTTTTGAAGGTTAATTATGTATATTCTATTTGAAAATTTATTTTTAAAAAATATATCCAATCAAATTTCATTAATGGCGCTATCTGAAATTCTATTATTCTCCCCTATTCCTACGTTTATATATAGTATAGATAAATTATAGATAGATTATATATTATAGATTATATATTGCTTAAATAGACTAGTCTTTTTATGATATGTATTGCACGTTGACTATACTCGTTGTTCGTACTTGTTTAATTTTTTATGCCATTACTCACTTTTACTTGTTATTTATATTTAATTTTTAATATTAAATATTGATTATAATTTTTATCTTATATTATTTAGATTTTCATAATGTTAAAATAAAATTTTATATGATATTAATGTAAATATATAGTTTAATTAATAAAATAATAATATGTATATATACACATCTCAATTTATATCATCATTTATCTAAAATTCATTATAACTGTATAATAAAATTTTACAGTATCACCTAATAAATATGCTTCAATATATAAATATATAGATAAAATGATAAAATATTACATATATTTTTTAAAAAAATTTTTTAATCGTTCGTCATTCCACACACATATGTTCATTTTATTTAAAAATAAATTTTAAAAAGTAAAAATGTAAAAATGTTGAAAGGCTTAATTATTTGAAAATTTATTTTTAAAAATATACCTCCTATAAAATTATACAAACATAAAGAATATTATAAAAAATATACTTTTTATTTTTCATCTCTCTTCTAAATAAAATATTTTAAATTATAATAAAAATGAAATCAAATATGTAAAAAATAAATTTAAAAAATAAAATATAAAAACTTTCAAATATATATATATATATATATATATATATATATATTAAAAAAATTTAAAATATAAAATTTAAAATTTTAAAATACTCAATTATTTATATGTATTTATTTAAAAAATAATTTTAATAAATTATATCCTATCAACTACTTAAATATATAACTTATACACATTTAATACTTACAACCTCTAAATTTAATCAACTACCACATTCATATTTCAATTTAGTATTTGCATTATGAAATGCAAATATAAAAAGGCAAGGCAAAGTAGCTCCCAACATACAAAATTATACACAGAAGCAACACTTCTCATCCCCTTCCCCTTCAGCCAGCTTTATATTAGCTATGGCTGAAATCAAATTTATCATTTTATGGACTATATTCTGCTTTTTGGATTGCTGTAATGGTTCCTGTGAAGCAACAAACTCAAGTTCTTTACCAAAATTCTCAGCGCTTCTCTTCTTCGGTGATTCTTTACTGGATACCGGCAATAATAACTATATCAAGACAGTGCTCAATGCAAATTATGCTCCTTATGGTCAAGACTATCCTGGAAATGTTCCAACAGGAAGATTTTCAAATGGGAAATTGATTCCTGACATGTTAGGTTCCATTCTTGCAAGCAAAGAAGCAGTTCCTCCATATCTGGACCCAAAAGTTTCAGACAGTGATATAGTTTCTGGTGTTAATTTTGCATCAGCTGGGTCTGGATACGATGATTCAACAGCGTTGTTAACTAATGTTATTCCATTTTCAAGGCAAATTGAATTGTTTAAGGAATATATAGAAAGGCTTAAAGGTATTATTGGAGAAGTAAAAGCTAAGGAGATAATTAATGGTTCTTTAGTGTTTATAAGTTCAGGAACAAATGATTTAATTCTTAACTATTATGACATCCCTACAAGAAGGTTGGAATTTACTGTAAGTGATTATCAAGATTTTCTACTTGACAGGCTACAAAAATTTGTTAAGGTGAGAATTTAAAGTCATTAGTTGTTTTCTTTTCTTTTTCTTTTTTTTTTTTGAGAAAATTATTAGTTGTTTTCTATCTCTTAATATTTTTCTGGTTCTATATGTCCAAAAATTCTTAAACAGAATAGATATTAACCATTTTTTTTAACAGAAAAAAAATTCATAAATGTGTGTAATTTCAGGAGTTTTATGATCTTGGTTGTCGTTCAATTGTTGTATGTGGGATTGTTCCAATTGGTAGCTTACCTCTTCAAATGGTGATTGGAAGACTTGTGAGCCCATTTAGTTTTGAGGATCAGAACAGAGATATCCAACTTTACAATCAAAAGCTTACCAATTTATTACCTCAACTACAAGCAACTCTTCCTGGGACCAAATTTGTTTATTATGATATCTATGAAACAGCATTGGACCTCGTTAATCATCCCGAAAAATATGGTAAGCTAATTTATTTAATACAATCTATATATATATATATATTTATAAAAGTTATATATCAAGTAGAGATATAATGCATTTTATTAGGAACATTTTGTAATAATTAGAGATATTTTGGACTAACGACTATATATAATGGATATATATATGTAAAAGGTTTTACTGAAACAAAGAAAGCATGCTGTGGAAATAGGCCAGGCAACCTTCTGATTCTGTGTGATCCACTAACTCCACCATGCGAAGATGCTTCTAAATTCCTTTTTTGGGATACGATTCATCCAACTTTGACAGGTTACCAATTCCTTTTTAAAGATATTGTAGAAAATGTTCTTCCTCAATTCTTGTAGAATTATATATTTATTTAAGGAGAGAGATCCCCATTGTAATAGCTTCATTATTTATTCATCTCAATTAATAAATATATTGATCCAAAGATTTAGTTAACTAACACATTTCAATGATTGTGTTTTTTTTTTTTTATGGTTTTTTTCTTGATGAGCAAAGTTAATTTTATTTTATTTATATACATTGTTAAAGAAAAACTTAATATATCCAAGCACTAATCCTAACCGGTAGCCACCCCTACGTTCAAACCTAGTCCGGAAATATTAGATAATAAACCAATCTTTTGATCAGGATTACGTATCCAAAACAAAGTTCCTCCAGGTTTAGAAGATTGACATTTGTAATGTTTTTCAGGTACAGATTAATTGAACCAAATGCGGTCTCTAACACAAATTATATATAAGATCAATATAGGTCACAAATATGGAAGACTCTGACAATTTTTTTTTTTACATCGTATTGCAAGCAATGTTTTAAATTATTATATTAGCAAAAACAAACTCAAAGCATTAAAAATTAGGTTATATTTGTAAATAGAAAATGATATTGTCAAAAACCAAACCAAAGTAGCATACATAACTATTCTTTGATTTCCATAATATAAAAAAGTACCACACTCTTCAAATGAGATATATAGTAATTGGCATGAAGCTTGAAGCTCCTTTTTTTTTTTCTCTCTTTCTCTCTTTTGAACTCTCTCTATCAATTGGATTCAACTTAAAGATTGGCAAGCTGCTTGATGTTCATAGGATAAACAATGCTAGTATCTCCATTGAAAGCCTTTCTTCCCATCAAAATGTTCACAGCTTCTGTTGGGTGAAATGCATCCCAAAAAATGTATTGTTCTCGATTCTGACACGGTGTTTGGAAGGGAAGACATGTCACTTGACCTCTATTCCGGCCTATTCCACAACATCCGCGATTGATTACACTAAATCCTGCATATAAACGATATTGTAAAATCAGTTTTCCCGTACCAAGTTCGATTTCCAGCACAACAATTGAAACAGAAGGCATATATAGTCCCACGTACCATAAGCTGGAGAGTTTGTCAGGATATCTCGAAACATACGGTGAACATCAATGTAAATGAATTTAGCTCCAGGGAGATTGGAATTTAAATTGTTCATCATAGTTTTAACGTTTTCATTGAAGGGAAGAACAAGTTGATTAACCTCTTCAGAGCAAAGACCTGCAGGGCTCTGTGCCAGGATGCTTGGAATACATCCCATCACTCCTAAACCTGCAAGTATAAATTTTCTTGCTCCGAGATTGTAAAGGGTCTGTACTTATATCGCAGAACCAAATAGATTTTGTGTTAGAGATCGTACTATATATATATATATATATGCATATAAAGTAATTAAGATCAAGGAAAACGTAATTTTACCGTTAGTTGCTGAGTGTATTGTTGAACCAAAAGATTAGCATACTGGGGGCCATCATATTGATTCTTAGTAGGGTAATTAGGCATGAGATAGTTATTGAGGTAATCATTGCTGCCCATGCCTACGAAGAAAATGCTCCTTGCAATTGCACTAGCCACATCGATTGCACCAAGATTATCTGTGATCTGATCAAGCGTATTCTGAAAATTCTTTATCTGTTGATTAAATGGTATGCGACCCACCTGATCAAATATAATGATTAAGTTGTTAAAAGTGATATTCTAACACTAAGCCGATATTTTGTGATCCATAATGTAATATATTGTAATTAAAAGTATACAGACACTTTTAATTACGTTACATTATATTTCATTACAGCTCACTAAGTATAACTTTGAGTGAGGTTTTATGCTCAAATCTATTACCAGACTATCTTTGAAATTATAAAATAATGAGTTCAAACTAAATTGACGCTAAACTATATATATATATATATATATATATATATATATATATATATGAGTTGGATTTCAAGTTTCAATTTATAAAAAGAGATTACAGGATAGATAAATAGAATCTTTAAAAAATTTAGTATTTTTTTTTTTTAATTTTTCATAAATATTTCTACAATCTTTTGTTGCCAATCTAACAACCTACATTGTTCTTTTCTTGTGAAAATATAAAAGGTTCATTCAATGAATGTATGTCTGTCACAGGCAATACTTGATGACTGATGAGTCCACTGCCTTAAATTCTATTAAAGATAGCTACAGTAAATGTGCACATGAAGACATTTATACCTAACCAGAAAAATACCTTAATTATTTATTTGTCTGTTTCTCTACAGGAAGTTAAAGGTAGCAAGAGGACATAAATATTTCTATCCCTCAAATAGTTAAACATTTTTCTGTACAAAATAGTCATTCTAAAAAAGTAGAATTTTTTCAAAAAGGTTTTCTTTTTCCTTTTTTTTTTTTTTTTGAAGTGAATGGTTAGAAAATACTATGTTTTCAAAGAAAAAGTGTTTTTCATTAGTTTGATTCATTTGATTCATTAGTGTATCTATAGACCGGATCTAAGTAAGTCATTTTCATATAATAAAAAATAGAAAAATGCATGCAATGAACGAAATTACTGTCTCAACCTCTTCCAATTAGTGTATATATATATAAATTAAAAATTGGATAGACTTACAAAATTTCTGCCTGTGATATCGAGAATTCCAGCAGCGGCAGAGGCATAGTTGACTCCATGAAGCACATCATCTCCAGAAGCTTCTGAGTAGGCAGGAATTAGGGGAAGTCCTAGCAGTTCAGCTGCATCCATAAATAAAAGAAAATTAATGTTAATTATGATTTAATATTAATAATTGTTTATTTCTTAAGATTCAGATTTTGATTAACTGAAGATTGTCTGAAAATGACTAACAAAATTAAGTTTGCACATTAATGAGTGGTAGAGTACATGTCATTACTGCAGCCCACATAAGAAATTTTCATATTTCTGTTTTATTAAATTTTTTTTTTTGTTTTATTCTAAATAAAATGGATTAATAAAACAAAAGAATTTATTTTATAAGTTTTCTCAACTATGACAATAAAGCTTTTCTATTCTAAAATATTAAATAAATTAATGTTCCCTTCCATAATATTTGTCACATTTGGAATTTCACTTTTCTTAAAAAAACTATTAAATTTGCCTAAATTATAATAAATTATTAAATAAATTGACTATATGACCTTTAATTTAATATTAATTCTCAAAGAAACACATTAAATTGAAATAATAATTATTGTTATGGACAAAAGGTAAACATGCAAAAAAATATTTATTATTCTTTGAAATCACAAATGTTACAAATATTTTAAAACAAACTATTTTATTAAACATGACAAGTATTACGAAATGGAGGTAGTAAAACTATGACATTGAAAAGCAAAAATTAAAACCCACAATCAAACTAAATATAATTTTGTCAAATCATAGTTTTCTGAAATAAACTTTTAGATATCAAAAATTAATGGAAATAATGTCAAGAAAAGAAGGAAAATAATTCTAAAAAAAATAAAATTGGAAAAGAAGGAAATTAAAAAAAAAAAGAAAAAGAAAAGAGAGAGAGAGAGAGAGAGAGAGAGAGAGAGAGGACCTATTTCATCAACCATGGTGTAACCATTGGAGAAACGACCAGTAGGGCCACCATTGAAGTCAATACCATAAGGAAAATAATTAGCTTTAGCGAAAGAAGGAAGATTGTTATTATTTCCATTATCAATAAGAGAGTCACCAAATATAAACATAGCAGGCACCATTTCTCTTCTGCTTCCTCCAAATGGATCATCTACATTTTGCCCTAACCCTACCCTTAACACAATACCAAACACACAGAAAACCGAAAACAGCCTCATAATAGCCATTAGAAAGAGAGAAGGTAAGCAGCAATGTGAGAGTGAAGAAGAAAAATATAAAAAATGCAGAGATTTAATAGAGAATTGGGTATGGTGAGTTAGTTGAGTTTGGAGTAAATGAATTCATCTGTTTTCTACATTGCAGTAATTACATACTGTCTCAGTCTCTCTATATTTTATATTATGGGCTTTTTTTTTTTTTTTTTGGTAGAACAGAATGGGTGTAGGGTTAAATTAATAAACAAATTAAAAAAAAAAAAAAAAAGAACAAAGGGGTTGGCAATTGTCAGGAACATAGCAACTGCTCAGTTGGTGATATATTCAATGCAAGGACCAAACAATATAATGTAGGAGTTGCTCTATTTCGTGTGTTTAATTAAGTACCTATATGGCTGCATTTATTAAATTAAATTTATTTTTGAAATTCATCCCTTTCCTTTCTTTCTTTAGATTTAGAAATATCATTCAACAATAAAACTTCTAAATTAAAAAAATTCTCATTTTATTTTTAATTCGACTCGGTTTGAGTCAGTTTAGTTAATTTTAATTAATTTTGAGCCAAAATACTTATATTGTGTAACCAAAACAAAAATTGAAATTAAAAGTATACATATACATATAGTTTATAATCAATGTATTAGTAGAGAGATGCAATTAACAAAGTAAAATTATAGTTTAATTATATTAACTAAATATTGTTAATTTACGTACAAGTTAAATTAGGACAAAATCATGGCATGAATAAAGTATTTATTTTAATATAAATATTCGGTCTAATGACTAAAAAAAAAGATTAAACTTTGGCACTTTTAATAATTTTCGGCAATTCTTTTAATTGCTACAATTGATACTGCACAGTAATTTATTCTATACAATTGTGGCTCCGTCCATTAATCGTTACTACTATACTTATGTGGCTTAGTGGGACCTTCAATATAACATGTCACTTGTTGACGGTGAATTTAAAAGGTATGATTATTAAAAAAATTGGACAAAATTATTAAAAAGACTAAAATTCAGAGTTTTTTTAATCGTTAGGCCAAAGTTTGTTATCACTTCCTATGGCTCTGTGTCAGCATAGTAATGGTTGATGAATGAAGGCCATAATTGTTAAAAAAAATTATTTCACAGTATTAATTATAGCAATTAAAAGAATTAACCAAAATTATTAAAAAGGCTAAAGTTCTTTTTTTTTTTTTTAGTCATTACTATTAGGCCTAAATATTCATCTTATATATTTATCTTGATTGGACACGAGTCATAGTAAGTGATAATAAATAGTTTCCAATTAAAGACAAGATAAAAAAAATTTCACTCTATATATTAGGTCTCATTTATTATATTTAACAAGGATTTCTAAAAATTAGTCTTATACTTTTTTTTTTTGGAAAATTAAATTAGTCTTATTCTTACTATGTAAAATTAGATAAAATCCACATACGTAGGCTTAAATCTAATAGTAATAATTGTTCTTTTTTTCATTATGAATTACTATTTCTAATTTATTAATTATTTAAAATTTTATTTTTTTGCACATTAAATATTTTCTTTAAAGCTACCAAAAGTTAATAAAATGCAGCATTTTAAAAAAGAGAATTTGGACCTGTTTTTCTTTTTATCGGGATTCCAACTAAAGACTTTTGCAGTTCTAGAGAACGCAGCTACATGAAAATTAGAAATGGAGATTGAAAAGTTCAACGAATTGAAAGAACACAGTGAGCTACATAATATGAGTAGTCTTCCACTTACTAAATTGATGATAATCTTCTGATAAAAAAGTCTCGAATTTGAAATCTTTCACTCTTCATATAAGTAACAAGTCAATAAAATCACACGCGGATTAGTGATTTAAAACCGTTTCATTAGTAAATAATCAAAAGTCAATTACTAAATCAAAGAAATGGACCAAAAAAGATCACAAAGGAGTAGTTTGGAGTGTTGGTCTATTGTCTTGGTATTCTAAACAACATCACTTTGATAAGCCAAATAGTCATTATTGTGCAACAAAGTCAAACACCCAAGGCAAGGCATGAACAATAGCCATCTTTTGAAGATAATGAAAATTGATTGGGCAATTTCAACCACCTTACTTGTATTTCTAGCATTAGTGTTGAATATTTTACCAAGAGCTCACATGTGCCAACTTGCTTTAAAAATTATATATTGAAATTTGACCATTGATTTAAAAAATAAATAAATTGATAAATTGTTTTATTTTTGATATTGTGGGTTATAAAATAAGAAATAAATTTTTTTTTTTGATAGCACTTATTAAATTAATAAAAAATTTTCCAACGAAAATAATTCAAATTCGAAATGTTTTATTTTTTCACATACACACAAGTGAAAGGGCCAGATAAGTGAGAGAACTTTTAAATGTCATAGACAACCTTATAAACATGTGAAGTATGAATAAGTGCTATTAAGTTTGACCGTCTAACTTTTATATCTTTGCAATTGAATCAACAAGAAAATAAAAGGGAGTAAAGGAAAGATATTAAAATTTAATACTAAAATATATCAAAGTGGGAAGAAATAAAAGGGTATTTTCGTTATTTTAAAGATATAAGTACCGATTAGTTCTATTTCTTAAATCACAGGACCATACTGTAATTTTCTCTTATTTAATTAAATAGATAAGCATACTTTATGCTTTTTGCTTCTAGACAACCAATAATTAACAGAAACCATCCGTCAGCAGCTACGTCAAAGCGAAAGAGAAAGGAAGAGCCATAGTTTGGATGGTGCGGTTAATAGGACCAGATTCATTCATGTCGCGCTCCTGAACGCTAACCTGAAGGGGTCGCCGCCGCCGGGCTTGTGGTTGTTGGGCTCTTTAAAATCCCACTTGTCTTCATTTCATCCTCACCATTATTATTAGCAAAAAGAGTGATAAAAGTCCAAGTCTCTTACAAGTTACTGTAAATTAGTATTGAAGACACAATGCCAGAACAAGATCAAGAACAAGACACTATAATGTGTTGTCAATCTCCCAGTATTCCACTTCTCACCCCGTACAAGATGGGGAAGTTCAATCTTTCTCATAGGTAATGTACTAATTCTTTGATTCATATTGTGTGAATTTTGATGTTTTGTTGGGGATGATTTGCATTTAGTTGAGTGCTTGTGAAAAGTCCTAAATGAAATACTATTAGTGCTTGAATCTTGTTCTAAATTAGTTATTTTGTTGTTCATACACTTGAGTACTAGCTACTATCCAAACACTAACACTTTTATTATTCATTTATCAGCAATACCCTTCTGTAGAATAGGGATTGGATCTTAGAAATGGTGGAACTGTTTTCTGAAAAGTAAATGTATCTTATCCTAGGCATAGTTGATTCATTGCTCAATGATTTTAATCAAACTGTTAATGTATAAGTTGCTTGGCCTGTGTAATTTTTATCAAACTGTTCTAATGGATAAAGTCATAGGAAAGTCCTATAAGGATCAAGTTCTATTTGCTAACTTTTGGCTAAGAAAGTTAGAAGCTTTAATTATATTATTTCCTATTTAATGTCTCTTTTTCAGGGTTGTCCTAGCACCATTAACCAGGCAGAGATCCTACCACAATGTTCCTCAGCCACATGCCATTTTATATTATTCCCAAAGATCCACCAAAGGTGGTCTTCTTATATCTGAAGCAACCGGAGTTTCTGACACTGCTCAAGGGTAATTTTTGTTTTGTTGTTATCTGCCTAGTTTTTATGTTCAAAATTGTATAGGTAAAGTAAAGTTTGGTATCATTTGCTTTCTTAGCTTCAAGAATTTGAATTTTGATAATAATTAATGTTTTTGGTTTATTTGCATTTATTAATTGAAGGTATCCTGATACTCCTGGTATCTGGACCAAAGAACAAGTTGAGGCATGGAAACCAATTGTAGATGCTGTTCATGCGAAAGGCGGCATCTTCTTTTGTCAAATTTGGCATGTTGGAAGAGTGTCAAATTCAGGTACTTTCTTGTTTAAATTTGGTATATTGGTGTTGCTTCCATCACTTAAATTTTGTGCTTCTTTTGTCACTTTGGATGAACTTGAGTCTTGAGATTACTAAAAAGTCTTATGTTATATTCACCATTTCTCGACACTAGAGTTTCATCAGCACAATTTTTTTTGGCATGATACTTGGCCTTACTTGTGTTTTTTTGATATTGGGAAATAAAGTTTTTATTAAATCCTGCTTTTAACCTCTAGTGAAGTTTGTTGGTGGAATGAATTTCTGTTCCAAATGGCTATAAGAATCGATTCTTGATATTTTTAATGATTCTTAATTATTCTTTTGAAATTCATGCGGTAAAACTGCTTTATTTTATGAAGGCTTTGTTCTTTAAACCTGGATCTTTATTTTGTTTCTACTATCTCTGTTTAGGTTTTCAGCCAAATGAGCAGGCTCCAATCTCTTCAACAGACAAAGGTTTGACCCCTCAAATTCGAGCTAATGGCATTGATGCTGCACAGTTCACACCTCCAAGGCGACTAAGAACAGATGAAATTCCTCATATCGTGAATGATTTTAGACTTGCTGCAAGAAACGCCATAGAAGCTGGTAGGGTTTCTTTCAAAAGCAAAACGCTAATCACAAATGTCTCTCCCATGCACCAATGAGCTTTTTCCAATAGCATTTGGGTCATCCTTATGGATGTGTGGTCAACTCAGAAGTTTGAACTCCAGCTGAAGCCATAAAAAAAATCACATGCATGAATACACTCTCCGATACATAATTTATTTTTTCATTTCCTTTTTTTTTTTTTTTTTTTTTGACAGGTTTTGATGGAGTTGAGATCCATGGGGCTCATGGTTATCTTATTGACCAGTTTTTGAAAGATCAGGTGAATGATCGGACAGATCAATATGGTGGATCTCTAGAGAACCGCTGCCGTTTTGCTTTGGAAATAGTTGAAGCTGTATCTAATGAAATAGGGGCAGACAAAGTTGGAATCAGATTATCTCCATTTGCAAACTATGGGGAAGCAGGAGATTCAAATCCTAAAGCTTTAGGACTTTACATGGCGGAATCCTTGAACAAATATGGGATTGTTTACTGCCACATGGTTGAGCCAAGAATGAAAACAGTTGGAGAAAAATTTGAAAGCAAAGAAAGTCTTCTGCCCATGAGAAAAGCTTTTAAAGGTACTTTCATTGCTGCTGGAGGTTATGAAAGGGATGATGGAAACAAAGCTATAGAAGAAAACCGTGCAGATCTTATCGCTTATGGACGGAATTTCCTAGCAAATCCAGATTTACCAAAGAGATTTGAACTTAATGCTCCTCTCAACAAGTACAATAGAGCAACATTTTACATATCTGATCCTGTGATTGGTTATACTGATTATCCATTTCTTGAATCCATTGCTTGAGTTTGTTCTTGCGGGAGAATTAGAGCTTGTATGGTTTTATTATCCATCCTTTATGAGCTCTACTTTTCTAATAGAGGAGAGTTCACACGTGGGATGTTGAATTATATATTTTCATACATAAATGGAGATGAATAATATATAACATACCTTAAATTTGTGTAAAGAAATCAAAGTTGAATTGTTATCAGGAGTACAATTGCTTTAAAGGAAATATATATTGGTCTTTCTAAATGGGATAAAACTACAATGTCATTCACTACTAAACGACAAACTAAATTTCCCTAAAAGAATGACAAATTAAATGTATTGAAACATAAAGAAAATTAAACTCAATGTTGGTGATTGTATATTAATTATTCCCTCCGTCACAAAATATAAGTCGTTTAAGGTTTTCATAAGGATTAAGGAAGATATTAATATTCATAGATAATAACAAAATCAATAGTAAATTAACTAAATTATCTTTTATCCTCTATTTCTGGTGACATTGGGAATACATAAATCTCATTCTTTGAACGTGAGATTCAGGTTTCTTACATTGCATTACATTTAACCAAACATAACCTAAATACATTAAGTTCACATTACGGTGGATATTTTTAGGCTATGAGCATTGAGTATTGAGTCAGTTCATCTAATTTTGATGAAATTTTTAACTGATTTAAATTAATAAAACCAAATAAAGATTAATCGAACCATATCGAATAAGGAATCTGAACAGAAAGTAAACAAAATAAAGAATTAGTGTATTTCTCCTCTTTTCTCACAGTCTATACAATGGCTACTATTTATATTTACAAGTGTGTTGTATTTCCTTACTCTAGAACCTACTGTATTGTATACTATCTCATGTAACAGAATTACAGCTGTACAATATGGGTTAATGGGTTAGTTGGATTTGTTACATGGATTCGGGTTAAGTGAAACGGGTATGGTGTGTGGGTTTAATATAAATACAAAATATTATGTTTTAGTTTTAGGTTTTCTGATTTTGGTTAGAACGGCAGCTTCTCGATTCTTCCTTCTTGCTTTGCTATTGATGTTGTCCCTTAGGCTATTCATACTCGTTCACGCCCCCCTCAAGGTGGAGCTGGGGTAACGAAACCAAGCCCAACTTGACAGTCATCAGCCGAAATCTGGAGATGGGTAACAGTTTGGTGAAGAAGTCAACGAGTTGTGACTCTAAAGGGAGATGCTTTGGGTCGATAAGGCCAGCTTGAATATAGTGTCGAGTGAGATGGCAGTCGATGTCGATATGCTTTGTGCGCTCGTGATAAACAGGATTGGCGGCAATATGCAGCGCCGCTTGGTTGTCGCAGAATAAAGGTACTGGCGTTTTTACTTTTACCCGCAGATCTGTTAGTATTTTGTCAATCCAAATGATTTCACACACTGTATTAGCCATGGCTCTGTATTCTGCTTCAGCAGAAGAGCGACTGACCACCTACTGTTTTTTTATTTTCCATGACACAATAGAGGAACCCATGAATATACAGCAGCCTGTGAGTGACCGTCGAGTTTCGGGGCAAGCCCCCCAGTCAGCATCACAGTATGCTTTAAGATCAAGCGTAGATGAAGTAGGGAAGAACAATTTCAAAGCTGTTGTGGAGGCTAAGTAACGGAGAACATGAGAAGCAACTACCATGTGACCCTGACAAGGGTTTTGCATGTGTTGAGACAACTGCTGTATTAAGTAAGTGATGTCTGGTCTGGTGAAGCTCAAGTAAAGTAGTCTCCCCACTAACCTTCTACAACAGTCTGGTTCTGTGAGTAATGGTCCCATGTTTGCTTGAAGCTTTTAACCTTATACTAATGGCGTGGATGCATGTTTTGCTTGCTGTATGTTTGAATCTAACAGCATGTCTTGAATGAATTTCTGCTGTGATAAGTAGATGCCATCAGTAGACCGTAGGATTTCAATTCCCAAGAAAAATCTTGCATCACCTAGGTCCTTTATAGTAAATTTAGAGTGTAGAAACTCCTTAATGTTGCATACAAGTTGAATGTTAGGCCCAGCAACTAAAATGTCATCCATATAGACAATAAGCACTAGAAAGTAATTATCTTCCCCTTTTATGAATAAGCAGTGGTCATTCACTGACTGTTGAAATCCGTACTGGAGTAATGTGTTTGTCAACTACTGGTTCCACATTCTGCCAGCTTGCTTAAGTCCATAAAGTGACTTAGTCAATTTGCACACTTGGCCTTTAGAAGCCTTAGAATAGCCAGCTGGAGGTTGCATGAAGATATCTTCATCAATATAACCATGTAGGTAGGCATTGTTAATATCAAGTTGATGAAGAGTCCATTGATATTTAGCTACTAGGGTAAACAGGATCCTTACAGTCACCATTTTAGCAACAGGAGAAAAGCTGTCATTGTAATCAATGCCCTGTTTTTGATTGAACCCTTTAGCAACCAGGCGAGCCTTATACCTGTCTATAGTCCCATCTTGTTTGTATTTGACTCTGTAGACCGATCGGTATCCAATGGCCCTTTTCCCTTTAGGTAACTCAGTTAAGACCCAAGTACCATTATCTTCTAACGCTTTTAGATCAGTTTGCATTGCTTGCACCCAATTTTCATTAAAAATAGCATGATTATATGATAATGGTTCTGATTTTGTTGACATTAGATGCAAAAGATGCATATGCATGTGAATAGGGTGAGTTGGGTAGGAAATGTGTGGAATTTGAATTTGCACAATTGGTTACATAATCTATCATCCAAGCTGGTTGCCTTGAATTTCTTGTGCTTCTTCTAAGTGGTTGAACTGGTTGTTCTGGTTGTAAAGTCTGAGCAAGTTCTTTCTGGTTATTTTGTATGTATTGTTGGTGTTCTGGTTCAGGTGCTGTTGTAGTCTGTTGTCTTGTTTGGTCAAGGGTAGTCATATTTTCATGTGTTGCTGGTATTATGGTTTCAGGTATAGTGTTTGTGTGTTCTGGAATTTGTTGGTCATTGTCATCTAAACAGTCTGGTATCTTAAATGTACATGACTCAAGAAGGGTGTTGTGATGGAAGGGGTAAACTGTTTCCTTGAACACAACATCCCCTGAGTAGAAAATCTGCTTAGAGTGCATGTCATATAGCTTGTAACTCTTCTGTTGAGCCTCATAACCCAGTAATACACATGGTTTAGCTCTAGGATCAAACTTGTCTTTGTGTGGTTTAGTATTAGTTGCAAAACACAAGCAGCCAATAACTCTTAAGTGTTTCAGGTCTGATTGTATTTGGTTTAGTTTTTCAAAAGGGCTTAACCATTCTAAGAGTGCGGATGGCACTCTATTGGTTAGGTAAACAGCAGATAGGAGAACCTCATACCAAAAGGTCTTAGGAAACTTAGCCTGAAATAGAAGGGCTCTCCCAATGTTCAAAATTTCTTTATGTTTTCTCTCCACTCTCCCATTTTGTTGTGGAGAATAAGGGCAAGATAGTTGATGTGTAATTCCTTTAGAAAGGAACAATGTCTTTACTACATGATTCACAAACTCAGTACCATTATCAGTCCTTATTGTTTTGATTCTGGTATGAAACTGGGTGTCTATTAGGTTAGTAAAGTGGTCAAGAATTGAGTGGACTTGTTGTTTATTTGGTAACATGTAGGCCCATGTGTATCTACTATAGTCATCCACTATAGTAATCATGTCTCTGGCACCAGTTAAAGAAGTGATAGGATAGGGTCCCCATAGGTCAGTATGTACTAAATCAAACATGCCTTTAGCAATATTACAACTTGGATAAAATGGCAATCTTTGTTGCTTTGCAAGAGGGCAAACACTACATTCAAAAGAACCACTGTTTGTATCTAAATTTATTAAATGATTTTGTCTAGCCATAGAAATATGACCCAATCTAAGGCCCATAACAGTTTCAAATGATCATCATGTTTAGTACAAGTAAGTAAAGCTTTAATAGTAGTAATAGGTACAAAACACTTCTTATCAAGAAAATATAAGCCTCCATACAACTTGCCAATAGCTACTACTTCATCAGTCTGCAAATCCTATAACAAACAATGGTTAGGTAGTGTTTTCACTGATAGTGCATTGTCCTTTGTAAGGGCTGATGCAGACAACAAATTGCATTTGAATGTTGGTATATATAACACGTCATTTAATACCAGTCTATCATGTATTATGACCTTGCCAACATGCGTTATAGTTCTTGTGGAGTTATCAGGTAGAGTTACTGTTCTAGGTTTAGGTAATTTGGTTAATGTATGAAATAGATTATGCATGTATGTCATATGATCAGTTGCACCAGTGTCAACAATCCATGGAAGTAATTCATACTTGTCATGCACATTATAATGAAAATGAGAGATAATACCTACAAAACTGACTGCATTAGCTGTAGGTGTATCCCCTGCCTTATCATCATACTGCATCTTGCCTTTGATTGCATGCTGGACCTCCATTCTCACCATTTTGGATACATCATTCTCATTGTCTCCTGAGTTAACACTCAATTGTTCATCATCTACTTGTCCATAATGTGCTTGAGCTTTCTTCTTCTTTTTGAGTTCAATAAACCAATCTGGATAACCAGTTAGTTTAAAACAAGTCTCTCTAGTGTGGCCAGTCCCATTGTAGTGATCACAGTGCTTGTCAGCTTTAGATCTGGAATTATTCTTGTATTTCTACTGTTGTAGTTTGATTTTTGCACATACATTGCACTGCTATTCTCACTTGAGTCATAGATTGCAGTATTCACCTCCCTCTGTTTTTCAACACTTAGTACCATTGAATAGCCCTTGCTCATGCTTGGAAATGGATCCATAAGTAGAATTTGGTTTTTAACATTGTCATATGTATCATTCAGTCCTAAGAGGAACTGCATAAGTTTCTTCTCACCATCTAGATCTGGGGCTGCTCTCATAACACCACAGGTACACCTTTCTACAATTCCACAGGTGCATTTGGGAATGGGCCTTAAACAAGCCAACTCATCCCAGAGTATTTTCAGCTTAGTGTAGTAATTGGCTACTGTTTGGTTACCTTGCATAGTTACTGAAATATCTTTCCTTATTTGGTAAATCATAGGTCCATTAGATTCACCATACTTGGTGGTCAGTTCATTCCAAAGATCCTTGGAACTTGGATAATACAGAAATGACTCAACTAGATCTTTAGAAATAGAGTTCAAGATCCAAGATGTTACCAGATTGTCGATCCTCTGCCATCTCTTTCTCAATGGAGACCCAACTGCAGGTTCCTGTTCTTCACCAGTGACAAATTCATATTTGTCCCTAGCCTTCAAGGCTATGGTCATAGATCTGCTCCATGACAAGAAATTACGGCCATTCAAGGAAATATTAATGAGGTTTGAAGCTGAATTTTCAGATGCTGAAACCTTATAAGTCTCTGATTCAACATTTGTGTTTTCATTGTTTTGATTATAAGTTTCTGCCATTAATTTCAGGAAAGGAAGCTTGAAGAAAGCTTTAGAACTTCAGATATCAGAGGAGGCTGTGATACCATAAAAAGAAAGTAAACAAGTGTATTTCTCCTCTTTTCTCAAAGTCTGGGTGCTATTTATATTTACAATTGTGCTATATTTCCTTACTCTGGAACCTACTGTATTGTATACTATCTCATGTAACAAAATTACAGTTGTATAATATGGGTTAATGGGTGAGTTGGATTTGTTACACAGATTCAGGTTAAGTGAAACAGGTATGGTGTGTGGGTTTAATATAAATAAAAAATGTTATCTTTTAGTTTTAGGTTTTCTGATTTTGGTTAGAATAGCAGCCTCTTGATTCTTCCTTCTTGCTTTGTTGCTGATGTTGGCCCTTAGGCTGTTCATACTCTTTCACGCCCCCCTCAAGGTGGAGCTGGGGTAACGAAACCAAGCCCAACTTGACAATTAGAATCTAATCGAATTTAATTGAATTATTAGAGTATATGATTATTTAGTCCTTATGATTTAGCAAAACCTGCAAGTTATGACCTCTATTTTTAAAAATCAATTACATAAGCTATCAATTTTATTATGATCAACTAAATAACCTTCCATGAAAGTTTTTGCTGATTTTTTTTTTTTTTTTGTTAATCAATTGAAGAAAATTAAATAAAAAAATTTTTTTATTTTCATTTACTGGAATTTTGATGATGTCTTTAATGCTTTTATTTATCTTCTTTATCACTTTTTATTATTTGGTCCCTATGCATAGTAAAACTAGTACACGGATGGAGTTGGTCATGGTATTGGGTAGAGTACAGATTTAGAACAAGAGGGCTTCAGCAAATCTTCTTTAAATAAGTTTTGTAAATTAAAAAATTTTTACTCTCAACTTCTATCTAATAATTTAATCTAAAAAAAAAATCAGATTTTCTAAATTAAAAGTAGTGATACTTAGGATAAAAGAAAAAGGTTTAAAGTTTGATTTTTTAGTAGTGTGTAAAAAAAGAATAAAAATAAAACAAAAAAGTTAAAAACCCTTGTTAAAAATTAAATTAAACGATAATATAATAAAGAGACCACTTAATTTTTTTGAAAATAAAAATTTCTATTTACAAGTTTTAGTAAATTATGAAAACTAAAGCTCCATTTATTTGCATAAAATAACTTACTGAAAAATATTTTTCAGGAAAAATATTTTCCAAATAACTTGTTTTTGTTGTTTGGTTGTAATATTGAAAATTAGTTAAAATATTAAAGTCTTTTATCTCATAAAACCATAAAAATATTAATAATAATAGAAATTTTATAAGTTAAAATTTTATTCTTAAATATGAAAAGAATGCAAAAAAAATATATATATAAATTATGAAAGTCGGTGATGGTGGCAGGTGATAAATGGTGACTGGTAGTAGTGACTATGATGATTAAAATATTAAAAAATATGGATTTATAAGATTTGTCAATATCCGGAAAATGTTTTACTCTCTCGCAAATGGAAAGTTGTTTTCCTTAAAAAATGAGTTAATTTTCCTTTGACCAGAAAAATATTTTCCATTGACTTATTTTTTTGAACGTCACAAAAAACGGAAAATTGTAGAAAATATTTTCTTGCAAATTATTTTACGAAAACAAATAGAGCTTCAATAATAGTTCGCTTTCAATTAACTTACTCTAACTTTCAATTAACATACTCTAACTGGGGCATGTTCGGCAAAACACATTTTATTAAAAGTTAAAAGGAATAGTATTTCATAATCTGTTGTCTCAAATTCTAAACATTAATATAAATACTACATCACCACCAAAATAAACATAACAAAGATAGTGTTTTGACCATAGTTAAAATGTTAAATGCTACAGGAAAAATTATTGTCGAATAAAACTTAATCCAATTAGGTTCATGTTCAACCTAATTCACAAACTATGATTTCTTTTGTTGCAAAATGTTGGAATTAATGGACATGTATGCATACATGACTAGTGTATTCAGTTCTAAATGTGTTTAATTAATTAATACTATTTAATTATTATTCTAATTGATTACAATGAAGTTTGAATCTACCATAGACAAGAGGAGTAGTTTGTTATTTGTGATTACTTCTAAGATGAGTAACCTAGTAATATAAGGGTAATGGTTTTTCATCTGTTGCGCTATAAAAGGTAGGTATTTAACCCATCCACTTTTACATATCATGTATAAATATATGATCATGTAATTCTAACACAAAAGATTCATGTGAAAATTAAATGACAATAAAAGAAAGACCACCAAATAATTTCATCTAATTATATAAAATAATAATAATGATAAAATACCAAGCCAAATAATTATATTAAATATTCATTAATAATATTTAGTTTAAGGACAACATTATTGGGAACATTCCATCTCATAAGCAACCTACATATATAATAATAATAATAATAATTGATATATAACAATCCATTAAACTTCAAATTCAACCAAAACATCTTACAGACTATATTACTTATATATGCATAAACCCATCAAACTATTTCTAAAACTGAAATATCTCATTTTGTATAGTTAGTGGATCTGGAATATTAGTGGTCATTGATGCAAAGTCAGTAATCTCGATATTCTCCTCTATCTGCAAAAAATAATAATAAAAAAAAATATTATATAGCGGTAAGATTCATGTGTTTCTACATAATTTTTTAATTTTTATTGAATAGGTAATGATATTATTATTATTATTACCTTATCTTAGAGATATTGATTTGCAGCTTTCAGAATTCCTTCCTAGAGACCAAAAATTAATTTATTTGATTAACTATTGTTTTATAGCTTATGCTTTTATGTGAAAAAAAAAAAAAGAACATGGTAAGAAATATCTCATGAAAAATATTTCTATTATCAATTATAATTTCACCTCAATTACTTCTTAAATGTAGTGATATGAATGACAATTTTTTTTTTTTTTTTTTTGAGAATAAATGATAATATTTTAAATCAAGTATCAATGTTTAAAATTGAAAATCTCTCCCTTTATACTAAAAATAAATTAGAAAGCAAAACTACCAAACAATTAGTCAACTAATATCAAAATTAATTAATTTGAAATATTATAATAAAAATAAAAAATAGAAAGTAATACTAATTAAATTAACAATCTCAAATAATAATTCAACAACATTAAGGACTGTTAGTACAAATATTCGAAAATGAGATTAATTTGAAGCTGAATTAAAACTGACAGTTTATGTAAAAGGTTTTTACATCATTAGATAAAAAGAACTAAGTCTTAAAAACATAGCATTAGGGGTGGCCACGGTTCCGGAACCACTGGTTTGGGTTCCGGTTACGGTTTGGAACCGAACGGTTTCAATTTCGATTTCGATTCCGGTTCCTTAACGGTTCCAAAATCATCGATTTTTCGACGGTTCCTACCGGTTTTAGATCGGTTCTGGTCGGTTTCGGATGATTCCGGCTGGTTTCAGACGGAACTGAAACAATCGGTTCTGACTGGAACTGAAACCGCTGTTTCACGGTTCCAAAACTGGTGGAATCGAAATCGAACCGGTTCGGACCGGTTCCAGTTCTGGTTCAGACCGATTTCTGTTCCTACCGGTTTCGGTTCCAGTTCCCACCGGTTCGGAACCGATGGTTCTAGTTCCGAAAACCGGATTTTGGCCACCCCTACATAGCATATAATTTATCTACAATAACAAATATAAAAAAATGGTTACATACAAATATTGAAAATGATAACATTATTTTTAATTGGTTATGTAAATAATAAAATGTAAAATATTATATTTAACATTTTCATTCAGCAATACCATCTCTGTACTCGTAAAATCTCTACTATTGTTAAAGGACACACTCCATAATCGTGATACCCTTTTTATGAAATACCCCGAATTTTTATTTTTGAAACTTTTGAATTTTTATTAAATCAAAAATCAGAAATTTTGATCGGGTGGGCTGCAAGTAGAATAAAATCTCAATTTGAGCCCAAGTTTGCGAGTTGGGCCTAAGCCGAAATATATCATCGGAAATTTTTGATTTGAGAACAGTTAAAATTTTCGAGAAATAATATAAAACTACAGCAATTTAATCTATTATGAATATATATAAATTAATTTTCCTAAAATCAAAATATTGTTACTATTAATATTTTTATTATTATTATCGAGTAAATAGAGAAAATATTACGGAACCGAACTAAACAGTTAAAATAAATTGAACCAGACCCAAAAATCATTTTAATTTGTCGAGAACCACACGAATAATCCAAAAAACCGAGTGAAAAACTTGAAAATCAAACGAAATGAGACCAAATCACTAAATCGGACCAAACCGGTTTGAATCGAACCGGAATGGCCTAGAGTTTGCTAGAAACCGCCTTTCTCCTTTCTTTTTTTTCTTTTCTCTTCTTCTTCTTCAGCGCGCGACAGCCCCCTCCACCCTCTTCCTTCCCGTTTTCCGGCCAAACGGCCATGGATTCAGGCGCAACAACAGTCTGAATCCATCTTCTCGACGAGGGGAGCTCCATTATGGCCTCTGGTTGTGCGATTGAGAGTGTGAATGGAAGAAATCGAGCCAAAATATTCCGACACCGCCGCGTCAAGTATTTTGGCGAATCCCGTCGACGCCGGCAAAGACACTCCATGAAATGACCACCAATCGACTCCTTGCTTCCGAGCGAGTCTTCCTCTTCCATTGATTTCGGCGATAGGGCTCAACCGACGGAAACGCCATGGATGGCAGTGGCAAAGCAACTGTCGGGGGTCATTTCTGGCCAGAAAGGGCACGCCCAGTTCAAGTGGATCACGGAATCGGAGTCCCCATAAGATTTTGAGCATTTTGGTATAAGCGCTGCTCAAATCTGGCCACAACCGGTTTTCCGGCCACCGTGCACGGCGGCCGGAGGTTCGGTGACCGGCCGGCGACACTCCAGCGAGGCCCTGAGAGACAGAATTCTCTACTCTTCGCGCTGATCATGGAATCGCCGCCCGATTCTCAATTGGTACGTTCTAAGACCAGTTTCTTTATCTTCGGTATAAATTATAAACTTAATAATTATTAGTTAATTAAATTGAATTTGGATGAATAATCAAACACATATAATTTTGTTAAGAAGTAATCAGTATAATATTGATGTAAGCTAATTTAGGAATTTGGATAAATATTGTTAGGAGAAGTTATAAATTAAGGCTTAGTCAAGTGAATAGTTTTAGAGCAATTAATAGTATCATTGAATCATGCTTGGAGGTTAATATAATTTGTTAATTAGTTAATTTGGAACTATTAAGTGTATATATATATGTGAGTTTGATTAGAAATTCGGTTCTAGTATTGGTATGAAGAAAGAAAGACATGTATAAATTATAAATGATTTATGGGATATATTTATATACTTGTGTATGCAATGGTTGAGCTTGAAGTTTTATATGTGAGGTACAAATTAAAGAATATAGAAAAGAATCAATCATGAAAGCTAATTATGCACTTATGCTTATATATGTATCTATGCACTCAAGGACTAATCAAACACATTATTTAAAGGTAAATTGTTGTTTGATATCATGGTCCAATGAAGTTGTAAATTTAATTCTTGCTAAGGATTGGTTAGTTAATGTGTAATATATAATTTTGATATCGAAAAACTCCGAATTTAGTTAATGATTATTGAATACATAAGCTATAGTTTTATATGATTGTTAAGGGTCTGTATTAGATAGTTTAACTAGTAACGTGTGGAGGTTAAGCAAATAGTTATTTTTCACTTATTTGCTTATTTATTTATTTACTTAATGTTATATAGTAAGTTAAAGTTTGACATTGACGATTAAATATTGATGTGATTATTTTGGATGGAGGAAGGGAAATAAATTTGTTTAATTGCCCGATGGATGGGCTGTGTGTATTGATTGAAAAATACTTAGTGTTATTGGGAGTTATTGAGATATTTAAACAGGTTGGATAGTCCCATTTTTAGGGGAGGTGCTGTCGAAATTTCGATAGAACTTAGACTAGTTTAATTGACAACATAATTAATAAGTTTATTTAGATTAATTCTATAATTTAATACATGATAAATAAGTGCTCTAATTATTTCATTATCATCATTATTTATTTAATTATTCAATTACTTATTTATTTTCATTATTATTGTTTGTTAATATTATTTATCTATTTGTTTGCATTTGAGTATGAAAGTCTAATCGTGCATTGCATTCCGATGTGTAACTGATCAATATGTTTGCATTTAATTGCAATGCTTGATTAGTTGTGATGTGACAATGCTTTGCCATGTTTGTGTGTGATTGGGATGAAGTGGGTCACCATGGGTTTGTGAGACCTTTACCGTTATATGGATCCTGATTACCGTTATCGTTATATACCGTCACCATTATATGGATCCATTACCGTTAGCCGAGTAAATGGGAGATCGGCGCCCCCGTGTGCACCTACCGTTAACCACAGGATGGCCGCTCGTCGTTGCGCATTGGACAATCTAGATTTGATCGTAGCCCACAGGGTGGCCTCCTGTTGTGAGCGCCTGATGATCTAGATTGGATGGAGACCACCGGGTTGCCTCCTGTTGGTATATATATATATATATATATATATATATATATATATATATATATAAAGAGAGGGAATGGAAAAACAATGAGAGGGCTGGTCAAGTGAGGATTAGACCGGTCGGCCAGTATGGGGGATCGGCTCCCTGGTGCACACGTAAGTGGATGAGCCATGTGGGAGGACGGCTCATCGGGGTTTCGGTGACGCCACTGACCAATTTCCACGTGATGTGAATATATGAAGATGTTAATGATTGTGAGTGCTGGTGATTTGCCATTTGTGTGACTGGCTGCGTGAGCATATAATTAGTCGGATGACTAGATTGATATGTTTACATATTTGTGTGACCGCGTGTGTTGTGCAATAATTATTACTCCTTAGAAAACTCACATGTCTTATTTGATTTTTCAGGAAGTAAGTTTTTCTTTAATCCGATTTAGGCTATGTTTCTTCGGCGCAGGGCAATAGAAGAAAAATTTTCCAGTTTCTTAAATTATTTTACTATGTAATTATATGTATAAAAAGCTATGTATACCAAGTAGTTAGTGACTCCGCAGTTGTAGAATTTGTGTACAATTAGTCATGTATTAACATAGATGATATAATTATGTGAGCCCATATTAAAAATGTGACGTATTGTTAATTGGGCCCGAACTGTGGAATGTTGTAGCTGATAAATTTGGGCCGAGACTTAATAGAATCTTGAGGTTTATTTTCCTATAAGTATGGGCTGAATGTTTAAAATTATATTGAAATAGTAAATTTTTAGTGTTTCAGGCTTACTACGGGCCTCGGGGGCCTTAAGCTTACCTGGGCTCTAGTGCCGGTCCGGCCCATGAAATTGGGTCGTGACATTTTATTTTCCAATCATCTCTATTTGTATTCAAATTTTCAATTATATCGTACTTTTCACTTCTGTTTCATAGTTTACGGCTGCAAAAAAATGTTAAATAATCTTTAAAAAAGGAGACAAAAAAAAAAGTTTGAGTAAAATTTACTTACTCCATTAGTGAAAATAGTTGAAATGCAGAAAATTCTGAATTTAAAAAAAAAAAGAATAATATATTTAAAAAGAGGGACCAATACACTTTTGTCAAAAATACATGAAAATATAGTGAGACAACTTATATATATAGTATTTTTAAGAAAGTTTTTTTTTTTTTGAGTGAGCAATTTAAAATTTTTTAAAAAATTAAACGAAAACACTAATAAAACTGCACAAATAAACAAATCAAATATTAAAAACATTAATACACTAATAAAGTGTTGAAATATTTTTGTAACTTCACAAATTTGAAGCCATTAATACACGAAAACGTTTGTTATTAAACTTTATCATTTTTTGAAAACTAATAATTAATAATAATAACTTAAAACCATTAATACATTAAATAATCAAGTCAAACTAAACCAAAAACACTAATTCAAAATAAATTCAAACCAAAGCCATATATTAAATAATCAAATCAAACCAAATCAAAAACACTAATTCAAAATAAATCCAAACCAAACCAATACATTAATACATTGAATAATCAAACCAAATCAAATCAGAAACACTAATTGTAAAATTCACATCAAACCAAACCACACTAATACATTAATACATTAAATAATCAAATCAAACCATGTCAAGTGGAAGCCTAATTGGATAAATATATCACATGTCAAAATAAAATGCCAAGTAGATATGCCACATGTCAACTTTCTAGGGAAAAAAAATGCTTGCTATATATATATATATATATATATATATATATATATATATATATATATATATTGATTTTGTAGTACGTTTTTTTTTTTTTTGAAAAAGATGAATTTGTGATTAAATTTTTTATATGATGATTGAATTTAATTGATATTAAAAAGATATTTAACTTTAATTTTTAATTAAGATTTATTCTTTTTTTTTGGATTATTATGTATGATATTCTTATAGCTAATGCTTATTTTATATCAATGAAATTAAAGATTTTAATATAATAAAATAAAGAAAGCTTTAATGTATTTTTGAAATTCTATATTTCATTATTTTGTACTTATCATATATTTATTTAGTATTTTTTATGAAATATTTATTTAATATTGATAAATAATTATCTACGCATCTCGATGACTACTCATAAATATATACATTTTGATAACACTAAATATATACTAAAGATATTTTCCTGTTATAAATATTAACTGTAATATAAATATATATATTTTGATAATTATTTATAATTACATACTAATATATTTATGATTACACTAATTTATATAGTAATATTCTATTAAATATATTTATGATTAGATATACTTGATAGTTATTTATATTGATATTATATTTTTGATTATACATCTTGATATACTAAATATACAACTCTATATTTCAGAATTTTATACTCTTTGTTATTTTCTATACATCTTTTTTTTTAAAAAAAAAGTTATTTAGTATTTATAAATTTTATATTTTTAATTGGATTTAAAAATATATTTAAAATACTATATATAAAACCCGTTTAAACCATATTAAACCGATCACACTCTCTGATCCAGCGAACTCTACCTTTACGGTTCATTCTCCAATTCCGTTCTCAGAATATTGCCTATGATTAAAGAAGAGAAGAAACGACTTATTTTGTCAAGAGTAGCGAATTTCTCTCTCTCATGGTGGCATGTCATTTCTCTTTCTTTTGCATCTCTATTCCAAATGCATGACTTGATCAAGTCGAGTAAACCAGCAATAAAGTTTAACAAGGTGCTTAATAATAGCCCTTTGATCGTGATGTAATGCTTCCGTTCTGAGAACTTCTTAGGATCGAGGGCCTCAATTAGGGATGATCATGGATCGGATCGGATTATGAAAAATCCATATCCGATTCGCGAAGATATTCTCATATATCCATGTCTATATCCACTCCACTCGAATTCGGATCGAATATTATCCGTTTTTATTATGTTTAAAAGAAAAATAAAAAATAATTATTTAGTAAAAATTCATATTATTTATTGTGCTTGAAAATACAAAAATTCTTAACAATAATTGAAATATTGTATAATATGATATTAGAAGAGACTTTAAGAATTATTAAGCGCAAAAAAAATGCATGCTAGTGGTCGTAATACTCGACTTATATTCTTTTATTTGAAATAGAGATTAAAAAAAATGTGAAAATGGTGAAAGAGTTGGAGATAATGATTTAAAATATGTATAAATAGAAAAGAAAGAAAAATAGAATAGAGCCAACTGCACATTTAGAATTATAATCAACAATTTTAGAAATATAAGAAAAACATAAAATTACCTTTTGCGGAATGAATTCTGATCGGATTATGCTATATCCATATCCGATCCATATCTGCGCAGATTTTATTTTAAAAATCTATATATGATCCACCACTATTTGGATCAAATTTATCCGCTTCATTCGAATCAATCAGAGCAAATATCCAATGGATCGGCTCATTTGATCATCCCTGGCCTCAATTGTCTTGGAATCGAAAAGCAACAATGGCTTTGATATCTCCATCCCGATCATGCAAGAATTTTGGGTTAGTCAAAGTTCTTTGAAGATGAGAGCTTCAAAATGGATGAGGTACATCTTTATTTTTATTTTTTATTTTTTTGAGAAAATTTTATTAAAAGGAAACTGTACACAAATATGAAATATAAATCAATCTATTTCTATATTTTTGTAAAGTAAATCTAATAATAAACCACTCATACAAAAAATAAAAAAAAACACAAACTTTGATTTGAAATAACCGATTAAATTGATAAAGCATAATACATGTGCCATAAGCGATCACTCATTCCACTTGGTGGCTATTTATGATCACTGTTAGATTTCATGGTCTTTCTACAAATCTGATCTGATTATCTTCAAATTTCTTCCTTCGTCAAAAAGGAGATTTGTGCTTCTTTCTGTATAACCATCCAAATAGCAAAATATCATAAATAAAACTACCATAATGGTGATAACAAAACGACTAGATCTGAAAATAAAATCTCAAAATATGAGCAACAATAATCCCAACATATGGATAATAATAATTCAGATATGTATCAAAAGACACAAAGCTGAGAATTATTTAGAAAAAAAAAAAAAACAAACTAAGGAAAACAAGGGGTGACCACCGATGATATTTCACGGTGACTGGCTATGGAAAAAGAAAAGAAAGATTTTAGTTTTTTTTTTTTTTCCCCTTAGAGAGAGACCGCAGAAAAAAGGATGGCTGAGTATTCAGCAAATTTAATTGTGAGAAGGTGTAGGTGCATTTTATTTCTTTTATTAAAAGTACTTATAAATTAGTTTTATCTTATAGTTACTTCTCTATAATTTTACCTTTATAATTACATTTATTAGTGATTATTGTTAAAAAACAAAACAAAATATAGAAGTCGTAAATTTGCCATCTCTAATATAAAATTATGGAAAAAACTTACCTCGATCAGGTTGGCAGGTCCACGGTTTCACTTATGAATCAAATCAACGAAATTAAAGATCGTTACTGAAACGAGAATGTTTTTTACCATACACATAGAAAAAAAATATAATTGAAATATTTTTTTAAAAATTCTTAATTTTATTTATTTAGTTCATAAATGAGATTATAGACCCGATTCAAATAAGTATTTTTATAAAATCATTGATTCATTCACCCTGGCAATAGGAGTCGTGATCCCAATGTGTTACGACTCAAGTTATACAAGCTTCTATCAATCACCAAAAATAAATTACTTTTTCATTTAAAAACAAAAATTACTTTTCTAAAGCGGAGGCCATTGCCCCCTCCAAGTTGTGCAAATTTCTATCAATTACCAAAAAAAAAAAAATTACTTTTCTAAAGCCCGGGTGGGGGGGGGGGGGGGGTGGGGGGCATTGCTTCCTCTAGGCCATCTTCATTCCTTCAGTGGTTACGTCAATAGAGTTGTGCAAAAAATATTTTCTCAAAATATAAATAATGAGTAAAATATTAATAATATCTTAAACTTTGCAATTTTTAAATTTATACCCGAATTTAAATTTTACCACTGTGGCACCCAATTTCATATTTTGATTATAATTGAATCCCAATCTCAAATTAGAGATTCTTGAAGGCTCAATGCATAAATTCACTCATATACTTTTCACAAAAAATCTTGACGCTCTCAACTTTTATTTTGATTCATTGAATACTTCAACTTATAAAATTGTACATGTTAAATACTTATTGAAAAATTATTGTACCTATTAAATACTTTATTTTATCTATTGAACACCTCAATTTATAAAACTAGATCGATTGAACACTTAGTGAAAAATTAAAACATGTAAAATTATTGTTCTAAAAGTTGTACTAACTATATATCAAACCAACATTTTGCATAAAAGCCAAAAATTTTTAAAATTTACTGTTTTTAATGTAAAGATGTATGAAATTGTTGAAAAGTGAAGTTCAGCGTGCCATAAGATTAATTTGATAGTTCATGGTTTAGGGGTTAAATTATGTATTTAGCCGATTCTCGAATGAACAAAAAAATTTAAAGTGGACCCGTTAACACTAAGCCGTAGGGGTGTTCATCAAACTACCTAAACCGTCTAAATCGATTCAAACCAATCTAAATCAATCTAAAATTGTGTTAAAGGTTTATTTTAATTTTATAAAATTTAAAACTCGAACTATTGGTTTTATTTACGATTTTAAAGTCAAAGCCGTTCAAACTAAACTAAACCGTATATATATTCAATCTTTTTGAATAAAGATTTTCTTTATACTGGTTAATTTATATTGGATAGTAAATTGTGAGATAAGATATAATGGATAATAATTGAACAATAATTTCTTATTAATTAGATAAATTATAAATTATTTTATAAAATGTTCAACTATTGATGCAAAATTAAATTAATATATATATACAAACCATATGCGTAAAAAAACTATACTTTTTTATAAATTTTAGCAACAAATGAATTTAAATCAAAATTTAAATTCTATATTTATAATTTGCTTAATTATTATTTTAAATATATAATATTTTTTTATACTATACTCAGAATATACGTATAAGAAATTAATTTAAGAACTTTTAATAGCTATTCAAAATCATGTGTAATTTATGGCATAATTTTTATAAATTCATTTTTCATATTTAGTATAATGTTTTTTTTTTTTTATTAATTAGATGAACGAAGAAGTTTAATTTCTCTTATTTCAAACTGTAAAAACCGTCAAACTGAATCAAACAAAATCAAACTGCCATCAAAGGTTTAGTTTAGTTTGAAAATTTTTATGGTTTGATTTGGATTTTTTTTCTAAACCCTACTTTAAGTTTGGTTCGACTATTATATTCAAACTGACCAATGAATAGCCCTACTAAACGGTGCGTTTCAATCTTAAACCCTTCTCTAAGAATCTAGGATACCTCTTCCCTTATCTCCTTCACTGTACCAACTTAACCCAACATCATCTCCTTCCCAAAAGCCTCTCTTTCCGTCGACAATGCAGAGCTGCAATCTCTAATCTCGTTTTATCAGAACAAAACAGGGAAAGGGAAATAATAAACAAAACGAGAGCAACAGAAATGTCAAAGGCTAAAGACTCGGCAGTCAAGCTATTCCTTTGCCAGAGATCTCTCATGGAGGCATTGGTGCTAATACCGCTTCTACTGCTATAACTGTAAAATATACAATTAATTGGTCACCTTTTATTAAAAAAAATAATATAAAATAATTGAAGGAGTAATTTGTGTATATATTTTGCTTTCTTACATTTTATATCTTTGCAGCCGAATCAACAAGAAAATAAAAATAACCAAAGGAAAGATATTAATTTAATACTAAAATATATCAAATGAGAAGAAATAAAAGAGTATTTTACTCGTTTCAAATACACAAGTACGGACTAGTTATACTTCTTAAATCACAGATCTAATTTCTTCTTATTTTAATTAAATAGATAAATATACTTCTTGCTTTTTGCTTCTAAACATCCAATATTCAACAGAACCATCCGTCAGCAGCTACGTCAAAGCGAAAGACAAAAGGAAGAACCATAGCTTGGATGGTGCGGTTAATAGGACCAGATTCATTCATGTCCCGCTCCTGAACGCTAACCTGAAGGGGTCGCCGCCGCCGGCTTGTCGGTTGTTGGGCTCTTTAAAATCCCACTTGTCTTCATTTCATCTTCACCATTATTATTAGCAAAAAGAGTGATAAAAGTCCAAGTCTCTTACAATTTACTGTAAATTAGTATTGAAGACACAATGCAAGAACAAGATCAAGAACAAGACACTATAATGTCTGGTCAATCTCCCAGTATTGCTCTTCTCACCCCGTACAAGATGGGGAAGTTCAATCTTTCTCATAGGTAATGTACTAATTCGTTGATTCATATTGTGTGAATTTTGATGTTTTGTTGGGGATGATTTGCATTTAGTTGAGTGTTTGTGAAAAGTCCTAAATGAAATACTATTAGTGCTTGAATCTTGTTCTAAATTAGTTATTTTGTTGTTCATACACTTGAGTACTAGCTACTATCCAAACACTAACACTTTTATTATTCATTAATCAGCAATACCCTTCTGTAGAATAGGGATTGGATCTTAGAAATGGTGGAACTGTTTTCTGAAAAGTAAATGTATCTTATCCTAGGCATAGTTGATTCATTGCTCAATGATTTTAATCAAACTGTTAATGTATAAGTTGCTTGGCCTGTGTAATTTTTATCAAACTGTTCTAATGGATAAAGTCATAGGAAAGTCCTATAAGGATCAAGTTCTATTTGCTAACTTTTTGGCTAAGAAAGTTAGAAGCTTTAATTATATTATTTCCTATTTAATGTCTCTTTTTCAGGGTTGTCCTAGCACCATTAACCAGGCAGAGATCCTACCACAATATTCCTCAGCCACATGCCATTTTATATTATTCCCAAAGATCCACCAAAGGAGGTCTTCTTATATCTGAAGCAACCGGAGTTTCTGACACTGCTCAAGGGTAATTTTTGTTTTGTTATTATCTGCCTAGTTTTTATGTTCAAAATGTATAGGTAAAGTAAAGTTTGGTATTATTTGCTTTCTTAGCTTCAAGAATTTGAACTTTGATAATAATTAATGTTTTTGGTTTATTTGCATTTATTAATTGAAGGTATCCTGATACTCCTGGTATCTGGACCAAAGAACAAGTTGAGGCATGGAAACCAATTGTAGATGCTGTTCATGCCAAAGGCGGCATCTTCTTTTGTCAAATTTGGCATGTTGGAAGAATTTCAAATTCAGGTACTTTCTTGTTTAAATTTGGTATATTGGTGTTGCTTCCATCACTTAAATTTTGTGCTTGTTTTGTCACTTTGGATGAACTTGAGTCTTGAGCTTACTAAAAAGACTTCTGTTATATTCCCCATTTCTCGACACTAGAGTTTCATCAGCACAATTTTTTTTGGCATGATACTTGGCCTTACTTGTGTTTTTTTGATATTGGGTTTTATTAAATCCTGCTTTTAACCTCTAGTGAAGTTTGTCGGTGGAATGAATTTCTGTTCCAAATGGCTATAAGAATCAATTCTTGATATTTTTAATGATTCTTAATTATTCTTTTGAAATTCATGCGGTAAAACTGCTTTGTTTTATGAAGGCTTTGTTCTTTAAACCTGGATCTTTATTTTGTTTCTACTATCTCTGTTTAGGTTTTCAGCCAAATGGGCAGGCTCCAATCTCTTCAACAGACAAAGGTTTGACCCCTCAAATTCGAGGTAATGGCTTTGGTGTTGCACAGTTCACACCTCCAAGGCGACTAAGAACAGATGAAATTCCTCATATCGTGAATGATTTTAGACTTGCTGCAAGAAACGCCATAGAAGCTGGTAGGATTTCTTTCTAAAGCAAAACACTAATCACAAATGTCTCTCCCATGCACCAATGAGCTTTTTCCAATAGCATCTGGGTCATCCTTAGGGATGTGTGGTCAACTCAGAAGTTTGAACTCCAGCTGAAGCCATAAAAAAAATCACATGCATGAATACACTCTCTGATACATAATTTATTTTTTCATTTTTTTTTTTTTTTTTGACAGGTTTTGATGGAGTTGAGATCCATGGGGCTCATGGTTATCTTATTGACCAGTTTTTGAAAGATCAGGTGAATGATCGGACAGATCAATATGGTGGATCTCTAGAGAACCGCTGCCGTTTTGCTTTGGAAATAGTTGAAGCTGTATCTAATGAAATAGGGGCAGACAAAGTTGGAATCAGATTATCTCCATTTGCAAACTATGGGGAAGCAGGAGATTCAAATCCTAAAGCTTTAGGACTTTACATGGCGGAATCCTTGAACAAATATGGGATTGTTTACTGCCACATGGTTGAGCCAAGAATGAAAACAGTTGGAGAAAAATTTGAATGCAAAGAAAGTCTTCTGCCCATGAGAAAAGCTTTTAAAGGTACTTTCATTGCTGCTGGAGGTTATGAAAGGGAAGATGGAAACAAAGCTATAGAAGAAAACCGTGCAGATCTTATCGCTTATGGACGGATTTTCCTAGCAAATCCAGATTTACCAAAGAGATTTGAACTTAATGCTCCTCTCAACAATTACAATAGAGCAACATTTTACACATCTGATCCTGTGATTGGTTATACTGATTATCCATTTCTTGAATCCATTGCCTGAGTTTGTTGTTGCAGGAGAATTGGAGCTTGTATGGTTTTATTATCCATCCTTTATGAACTCTACTTTTCTAATAGAGGAGAGTTCAGACGTGGGATGTTGAATTATATATTTTCATACATAAATGGCGATGAATAATATATAACATACCTTAAATTTGTGTAAAGAAATCAAAGTTGAATTGTTATTAGGAGTACAATTGCTTTAAAAGGAAATATGTATTGGTCTTTCTAAATGGGATAAAACTACAATCTCATTCACTACTAAACGACAAACTAAATTTCCCTAAAAGAATGACAAATTAAATGTATTGAAACATAAAGAAAATTAAACTCAATGATGGTGATTGTATATTAATTATTCCCTCCGTCACAAAATATAAGTCGTTTAAGGTTTTCATAAGGATTAAGGAAGATATTAATACTCATAGATAATAACAAAATCAATAGTAAATTGACTAAATTATCTTTTATTCTCTATTTCTGGTGACATTGGGAATACATAAATCTCATTCTTTGAACGTGAGATTCAAGTTTTTTACATTGCATTACATCTAACCAGAGATAACTTAAATACATTAAGTTCACATTACGACGGATATTTTTAGGCTGTGAGTATTGAGTATTTAGTCAGTTCATCTAATTTTGATGAAATTTTTAACTGATTTAAATTAATAAAACCAAATAAAGATTAATCCAACCATATCGAATAAGGAATCTAATCGAATTTAATTGAATTAATAGAGTATATGATTATTTAGTCCTTATGATTTAGCAAAACTTGCAAGTTATGACCTCTATTTTAAAAATCAATTACATAAGCTATCAATTTTATTATGATCAACTAAATAACCTTCCATGAAAGTTTTTGCTATTTTTTTTTTTTTTTTGTTAATCAATTCAAGAAAATTAAATAAAAAAACTTTTTTTATTTTCATTTACTGGAATTTTGATGATATCTTTAATGCTTTTATTTATCTTCTTTATCACTTTTTATTATTTGGTCCCTATGCATAGGAAAACTAGTACACGGATGGAGTTGGTCATGGCATTGGGTAGAGTACAGATTTAGAACAAGAGGGCTTCAGCAAATCTTCTTTAAATAAGTTTGGTAAATTAAAATATTTTCCCTGTCAACTTCTATCTAATAATTTAATCTAAAAAAAAATCAGATTTTATAAATTAAAACTAGTGATACTTAGGATAAAAGAAAAAGGTTTAAAGTTTGATTTTTTTAGTAGTGTGTAAAAAAAGAATAAAAATAAAACAAAAAAGTTAAAAACCCTTGTTAAAAATTAAATTAAACGATAATATAATAAAGGGACCACTTAATTTTTTGAAAATAAAAATTTCTATTTACAAGTTTCAGTAAATTATGAAAACTAAGGCTCCGTTTGTTTGCATAAAATAACTTACTGAAAAATATTTTCTAAGAAAAATATTTTCCAAGTAACTTATTTTTTGTTGTTTGGTTGTAATATTGAAAATTAGTTAAAAATATTAAAGTCTTTTATCTCAAAAAACCACAAAAATATATTAATAATAATAGAAATTTTATAATTTAAAAATTTTATTCTTAAATAGGAAAAGAATGCAAATATATATATATATATATATATATATATATATATATATATATATATAAATTATGAAAGCTAGTGGTGGTGGTAGGTGATAAACGGTGACTGGTAATAGTGACTATGATGATTAATAAATTAAAAAATATAGATTTATAAGATTTGTCAATATCCGGAAAATGTTTTTGTCACGACCTGTTTCTATAGGTCGGACCGGCATTAGAGCCCAGGTAAGCTTAAGGCCCCCGAGGCCCGTAGTAAGCCTGAAACACTAAAATCTACTATCTCAATATAAATTTCAAACATTCAGCCTATATTACTAGGAAAAATAAACCTCAAGATTTTATTATACCTTGACTCAAATTTATCATCTTCAACATTTCACAGTTCGAGCCCAGTTTACAATATATCACATTTCTAATATGGGCTCACAGAATTATTTCATCTATGTTAATACATGAATAAATGTATGTAAATTCTACAACTGCGGAGTCACTAACCGTTTGATATACTGAAACACCCCGAATTTTTATTTTCAAAACTTTTAAATTTAGTTTAAAACAAAAATCGAAAATTTTGATGTGTGGGCTACATATATAAACACAGTCTCAAATCGAGTCCAATTCTGTGATACTGGGCCTAAGCCCAAAATGTATTATCGAAACTTTTGATTTAAGAACATATAAAATATTCGAGAAATAATATGGAAATCCGGCTACTAAGAAAATACTATGGAACCGAACTAAATAATTAAAATAAAATGATCCGGGCCTGAAAACCAATTTGATTTTTTTGAAAACCGCACGAAATATCCCGAAAACCGAATGAAAAACTAAAAAAAAAAATCGAACAAATGAGACCAAATCGCTAAATCGGACCAAACCGGCTGGAATCGAACCGGAATGGCCCAGCCCACTTTCTTTCCCTTCTTTTCTTTTTCTTTCTTTTCTTTCCCTTCCTTTCCCTCCTTCTTCTTCCTCGCGCGACAGCACCCTCCTCCCTCTCCTTTCGATCTCCGACCACCACTCGACCAGAACGGAGTGGCGATCGGTTCGTCCAGCGCCAGTGGTCTCAATTCCGGCCTCCCTTCACGTTGAACGGACCTGCAGTGGCGCGGATGGAGCTTTCTCCCACGCGATTGTCTCCTCTTCCATCTTTGGCGATCCACACCATTTTCGGCGGCCCCAACGGAGGAAACGGGTGTTAATTGACTCTCTACCACGCTGTGAGTAAATTCCCTCTAACAATTTGTGGACTTATCGACGTTTTGAAGAGCAACCTTGCGCGGAGGAGATGTAGCGGCTGTCGAGCCGATCCGGCCAATCAAGGGCCGATGTCACTAAATTAATGCCAAAAATGGACTCCTTGGTGAATTTTGAGTTGAATGATGTGATCGTTGCAAATTTCTGGGAAAGGATGATTTTCCGGCCACCGTGCACGGCGGCCGGTGGCAGCGGTCCGGTGACCGGCCGGCGACACTCCGGCGAGGCCCCGAGAGATAGAATGCTCTTCTCTTTGCGCTGATCGTGGAATCGTCGCCCGATTCTCAATTGGTACGTTCTAAGACCAGTTTCTTTATCTTCGGTATAAATTATAAACTTAGTAAATATTAGTTAATTAAATTGAATTTGGATGAATAATCAAACAAATATAATTTTGTTAAGAAGCAATCGGTATAATATTGATGTAAGCTAATTTAGGAACTTGGATAAATATTGTTAGGAGAAGTTATAAATTAAGGCTTAGACAAGTGAATAGTTTTAGAGCAATTAGTAGTATCATTGAATCATACTTGGAGGTTAATATAATTTATTAATTAGTTAATTTGGAACTATTAAGTGTATATATATGTGAGTTTGATTAGAAATTCGGTTCTAGTAATGGTATGAAGAAAGAAAGACATGTATAAATTATAGATGATTTATGAGATTGATTAGTTAATGTGTAATACATAATTTTGGTATCGAAAAACTCCGAATTTAGTTGATGATTATTGAATACATAAGCTATAGTTTTATATGATTGTTAAGGGTCTATATTAAATTGTTTAACTAGTAACGTGTGGAGGTTAAGCAAATAGCTATTTTTCACTTATTTGTTTATTTATTTATTTACTTAATGTTATATAATAAGTTGAAGTTTGACATTGACGATTAAATATTGATGTGATTATTTTGGACGGAGGAAGGGAGATTAATTTGTTTGATTGCCCGATGGATGGGCTGTGTGTGTAATGGTTGATGGATATAATATTGCTGATATTTAAACAGGTAGATAATCCCATTTTTAGGGGAGATGCTGCCGAAAATTCGATAGAACTTAGATTAGTTTTAATTAACAATATAATTAATAAATTTATTTAAATAAATTCTATAATTTGATACATAATAAATAAAGTACTCTAATTATTTATTTATTATCATTATTATTCATTTAAGTATTCCAATATTTATTTATTTATTTATTTTCATTGTTATTGTTTATCATTATTATTATTTATCTTATTATTATTGTTTATTGTTAACACTATTTACTTATTTATTTGCATTCGATTTTGAATGTCTAATTGTGCATTGCATTACGATGTTTAATTGATTAATATGCTTGCATTTAATTGCAATACTTGATTAATTGTGTTGTGATATTGCTGTGCTTTGTTTGTGTGGAATTGGGATGAAGTGGGTCACCATGGGTTTGTGAGGACGGTTGGACCGTCGGCCGGGTAAATGGGAGATCGGCGCCCCCGTGTGTACCTACCGTTGTGATTTGCATGATATGGAAAACCACAGGTTGGCTTCTTTATTGGACGCACCTGATAATCTAGATTTGATCGCAGCCCGCAGGGTGGCCTCCTGTTGTGAGCGCCTGATGATCTAGATTTGATGGAGACGACCGGGTTGCCTCCTGTTGGTATGGAAAAGAAAAGAGAGAATGGAAAAACAATGAGAGGGTTGGTCAAGTGAGGATTAGACCGGTCGGCCAGTATGGGGGATCGGCTCCCTGGTGCACACGTTATGAGAGGATGGGCCATGTGGGAGGACGACTCATCGGGGGTTTCGGTGACGCCACAGACCAATTTCCACGTGATGTGATTATATGAAGATGTTAATGATTGTGAGTGCTGGTGATGTGCCATTGTGTGACTGGCTGCGTGAGCATATAACTAGTCGGATGACTAGATTGATATGTTTACACATTTGTGTGACTATGTGTGTTGTGCAATAATTATTACTCTTTAGAAAACTCACATGTCTTGTTTAATTTTTTCAGGAAGTAAGTTTCTCTTTAATTCGATTTAGGTTACGTTTCTTCGACGCAGGGCACTAAAGAAATTTTCCCTAGTTCCATAATTATTTTACTATGTAACTGTATATATATAAAGGCTATGTATGTCAAACAGTTAGTGACTCCGCAGTTGTAGAATTTATTTACATTTAGTCGTGTATTATTATAGACGAAATCATTTTGTGATCCCATATTAAAAAGTGATGTTTTGTTAATTGGGCCCAGACTGTGGAAAGTGGTAGCTGATAATTCGGGCTGAATGTTTAAAATTAATTTGAGGTAGTAAATTTTTAGTAATTCAGGCTTACTACGGGCCTCGGGGGCCTTAAGCTTACTTGGGCCCTAGTGCCGGTCCGGCCCATGAAATCGGGTCGTGACATATACATAGCTTCTTATACATATAGTTACGTAGTAAAATAATTATGGAACTAGGAAAATTTCTTTCTAGCCCTGCGGCGAAGAAACATAGCTTAAATCGAATTAAAGAGAAACTTACTTCCTGAAAAATTAAACAAGACATGTGAGTTTTCTAAGAAGTAATAATTATTGCACAACACACGCATTCACACAAATGTGTAAACATATCAATCTAGTCATCCGACTAGTTATATGCTCATGCAGCCAGTCATATAAATGGCACATCACCAGCACTCACAATTATTAACATCTTCACATAATCACCTCACTTGGAAATTGGTCTGTGGCGTCACCTAAACCCCCAGTGAGCCGTCCTCCCACATGGCTCACCCTCTCATATCGTGTGCACCAGGGAGCCGATCCACCATACATGGTCGACCTGTCTAATCCTCACTTGACCAGCCCTCTCATTGTTTTTCCATTCTCTCTTTTCTTTTCCATACCAACAGGAGGCCACCCTTTGGTTTATCCATATTATATCATCAGGTGCACACGTGGGCGCCAATCTCCCAAATGGCCAACGGTCTCGTAGACCACCCTCACAAACCCATGGTGACCCACGTCATTCCAACTCTACACAAACATGGCAAAACATTGTCACATCACAACTAATCAAGCATTGCAATTAAATGCAGACATATTGATCAATTAAACATCGTAATGCAATGCACAATTAGACATACATACTCAAATGCAAATAAATAAATAAATAGTATTAACAATAAATAACAATGAATAAAATAAATAATAATAATAAACAATAATAATGAAAATAAATAAATAATTGAATAATTAAATGAATAATAATGATAATAATAAAATAATTAGAGCACTTTATTTATTAATTATCAAGTTATAGAATTAATCTAAATAAACTTATTAATTATGTTATTAATTAAGACTAATCTAGGTTCTATCGAAATTTCGGCAGCACCTTTCCTAAAATTTGACTAAACCTCAATTTAATAGTACGTTTTCAAAGCCCATCCTTCGGGCAAATCCAAAATAACTAACCCGTCCGCCATAACTAGTGTTCATTCATCTAGTCATTCACTCAATTCACATAGCCCATCCGTCGGGTAATCAATCAATTTAAATACCCATCCTCCTTAAACTTCAACCATAAATTTACAAACCAATTTCAATAATATCCATATAATATTATTTAATAAATCATAAGTTAACTAAATTAATAGCTTTATGGTAACTAATTTGTTAAGCAATTAAAACTTACTTTAGCAATAACTAATTATATCTACTACCTACTTAAATTCGATTATTATGTCAATATCGAAAGTGGTTAGGCCTCCCGAACCTTACTTTATCAAAATTTCGCATCTAACCGTTAACCGACTAAAACTCGTCTTACTTTTTTTATGCACAACCAACTAGTTTTAGACTAATGATCATCTAATTAACTAATTAATTAATTCTAATTTATCTCCTCCTCAAATCACCTAATTATAATATTAATTCATGTAGTTTATTTAACAATGTTAAAAATTAATTTGTAACTATATTATACCAGTTAACTAATTCCTAGCAAGGATTATAGTTGATTAATTATTTATACAAATTCAATTTAATTAATTAATAGTTTTAAATTCGTAGTTTATGACAAAAATAAAAAAATAGGTCTTAGGACGTACCGATCGAAATTCGGGCGACGATTCCAAGATCCACGCGAGGAGAGGAAGATTCTATCTCTTGGTGCCTCGCCGGAGTGTCGACGGACGGCCGTCGTACACGGTGGCTGGAAAAGTCAAAACTGCCCAGAAATTTGTAACGATCATACCATTTGACTCAAAATTCACCAAGGATTCCATTTCCGGTGTTAGTTTAGTGAGATCAGCCCTCTAATTGGACAAAGCGGCTCGACAGCCGGTTCACCGCCGCCTTCACTGGCATTTCCACTTCACGGGCTCCATCTTCAAAATTAATGGAGGGGAAATGTTCTGGAGGTGACTGGGAGTCGATTGGGTCCCTTCCCAACGCCTGATATCCACTAAACGGTGAGATTTTGCCGAAAAATCAAAGAGCAGGGTGTGGTTTACGGAAACAGGTCCAATCGTGCCGCTGGAGCTCCGTTCGCGTGAGAGGAGGCTGGAAACTTAGTCAGTGGCACAAGGTGAGTCGTCCGCCACCTCGTGCTCGTTGTGCGGTGACCGAAAACGTAGTGCATGGGGAGAAGAGGAGGCTATTGCGCGTGATGGAGGAAGAAGAAGGAGAAGAAAAGAAAAAGGAAGGAAGGAACAATCTGGAGCTTCTAGACTATTCTGGTTCGATTCGAATCTATTCGGTCTAATTCAATGATTTGGCTCAATTTGTTTGGTTTTCAGATTTTCCTTGTGGTTTTCGAAAAAAATAAAATAAATTTTCGGGTCCGATTTGATTTATTTTAATTATATTACTTAGGTTTTAGAACATTTCCTTATTTTACTAAATAATAATAAAAACAATAATAATAATGATATTTGATTTTAGAATAATTAATTTATATGGTAGTTACACCCACATATATTTTTATAACAGATCAGTAGCTAGAGTTCCGTATTATTTCTCGAAAATTTTAAGTGTTCTCAAATCGAAATTTCCGATAATATATTTTGGGCTTGGGCCCAACTGGCAAATTTGGGCTCGAATCAAGATTGTATTATATTCGCAGCCCACACAGTCAAAATTTCTGATTTTTAATTTAATAAAAATTCAAAAGTTTCGAAACTAAAAATTTGGGGTATTTCAGTTTTACTCTCTCGAAAATGGGAAGTTGTTTTCCTTAAAAAATGAGTTAATTTTCCTTTGACCAGGAAAATATTTTCCGTTGACTTATTTTTCTGAACGCTCCAAACAACGGAAAATTATAGAAAATATTTTTCTGCAAGTTATTTTATAGAAACAAATGGAACTTAAATAATAGTTCGCTTTTAATTAACTTACTCTAACTTTCAATTAACATACTCTAACTGGGGCATGTTAATTCGGCAAAACACATTTTATCAAAAGTTAGAAGGAACACTATTTCATAATCTGTTGTCTCAAATTCTAAACATTAATATAAATACTACATCACGACCAAAATAAAAATAACAAAGATAATGTTTTGACCATAGTTAAAATGTTAAATGATACATGAAAAATTATTGTCGAATAAAACTTAATCCAATTAGATTCATGTTCAACCTAATTCACAAACTATGATTTCTTTTCTTGCAAAATGTTGGAATTAATGGACGGGTATGCATACATGACTTGTGTATTCGATTCTAAATGTGTTTAATTAATTAATAATATTTAAATAAATTTAAATATTATTCTAATCGATTACAATGAAGTTTGAATCTACCATAGATAAGAGGAGTAATTTGTTATTTGTGATTACTTCTAAGATCAGTAACCTAGTAACACAAGGGTAATGGTTTTACATCTGTTGGGCTATAAAAGGTAGGTATTCAACCCATCCACTTTTACATATCATGTATAGATATATGATCATGTGATTCTAACACAAAAGATTCATGTGAAAATTAAATGACAATAAAAGAAAGACCACCAAATGATTTCATCTAAATATATAAAATAATAATAATAATAATAATAATAAAATACCAAACCAAATAATTATATTAAATATTCATTAATAATATTTAGTTTAAGGACAATGTTATTGGGAACATTCCATCTCATAAGCAACCTACATGTAATAATAATAATAATAATTGATATTATAACATCCCATTAAACTTCATATTCAACCAAAACATCTTACAGACTATATTACTTATATATGCATAAACCCATCAAACTATTTCTAAAACTGAAATATCTCATTTTGTATAGTTAGTGGATATGGAATATTAGTGGTCATTGACGCAAAGTTAGTAATCTCAATATTCTCCTCTATCTGCAAAAAAATTGAAAAAAAAAAATTATATAATGGTAAAATTCATGTGTTTCTACATAATTTTTTAATTTTTATTAAATAGGTAATTATGTTATTATTATTACCTTATCTTGGAGATATTGATTTGCAGCTTTCAGTATTCCTTCCTAGAGACCAAAAATTAATTTATTTGATTAACTATTGTTTTATAGCTTATGCTTTTATGTGAAAAAAAAATATAGAACATGGTAAGAAATGTCTCATGAAAAATATTTATATTATCAATTATAATTTCACCTCAATTACTTCTTAAATGTAGTGGTAAGAATGACAATATTTTTTTTTTTTTTGAGAATAAATGATAATATTTTAAATCAAGTATCAATGTTTAAAATTGAAAATCTCTCCCTTTATACTAAAAATAAATTAAAAAGCAAAACTACCAAACAATTAGTCAACTAATATCAAAATTAATTAGTTTGAAATATTATAATAAAAATAAAAAATGGAAAATAATACTAATTAAATTAACAATCTCAAATAATAATTCAACAACATTAAGGACTAACCTTGTTCTTCAAAAGCTGGATCTCTTTAGACATTAAGTCCATCTGTGTTCCATTAGCTAATAATTAGTCAAAATATTCAATTAACATCAATTAATTAATTAATTAATTAATTAATTTGATATATAAACCAAAGAAAATTTATTGTAACTATTGCCAACATTGTAGACTCTAATCGTGAAAAAAAAATAAAAAAAAGGTTAATTATACCTTTGTTGAGCGTACATGACAAATCCAAATTTCAAGATTTTTCTCCAATATCAGTAATTCATCCATTGTCATTTCTGCAGCTCCCCCTCCAAGAATGTGCCTGTATATATATATGTGTGTGTGTGTTAATTTCACAAAAAAAAAAAAAAAAAAAAAAAAAGTGAATAAAAAAATTGAAACCAAACCTTAAAAATCATAATATGTATAAAAAATGTAGAGTAATTGTAATTAATCCTAATGTATATAATATATATAATAGGAAAAAAAATATAATACGAAAAATAACTAATTAATAATGAGCTAATTACCAAAGAATCAATGTACCTGAGTCCTTTTTGGAGTATGTTAATCTCTTGCTTCAACATGTTAATCTCCTCTATTGCATCCTGCACAAACAATAAGCAATTTATTTTACGAAAAAGTTATAAATAAATATTTTAATAATTGAAATTATTTATATTATCATAATTAAATTTTTGATTGCTAATTTTAGCCATAAGTATAATGTATTTTGCTTTTTGATTTACATAAATTACTTTTTAATTAATATATTCTTATTTCTTCCTATTTAATTTTATTTATTTAGTATATTTATTTATACCAATAATTATTATTCACTATTTTATTTTTATTATTACCTTTTCATTTTATAAAAATGCTATACTGAATAGATTTAAAAATCTTTATATATATTTCAATTTTTATCTTAACGATTGATGCTACTTGAACTTTATTTTATTTTTTTGCCAAATTAAACAAAAAAATTATATTATTTTTTAATTGACTATAGTACTTTTGAAGAGCACTATAAAATTAGCATCTGATGCTATATATATAACTAAACCTTTTTCACCGTTACTATATAATATATAACATAAATTCATATTCTTTACCTACTTCTCTGGAGAAGGAAAAAAATAACAGAAGAGTGAACTCACAGTCACAGTCACACAAGTACGAACAAGAGGCTCTGTCTCTTTGGCTTGCTCATTCTGCACTGAACCTCCAGTGGGCTTCATGTACCTCTCTATAAGCCCTTGCATGGTTCTGTCATAACCAAATTAACAATAATGAAATTTAATTTAATTACTAATATTTGGTTGTGTTCAAAATCACAAATGGAATTTTAGTCAATAAAAAAAAGGTAGTAATTAACTACTAATTTCGTGTTCCGTGGCAGTTTGGGCTAATTTTCAAATCAAAACTATCTTTATTTGTTGTAACCTAACGTATCTTTTATAATAGCTTTTAAAGATTAAAGGGGCTTTCGCTCTGCCGATTTGCGTTTAACTTTTAATTATTTTTTTTTTTTTTTTACAATCATACTTAATGTTTTTTTTCTCCAAATTCAGCTTATTAAACACTTAATGTCATTATTTTTTATCATTTTAAGTTGAACCGTTATTTTTATCAAATATTTTAAATTACAGCTATCAGCTAAAACTACCGGTCTATTACAATAGCTAGTAACTAATAAAACAACTAATATTACTGGAAAAAACCCTAAGTTATTGAAATTCAAATAATCGCAGACACTCTTTTAGGCCCTTGAATTTAACTCTTTTCTGAGAAATGGAGAAGCGAATTAATGAACTTCGAAACCAGATGAATATCATATCAACCAAAAAGAAAGAGAGTATATATATATGTACTTTGATAGAAAAGAAAAACCTTTGTATACATTTTTTGTGTGATAATGATAAGACGTACCCTTTGGTGGCTAGTTCATAGAGCTTTCCATGGGCGGAGAAAATGAGAATTCCAATTTCAGCATCGCACAACACAGAGAGCTCCTTAGCCTTCTTGAGGAGCCCTGATCGGCGCTTGCAGAAGGTAACCTGTCTATGCACCGGATTTTCTATGCGTTTCATCTGAACCTTTCCACGAGCCATTTTTCTAATTAAAACTCAAAATTCTCTTAACACTTAACGGTCGATTTTCTTTTCTTGTAAGCCTTAATTTCCTGCAGACAACCTTCCACTAGTTTGAACTAGCTTCAAGGTTGTTGCTTTCCTCCCCTAATCTCTCTCCAACAACTTCGCTAAAGATTGCTTCTCTTCTTAGTTTCTAATGCTTATATATGTACAGACAGAGTGTTTATACACTTATACATCAATAGATTCTTTCTTATTTAGATTCTTTCTCATCCCTCTCACACACCTCTCAAGAATAAAGAAAATGGGTGGCATGCTACTTCCTTTACTCTTTACAAAGTAGTTATTTTTTAATCTCTCTCAAGAAACATTATAAAAGAAATTTTTAAAGAAAACACATTCATAGTTAAGGGTTTTATTGATAAAATTATAATCTTATCCTTTTACTATACCAAATTTAATTATTTTATTTTATATTTTTTAAATATATATACGACCCGATATAGATTCAGATTTAAATTTCGTTCTTTAAAAAAAACAGAGATAAAGAATTAATTGTAATATAATTTGAAAACAAGAATACATTGCATTACAATCTCTCTCATGTTTTATTATTGTTTTTAAGAAATGGACTTTTATAATTAATGTATTTGGTGGCATGCAAATGCTTTTCACATGCACACCATTTTCTGCATAAATCGATACAACGTCGAGATTACGTCAGCCTTTTCCCAAAACTTCCATATTCCCCTGTGCACTTATGTGACCATGTATGTGTGATTAATGAAGCCTTTTTGTTTCTTTTGACTCCATGTATAAATTCACCTGCTTCTCGTAAAAAAATTACTTTTTTTTCAATCTATTAAATATTTTAATTTATAAAATTTAATTGATTAAATATTTATTAAATAATTAAAAAATATAAAAATTATCGTTCCAAAGTATCAAACTGATATTTTGGTATATACAAAAGTTAAAAACCTTATAATTTTATTATTTTAAGTGTAAAGAGATGTAAAATTATTAAAAAAAAAAGTGAAATTGAAAATGTTACAAGATTAATTTTAAAATTTAAGATGTCATAAGAGTTTTTCTTTTTTGTCAAAATTAAAATTTAAATGTTAAATTATGTATTCCAACTTGGCTTTTTAATAGGCTTTTCAAAGCTTTACAAACTTTGTGCTTTTGTGCTTTTGTGCTTCCAATTTGCTTCCTCAACTTTTTATATAATTTAGATGAAAATTAATTTTTAAATAGTTATTACTTTAATTTTACATCAATTGAATGAAAAGATTCATTTTTTTTGAAAAAAAATAATAAAATAGCAAATTTGAATAAAATAAAATTTTTTAATATTTTATTTTTAATAAACCAACATTTTACATTTGATAATAACAATAATAATTTTATTAATTAAAAACATTAAGAATTATTATTTTATTATTTTTTTTAAAAAATTAAGCCTTTTTATTCATTTGGTGTAAAGAGAAGGTGATAATTGTATAAAAATTAACCTTTTTAGGCAAATTGCATATATATCGCGCTCAATAGGTGATAATTTACATGTAAAGTCAAATTTAAGCATTGAATTAAGTTTTATTTATTTTGATTTGAATAACCTTATAACATTAAATATATAGTAATAAGTTAATTTATATTAAAAATATTCCTCTAAAATCCAAGATGGCTTGATGGATGAAGCACGTTAGACTCATCTTAATGATCCCAGGACAGAGTTGTGGAGCAGGTATTTTCAAAAGAGGTTTTAACATAATTGTTCTATCTAAAATGGATTAATTAGTCTTTCATTCAACCGTACGGAGGTGAGACGAAAGTCTTGGTAATATCACAAAAAATTCTAAAAAACTCATTAATTTCTTTATTTTGTATTTTTAATATAAAAATTCTAGAATTTTCATATAATGATTTTTTTTATCAGTAAAGAAGAATTTTTATTTAAGAATTAAATAGAAATAAATCAACTAACCAGGTTATTACATCCAAGTCATACGGTTTTCCCCAATGCACACTATCATGTCATGAAAAGTTAAGTAAAACCTAAATCTATATCCAAGATAATCCAAAATGCAAAAGCAAATAACAGCAGTCATTTCCATGAGAGGAGAAAAGAAACTACTACTGATCAACAACAAAAAAAAAAAAAAAAAAAACACAAGTATATCACGTACAATTTTATAACCATGCCAAAAAAGGTATTGTTGCTGTTACCCATTTTTTTGCCAAGGAATCTGCGAACGATTTTCTTCTCCTCTTTATATGATAAGACTGAAACCTAAGATAAAACATTAACTAAGACATCAAATTTGTTAAATTTTTTCCACCACTTCCATAGTTTTTTATTTTTGTTGATAACTTAAATGATAGCATTCCTTGAATTAGACTCAATAATCACTTTTGAGATGGTTAAATAATTTTCTTTTAATTTTTATGTATAGTAAAAACTGTCAAAATTTAATGGAATTGAGAGAGTATTAAATGTAATAATGTAGGAAATTGTCACTTTTAGAGTAGTAATTAAAACCTAACACCAAATATAATTAATAAAACCCTCTCCACTCATCCATCTTAACTTTGAAGACAAGAATATTATGAATTGTCTAATCACTTTCATTCAGTAGAAATCCTAAAAGATATCTTTTCCTTTGAAATACCTTATGTACATAACATGTGCATATTCTCTAACAAGTCTTCCACCTACACATCACAAATAATTTTCTCTTTTCATTTTATCATGTGGTATAAAATTAATTAATTAATTAATTATTATTATATTTTTTATTTTTTAAAAATAAGAGATTATTTTCTCGTTCCATAATTATATTTAAAAATCATATATTAAATTCAATTCTGATTAATCAACCCTTGCATTATAAATTTAAAATTCATAACAAAATTTTATTTTTTAATCCAAAAATTTTCAATCATACAACTTAAAGACTTAGACCACTCTTTTTCCTCTAGAAAACCTAATCTTATATTACAAATTGTGCTTAAGATTTTTAGAAAATAAAATATGTTGGTAATAAGGTGGCTGGCACCAATTATTGGTCATGTTTGGCCAAGAAGGATCTTGATAAAGCATGACTTGTCCCAATCAATATAAAGAATATAAATCTAAAAAATTTTAAAATAATTCTATGAGTAATCACATCAACAATACAAGGAATAGATACTTTATACATATAAAAAGAAATGGGAGCCAATACCACTTTAAGACTGTCTGTTATGTTGTTGGATGTATTCTTATCCTGCTTCTAATTTCTCTGTTTGAGCTGCATGCATGCATTAACTCTCATACTGAGCTCCGATGACATCCAGTTCAAGTACTGTAAGGCCTGTATATAAAGTGACTCTCCTATCATAATAATTTCTTTATCCAAATTTTAAATTCGAGACTTTTAGTTAAAAAAGAAAAAGTCTCAATTACTGCATCCCGATGTAATCAATATATCTTTACTATAATTTTTAAATTTTAACAATATTATACACCTCTCAACACTGAAAATAAAATTAAAAAGATAAAAAAAAACAATTAGTGTACATTGAACAGTAAAATCAAGAACAGAATCACATAAAAAATAATTGAAAAAGATTATTTCTTTTGGGAAAAAAATGTAAATTATTTCATAAGAAAAATCTAAAAATTATATATGTATATATATATATATATATATATATATATATATATATATATAGAAAAACTCACCTTAAACCAATATACTTGTGCATATAAAAGACAAACTTTAAGAATTATTATTGTTTTTAGAGAGATATATAATTTTATAAATATAGGTACAACAGGTTAACAGTAAAATTAGAGAGTGTCGTTTGGTTAAAGTGATAAAGTTTGAAAGAGGAGATATTTTATATTTTTGACCTATATTATAATTTATATTCTTGGTTATCGATATTTTTTATGCTAAATATATTACTTTGTAACTTTTCCATTATTTTTGTTTTAGAAAAAAAGTCTCAACCTAAAATTCCAATCTACCATTGCATACAAGGATATATGCGAATTTATTAATTTGAAATAAAAAATAATCAATATTTTGTTTTAAAAATCTAAAATCACAAAATATTAATATGAATAAAATTTAAAAATATATATTCATTTCAAATGCCTATTTTTTCATGTATATGCAATTTAAAAAATGTAACAATTGCGTCAAATAGTTAATTATAAATTGAAAATTTTCAAGAGATTAATCTAGAGGAACACTTTTTTACGGCTGCATGTTCGAATGAGCAATTGCTATACTTGGGCTTAGCCCGAGGAGTGGCGGATCTTCAAAAAAAAAAAAAAAAAGTTTAGAATCAGTATATAATAAAATATAATAAAAGGAGATTAATCATAATTTTAAGAGGAGTCAATTTAGAAAATATATATATATATATATCCAATGAAAATTTTTTTAAAAAAGTTCTATTTATCTCTCTTTTTTTTTTTTTTTTTAAAGTGGATTCACCACTTGCCTTAGCATGACGGTTGAAAAATGTAATGACTTAAGTTGATTTTTAAACTTAATAATACTATTTAACTAGCGTTATACCCATATTTATTTTTAAACTTAATAATGCATGGTTTTAATATATAATTTTTTATTAATTTTAAATTTTCTCAATTATAATATTATTAATATTTTTTATTATTTTAATATATCATGTAATTATATTTGAATTTATTGATCTATTTGTCTAGAATATGTTTTTTTTTTCCTTTTTTTCTTTCTCGTTAAAGTATATTTAACATAAATATTAGATGCATTTTAGTATAAAACACTAATGGTGATAAGTTTTTTCCAACTATATTTGTTTCAAAGCTATATTTGGAAATTTTTTATATATTATTCAAATCATAGTTAAATTCAATTAATCTTTTTCGAAAATACAAATAAATTCAACTAATCTAAACTATATCACAAATGTTTCAACTTTTAAAATGTTAAAATGTTGTTTCAACTTATAAAAACTATATTTAAAATGTTGTTATGTATATCAAAGTATTCATCACATTTATTAAGCGATTTATTGTGCAAAATGTTTATTTAAATTAATTTTAAATGACTTAGATTGAAATCAAAACATTTAGTCCTTTGTTTAATCAAATTTTATTATTAGTTTTTATTATTAATAATTTCAAATGATGATAAATATATTGCTAATAAATAATCATTTATTATATACTGATTATCATAATTATTTATGTAAATTAATTACAACTAATAGAAAATTAAAAGATGCATTCTTATTCGGTTTTATGGTTATATATTTGTGCTATGCATAGATAATTTAATAAATATTGATTTTAATATTTAATTTAAATTTTTATATCTCAATTTTTTAAAATTAATTTGTAGATAAATAACTTTAGAATTAGCAATGTTTAAATTTAATTTAATAAATATATTTAAAAATTTTATAAATTGTAATTATGATAATAAACCATTTTTGAAAAATATATAATAATAATAATAATTACAAAATAAAATATTTAATTTAATTTTATTTATTTATATAGTCAAATATTTGAAATGACTTTTTTGTGCTAATTATTTATTTAATCTCTTATTAAGTTAAATGATTATTATTTTTTATTATATTATTTATTATTATGTCTTAGCATTTAAGGACTATATAATAAAAAATAATAATCATTTAACTTAATAAGAGATTAAATAAATAATTAGCACAAAAAAGTCATTTCAAATATTTGACTATATAAATAAATAAAATTAAATTAAATATTTTATTTTGTAAATTTCGGTGACAAAAAAGTCACGGACTGCGCAGTGTGAGAAAATTTCGGTGTAACGTTGTAACAACAGGACCAAGACCGAAAGAAAATCTGCAAGTGGTGCCTTGTGTCGAAAGTCTTCCCGACAAGAGGAGGTCGGGCGGCGATGGTGGGCAAATTATCCCTGGAGGGGAGGTCACGATTTGTGTGGTTCTTGGTTGGAGGGGAGGTTTGTTGGGGATATCCTTCCAAGTCCCACATCGGAAAAATGTGAAAAGAGGAACCAAAATATAATGGTTCAAACCCAACCCATTGGTATGAGGCTTTTTGGGAGGTACCCAAAAATAAAATTGTGAGGACTTGGCCCAAAATGGACAATATCATACTAATTCAGGATTGGGTGGTACGCGCAGTCCCATCAGATATTTCTTTTTTCTTTTGCTAATCGTATAATTACTAGTATGCCTATCGTGAAAGAAATATTATGAAATAAAGAAATATTATTATTCATAAAAGAAATATTTTTTATCAATAAAATAAATATCAAATAAAAATAAGGATCCCACCTCCATTATAGAAGCACTGAATAAATTTTTTTTTTTTTTTTTAGGATTTTTGCCGAAGAAAATTCAAAAGATTGAGAGAATGCTTGGATAATAAATTTATATAGATCTTTTCTGTTTGAAACCACACATAAAAATAACATTGACCTTCTTTTAAAAATAGGAAAAAGTAACAAATTTTACATCTAATTGCTATAAACTCGTTTTCGTATAAAGTCAAATTTATAATACAACTCTAATCCTTTGTTTGGAAGGAGAGAAAGGAAAATATTGGAGGAAGAAATATAATAGAGGAAAATAATGAGGAATTGTCAATTATTTTCCACCCTTTAAGAAAATGATTGTAACATATTGATTTTTTAAAAATACATATTAGAATATCTAAATTATCCTTCTTAAAATTAAAAATTCCCCATTTAGTTTTACAACTATCTCTATTCCATAATATTTATCACATTTGAGAAAATAGTTTATTCAAGAATACTTGTCACATTTGTGGTTTCAAGAAGTAATAAATCCTTTTTTTTCATGTTTACCCTTTGTATATAACCAATAATTATTACTTCAATTTGATAGTTTTCTTAGATAACTAGAATTAAATTAAGGGTAATATATTTGATTTACTCAATAATTTATTATAATTTTAAGAGACGTGAAATTTCAAACGTACAAATATTATGAAACAGAAGTAGTATATTTTGAGACAAACAATTACCCTAAAATGAGTCATAGTTTGAAATGGTTGGAGTATATGAATATACGATAACAATTCTTTTATATAATTTGTAGGATATAATACAGTATGCAGATAGGATAGGATACAACTTGTAGAGACCAATTTTATTACATCATTGATGATTTAGTTGTTATTATTAATTGATACTGGAGGGTTATATACTTATAGAACAAAAGAGTGAACCAAATAATTTGTTTTCTTATTTTATTTGATATATTATTTGTTTCACTGCGACGAAATAAATATGAATTACAAAGCATTTTTTATATTTTTAAACATATTTTTCTCTCTCAATAAATATAAATCATTTTATCGTGATTTTTTATTCCATAATTTTTTTCACTTTCAGAATATTAAGGAGTGATTAGTTTGAGGTTTTTCAATTTTATAGTTATATTAATGATGTGATAATAATAATACTACTCTCTTCGTCGCACAATGGCCTCTTAAAATAATTGAACAACAATTAAGAAAACCATTAAGCAATCGCATTTTTAACTATATATATATATATATATATATATATATATATATATTTGATTAAAGGACTCTTTTTATTTGAATTTGCGAGTCAAACTTTGACCGTATGAAAAAGTTTCATTTTAAAACTAATTTAATAAGTTATGTCACTTATTAGATGAAAAAGATAAAATTGCTCCTATAAATATATCAAATCATTCGACAACCAGTTCTTAATATAATTCTTAATTATTAAAATTAATAAAATAGTGGTTAATCAGGTATGATTTAATTGGTCTACTCGCAATAATGAACATACTAAAAGATAAGAATAAAAGTGAGAAAAAATAATTAATATTTCTTTAACATTTTAAAATGACAAATAAATTAAGAGAAAAAAATAACTTTAAAAGAGACTTGTAATGAGATAGTGGCAACTTTTCAGCCACTAACTTACATTTATTTAATTAATTTACCTTTAACTTTTTGTTATTAATTAATGGGTAGGTACAATTGAACAATGTGATAATAACATGTAGATGTATTGCTCCTATAATAAATGAACCAATTAAAATGTTTTGCGTAAATTTTAAGGCGTGAGATGGAATGACAAAAATCTCTTCTACTTTAATCAAAATTTTCGAGTTCGAACTTTAGATATGGAGTCCCATTAAACACTCAGGAGAGAGCACTTTACCCCATTTATAGACCCTATTCGATACGAATCCGGATTATTTAGATCAATGTGTTTCAAACACGAGATGGTTAAGAAAAAAAAAAACTGTTTTGTGTAAAAAGATACTTAATGAATCATGTGAAGCGCCACAAAGCATCTTTTTTTAGGAAATCGTACATGTTCCTCTTCATTACTTAATAAGAAGTGGAGTCGAGGGAATCTTTCATATTTGATTAATTGGTTCTTATTATGCTCTCTTAATATATTTAACTAATTAATCTGGATTAATTTAAACTTAGCTTACGCTTTTTTTTAGGATAATTTAACAGTCAATATTATAAATTCATTCATGTACTTTATTGAAAAAATTTTGTGGCATCTTTAACTTTTATTTTAAACTACTAAACACTTCAATTTATAAAATTGTATTCATTGAATACTTTAACTTGCAAAAACTATTATATTGAATACTTGAACTTATAAAATTACATCGATAAAATACTTATTTATTTAGTTGAAAAATGTGAAAATTATTGTTTCGAAAATTATATTAACTACATATTAAGTGAATATTTTGCATATAAATATAAAAAAAACACCAGAAAAATGTTTTACTACTATGAAGTCAGGTACAATGTTACCAAAATTTATAATTTTAGGAACATAATAAGTCTCTTGTAAAGTTTAAAGTGCTACAAAAAATTTTTCGAGAAGTATAAAGGTAAATTTATACATGCGGCCAATATTATTTATTTCTTTATTTATGAGCCTTTGGCAAAAGGAAAATCGTTAGGATAGAAAATGCAAAACAATGATAGGACAATTATTTGTTTGTTTATTTTGTGGTTGGGGAAAAGAATTGATTAAAGCTTTAAACTTTAGGGTTTAGTGACTTTTGCCCAATTCTTTATGAACTAATGCATCTTTTATTGTTGGTATTCTTCAAAAGCTAAAGGAGGATTTTTATTCAAGAAACTAATCCTCATTTAATTGATAAATATATTTAAAATAAAAAAAAACAAAATAGAATTGTTCATTCAAACCACTGATAATTTTGGGTTTTTGACAAAAATAATGTTCTCCATAAAATTATTTCTCAATTTAATGTCAAATGAAAACTATGTACTAATCTAATGTTCATCCTACTATAGAAAGAGAGTGTTACACTAAAATCACCAATTCAATTGGTGGTTTCAGTGCAATAAAAAGGTAACTTGTACTGACAAACAGTCAATAAAAAGTAATTACATGAATCAATAATAATTTTTATTTTATATTGAGACCACTGATTCAACTGGTGGTTTCAATACAAAATAAAATTTTCAAATTGTCAAATGACCTTTTCATTAAAACACACAATTCATTTGGTAGATTTAGTATAAATATGATATGTGATCACTAGTCAGCAAAAAGTACACAAAAGAATATTATTTTTGTTAAGAGTCCACCAAGTTAACTAATAGTTTCAATAATATTTTTTTCACCAAAACACACATATCATTTGATTGTTTTGGTTCATAAATATTTCAAGTTAAATAATAAAAACATAAGTTTCGTTACATTGTTATAAATTATCAAGAGTAATAAAGTATTTCGAGTTTAACTTGTATTATGTTAAAAATATCTCAATAACTAATACATGAAAAATTAGTTATAATAATATTTACCCACGTGTCCTCCTGTACCACACCTTGGAGGCTTCATATTATGACGCGGGTTTTAGCATATTGCATCTTCTTTAATGCGTTGTTATTCTTCTCTATGCTTAAGATTTTTATCGACACTCGTGCAAGGAGCTTGAATCATATTCACAGATGGTTATTGTGGGTTCGAAAAAGTTAGATAGATCTGTTGATCAGGTGCCATCATCATCTCAAAGAAATTATTAAATGAGTACCTAACATGGGATGTAGATCCATCATATGTGTCGAAAGACGCCGCAAAAGTATTGAAAGCAGGTATTGTATATTGAAATGGCGTTGCCTCGCCTATTTTGGGGAAAGAAGTATGGGTTATTGGGTTGCTATTATCCGAGCGTTATAAGTGTTCGATGAGATTTTTAATGCTGCATATGATACGCTCCACTCAAATTGTGGTATAGAAGATGATGTGCCGGGTATATTAGAGCGATAACTTCATAACAGTTATATGTTATAGGGGAGGGGACTTGAGCTATATCGTCTATTGGTCGAGCTTCAACTGAAATACATCTAGATGTCGTTTCACGTCTTCTTTGCCTCTGTGGTTCTTTTGGTGTTTGACTACAAGGAAAATTTACGGATGGGGGGCAAGTTGACTAACGATGTTAATGCAAATGGACTACACAAAAACCACCAGATGATATATGTGTTTTGGTGAAAAAACATTTTGAGCAAATTTTTATTGAAACTATATAGTTATCCTGGTGGAATCTCAACAAAATATCATTGAGTGATCACATCCAATATTGCACTAAAACCACCAAATAAATTGTGTGTTTTAGTGGAAAGGTCATTTGACAATTTGAAATTTTGATTTTGTATTAAAACCACTAGGTGAATTAGTGGTCTCAATACAAAATAAAAATTATTGTTTATTCATATAATTACTTTTTGCTGACTGCTTGTCAATACTGGTTAGTTTCTCTCTTGCACTGAAATCGTCAATTGAATTGGTGGTTTTTACGCAACACTCTCTCTCTATGGCAGAACAAACATTAGATTGGTAAATAGTTTTGATTTGGCATTAGAATGAGAAATAGTTTTGTGAACAACATTGTTTTTTTTGTCAAAAACTGTATAATTGTAGATTGATTTAACTTCAAACTTATAATATTTTTAGCTAGATTAAGATTTTTTGAAAACACTTTTAATTTTAGTTAACTAAATTTAAAAGTTTTAATCAACCTGGGTTGTAAAGAAGGTTTGGACACCATTGAAACAAAGTGAATCATTTTAATCCCTTAAAATTACTAGTAAAATTTATCTAGAAATACAGTTCACTTTTGCGAATCTAACCGTGAATAAATAATTATCTTTTATATAATGGAAATTCTATTTTTTTAATCTCACGTACTTTTAATTAAGTAAGAATCTTATTGAGTTATGAATGAAAAAAACTCACTCATAAGTATATATGATTGTTATAGAAAATGTTATTTAAATATTCCGAATGAAATGAAAAGCTTGATTTCAAGATCAACATCTACCTATTAATGTAGACTTTTTGTATATGAGAAAGCATATATAGAGTACCACGTAGTTCTTAGAATAATTTGGTAAGATCCCCTTTTGTGTTCCTTTACCCTTCGTTAATGGTGCTTGTATAACCGGTTGGCATGTGATTATGGGTTGTGTGAGATGGGTTTAGGTTTGGGTCTCGGTTTGTTTGATTTCGAAATGAACCAAACTGATACAGTTTCATCTGCTTATTATTTTAGGTTTAGGTTAGGTCTCAGTTTGTTTGATTTCGAAATGAACCAAACTGATACAATTCATCTGCTTATTGTTTTAGGTTTAGGTTTAGGTTTGGGTCTCGGTTTGTTTTGGTTCTCAGTTTGTTCGAGTTACTTCAAGTGTTCGTACAAGTTGAGTCATTTTTTTTAGGTCAAATTTCAGTAAATTTATGGGTTTTAGGTTGGGCTATTAGGAATATTAATTTTTTCTCTAAAAAATTTAATTTAAAATTTTAAAGTTATTTTTTTTATTAACTTAAATCTTAAATTTAAATCATCTTTAAGCCAATCTCAAATAAATCACATTTGAGTTTAAGCATTTTGATCTCCTTATGGTTGGTTCAATCGAGCATCTTTCAGTTGGGTTTGTGGCTCAAGCAAAAACTTGCCACTTCTAGCTCTAGCAATAGGACTATACGTATATGTGTGTGTATACATAAGAATGTCAATTAGTCGTAAATGAGCCGAATTATTTAAGAGTTACTCGAGACTTGGTTCAAAAAGTCTCATTTGACAAATTTACTGAGTCGAACTTGAATTAACTTATTAAGATAGTTTAATTAATAAATGAGTAAAATTCAAGCTTTGAAATAAAGCTTATGAGCTAACTTATTAGTCTCATTGTCAAGCTAACAAGTCGATAAACAACCTCGACATTAAGTATAAACCTAAGAATGAGCTATAATTTTTTTCTTTTAGCTATAAAAAATATGAACGAGTTGACTCCACGTTAAACTTAAACTTGACTATTTTTAGATGATCCGAGCTCAAACAAAGAGTTCGAACTTATAGACTTTCAAATTCAAACTTGTATATATTTTGAACGAGACTCCATGAATTCAAGTTTCATATTTAGTATGACCGATTAAAATAGTATAACTGCTGTATACCTCGGGAAAAATAATAATAAAAAAAGAATATCCCGCCAAGCATTAAATATTTTGTTTCTCAGATTATATAACTTATTATCACTTTTCTTTTTAAAACAATAGTAAATGATAAAAAAGAAAATTGATAATAAGTTATATAATCTGAGAAATAAAATATTTAATGTAATGACAATCAAGTGGTAGTTTGATTGGTATTTTTCGCTTACGTGAAGAGTGAAAGGTTTCAAATTCGAGTCGTTAACCACAGGTATGGGAGGGCATCAATTTGGTGAACCAAGGGGAGGGGCTACTTCCTATTATGTAGCTTGCAGTATTGTTTCGGCTCATAAAAGCCTTCAATAAATTAAAAAAATATATTTAATATAACATTTTACATAATTTAGAATCATACCAAGAGATAGTTTAGACATTATTCTTTTCTTTTTTTTTAAAGGAACACCAAGATTTTGTTCTATTCTGTTTGTTGAATACAATTTCAGCTCTAGAAATTGAAATTTAGAACACATAACATCTCTTTTTTTTTCTTTCTAATTGCGTTTTTTGTTTTTTTATCAAAAAGGACTTAGCTTTTTTTTTTTTTTTTTTTTACTCTTTGAAAGGTTCAGTTTCCGAAGTAACATGGGTAGTCTCCCTTTACACACCAAATTGATAAAAAATTTTGTGGCCAAGAGAATTTAAACTCGACCTCCCACTTACATTAGTGAAAAGACTAATTAGACCATATCTGGTTGGCAAAGTTTAACATTTTTAATTACTCATATCATAAATCTTTAGTTTGATGCATGATTTCATATATGCTTTACTATTATGTTAAAAAAGAATTATAGGGCAATCAAGTATTGTCTGGACATTAATCTTCTCACAGCTTGTGGAGACAGTAGAATGAGAGGTTTTAAGTTCGAATATTTTTCTACCATAAAAGTTGTAACAAACTTGGTGAATATTATTCAAATAAGAAGGTTTCCCTTACTATATAGCTCATATAATATCATTTTGGCTTATTTGACATCTCATGTATTAAGGAAAAAAAAAATATGGAGATTGCTCCTGACGTTTTGCCCATGGTTTTCTTTACGAGACTATCATCCATTTCCTCGATGCATAGATTGATGGTAAGAATGTGTTCTTGTACTCGCCCAATAAGAAAGTTTAATCTTAAAAATATTCTTGAGTGAAATGAACTTAAAAGAAAAAGCATTTGATGGAGGAATTTTAAACCTAAATCTAAATTTGTAAAATTTCGTAAAACAAAAAATTTGTCAAATTTTAGGGAGAGAAAAATCTAGTAATTTGTAACATTTTCATCTCAAAGAATTTGTTACTTTTTTTTTTTTTTACTCATATCTCGATATTCGAGCTGAGAGTAATATTCAGGTATAGCTCTTTCAATAATAATGACTCTGAACTTCGAAACTCTGACTTTACATGTAAAATTCACTTGGAAATAGCATCTCCTTTCAATAATGAGAATCTATTGCTTTTATAAGTATCCCTTTCAAGTAACTCACCCATAATTCATATGTTGCCATAAAAGTCAACTCCTAATCACAAGGCTAAATAACCGTAAAAAATATTACCTCCGTTTCATAATATTTGTCACATTTGAGAAAATAATTTGTTTCAAAATACTTATCACATTTGTGGTTTCATATTTACCCTTTGTATATGACCAATAATTATTATTTCAATTTAATGGTTTTCTTAGAGAATTAGTATTAAATTAAGAGTAATATAGTCAATTTACTCAATAATTTATTGTGACTTTGATAAATTTAATGATTTTCTTAAGGGACATGAAATTCCAAATGTGACAAGTATTATGGAACAGAGGTAATATATAAGTATGACAAATTTTCATACCTTTATTAAAAATTATAGAATTTATTTTAAATATCTAACGTATACTTACAATTTATTAATTTTGAAACACCCTTACTAAATGTAGAGTTTTACTTGTAAATTCTATTAATTTCAGTAAATTTTGGTTTAAGCCTAATTAACTGTATATAATTAGAATTAGAAATTTTCAATTTTTAAGAATCAAAGGGAGGGAAAGCAAAAGCATAATAAAGAGAGAGAGAGAGAGTGATAGATAGGTGCATTTGCAAGCAATGATGAGGAAAGAATATAAATGGAATTTAAACATTGAGAAAGATGATGATACGTGGCACTAAAATGACAATTCAAGATGAGAAAATTAATGGAAAATTATATCATATGCAACAAAAGAATATATAAATTATTTTCATAAAAAAAAAAAAGGAATATATAAATTGACTTACCTTTTCAAACTTTTTGATGGGTTAACATTCTAATCATCAAGAATCATCAACTTTGCTTACATGTCCTTTACTTACATGACCACGACAGTATTAGTGCCCTAATCTTCTGGCTTTTGACCAGAAAAGAAAAGATGAAAAAAGAAAGATATGTTCTTGGTTGGTCATGCTTTGGTTCTTGTTTCTTGGCTTGTTGTCCGATCTTGGTTCCTTACACTCTGATTCTTGACCTCAGGTAAAGATGATTCAAAAAGACAGTCCGCTTTAGCTAGTGTAACCATTTTCTGATATCCAAATATATCTTCTATTTAGGCTTAATCATTAAAAGCCTGAAATTTTGAGTTTTTTTTTTCAATTTTTGGCTAATACTTTAAATTTTGTTAATCAATACTGTATATCTATTTTTTATTATCAATTTTTGTCTCTACCCAGAATCTGAATGGATACAGTCGAGTGAAGCAATCTACTTGACGGATCTTAGGGTTGCTGACAGTTGCTCGTTGTGGATCCATTAGTTATAAAGTCATACAGGATTCTTTTAAGCTTCCGATGATATGGAATAAGATTGTCTCAATAACGCAATCTTCCAACTTATTACAGATTCTAAAGTAAGAATGAACGATCAAGAAAACAATCATATGAATGTGAACTAGCATGTTGTGAGGCCACCTGACAGCTAAATAAGCAACAAACTAACCAACCATGCCTAGACTCGATTTATAGGGCCACCCATAAAATGAAAATAGAGATTTTTCAAAAATTGTTCTCACTTAATTTTTTTTCTTTCCAAATGCATGATAAACTTTTTTTTTTTTTTCTTTCCAAATGCATGATAAAAAATATCCTTGATCTTTCATTAGTTTGATCTATGGGTTGACTCGTAAACTCGGTATAGGTCTAGGCAAATTAATCCCAAAAATACATTATATCAACAGTTTTCATCTGGAATAAGAAATTGAGAACTTTACTCATATGCTAATTAGCCACTACACAGCAAGCCCTATCCGCTATACAAAACCAATTCCAGGTCCAAAAATATCCAAACAAATAGCCAAAAAGATCCTCCTCTCTTGGTTGTAGACACTGTTTAAAAATTTCAAAACAACAAAAAGGTCCACTGCAAAAGAATATTTGACAAATCCCTACACAAGTACACTAATCAGCTATGTAATGAAGCCTTTTTTGCTTAGTTGCACTTCATTCTTCGGAGGAAGAAATGAGACAACTCAAGGACAGTTCCTTGTAAGGTGTCATAAGAGCCTGAATATTTTGGTAATATGTACGTGCCTGTAAGCTGCTGACTCTAATTAACCATCAAAAGTTACCTTTGGTCCCAGACTTCTCGAGTCGTGCTTTACGAACAGCTTGTTGGATTTGTCTCTCATGTTCTTTTAGCATGTCCTCAATGTTTCCTCCAGGAGGCATCAATGGTCCTGAGTAGTGGATTCTGTTTTTCCTGGGAACACCCACCTGAAACCACACAATACCATAATTTCATTAAATTATCCAATTGACTTATATTAGGTCTAACACTCATTTGCTTATAAACCTATCATATATTAGGACTATAAACAAGTCGAGTTGAGCCGAGCTTTTTTGAGCTTGAGCTCTGCTTGTTAAGGGTATACGTAGAGCTTGATTCGAGTTTGAAAAAACAATTGTGCTCTCAAGCTCAAACTTGAGCTCAGACTCAGGCAGTCAAGTTTATCGAACAAGCTTTTTTTAAGTCAAATCTCAAACAGCTAATGAGCGGCTTGCCTCACTTACAACCATATATATATAAAAATAAAGAAAAGGATAGAGAAATAATTACCATAGGATCTCTGATAAAGTCCTTCTTAAGAGAAGAGTTGGAAATGTCTACGGTAGATTGAGGCCTGTAAGATTTTTGTGTCCTGAATTCTGTATTACGATGTCTTGAAGAGCCTAAATTCTTATTTACTAGTGATGATCCAACTTGAGAAGGATGAATGGTTGAATTAGACTGTGATAATGCTATATTAATAGGCTTATTTGGTGGCTCAATTCGGAAACCAGAACCAGCATCCTCTTGAATATCATATTTATAACTAGTACTATTTGTTTTTGTTTGCCCCTGAGGAATGAATCCTTGGATATCTCTAGAAACTATTCTAACAGGTTCTGCTCCGTGTACGCTTGCTTTTCCTTCTGCTCTCATCCTGAAAATGGCATGATAAGATATTAGTAATGGTTCTATATATATATATATATTTTTCCTTTCTGGGATTAGGTTATATTAAGGATACCTTCTTGCTTCCTCTTCTCGAATCTTCGCATCCAGTTCTTTGCTTGGAGGATATTTTGGTAGACTTGATGGATCGCAAGGGAAAGGCTCTGAATTGAAGAACTGGAAAGGACAAGATTCAAATATTAGATAGTGTTTGGATCAAATGAATGAAAATTTCATTTTCTTTTCTAAGATGAATTTGATTAATATACTTCTTCTGTAAATGAATTTGGAGTGTATATACCTGACTGTTTAGGGCCGAAGTGGCCGATCCTCGAGCTTCTGGTTCCATTGACAAGAGCTTATCAATGAGGGATAAAGCTGAAGAAGGGAAGTTTTTGAAAGTCTCAGCAACACGACGCTTATAAGAATGTTGAGGCTTGAAACTAGTTGCATGGGATAGTCCTTTCTTATGCCAGTAGTCTTCAGAAGGCGAACCACAAAGCTTAAAAATCTTATGCATTTGCTCCACCTGAAATAATTTAGTAAGAAGAAGAAGAAGCAAAGATTTTTCATTAAATAGTTATACATATTTTATCAATTCTAGTGTAAGAAAAAATGCATAGGCAAAAGGAAGAAAAGGATACCTCTGTTCTTCCAGGCATAATAGGCTTGCCTGCAAATAATTCAGCAAGAATGCAACCAACACTCCACATATCTATAGCATATCCATATTCTGTAGCACCAAGTAAAAGCTCGGGCGCCCTATACCAAAGCGTTACAACTCGGCTTGTTAATGCTTGATTTTGATCAGGCTGATAAAAATTTGCAAGTCCAAAATCTCCAATCTTTAGTACTCCTTCATCACTAAGCAGAAGATTTGAACCTTTTATGTCTCTGTGTAGAACACCACGACTATGGCAGTGTTCAAGTCCACGAAGAAGTTGTTGCATATAACATTTAATCTGCAAAAGCAACGTGTAAATATTGTTATCAACATTTTCAATCTGGTGCTGAACATAAGCTAAAATTAAGAGAAACACTACAACTTGCATCTAACATTTTCCACATGAGATATTTAAACTCTCAACAAAAGCTAAAAACCAAGTGGTTGGATGAACTGAGATGGATTGCATTCCTTGGTGAACTTTAACTGCAACATCATGAATGCAAAACCTGGATCTGGTGGAAGAGCTTTATGAATACCATCCCGGTCCAAGCCTCAAAACAAGAGTACAAACAAGAAAGGGCAAGAAACAGATAAAATACCTGTTGTTCACTAAACGTGATGCCAGGAGTGGCTAAAAGCCCAGCAAGGTCGTGCTCCATATATTCAAAGACAAGGTATAAGCTCTCAGACATTCTGGAAGTAACTATACCCTCAAGCTTCATAACATTTGGATGGTCAAGTTTTCGCAAAATATGAATTTCCCTAGCCATGAAACGGACACTTTCAGGATCCATATTGACAAATCGCACTTTCTTCATTGCAACAATTTTCCCTGAATCAAGATCACGAGCCTTATATACGCTACTATATGTTCCTTGTCCAATCTGCAGGCATAAATCAATTTAAAAACATCAACTTATTTCACTAAAGAGTACTTATTCCAAGTTCACTCAATATTATATGCTCTCTATTGCACAAAAATGCAATTTGAATTCAGTTCAGTAACTACTAGCCTTTGGTCACTTACTACTATTTGGCTTCATTACAATTATATATATATATAAGTAATGGAAAAGAATATTTCTGCTTAAAATTAAAAATTAAATTATAATGCTAAAAAATAAATTGATAAAATGGAAAAGAATATTTGTGCTTAAAAGTATACTAACCTTTTCTAACTGCTCAAATGAGTCCGCTCGTCGAGGCAGCCAATCCTTAATTGCTTCTCCGGCGGCTGACGTTAACCACTGAGGCCAACCAGCAACAATCAGCTCACTTTCAGGGCCATGGGGCATGGTACTTATTCTGCACACATTATTTTGTTGATTATTTCTATTTGACCCTAAATCCATTGTAGCCCATCTCTGATGATGACTTTTTGAAGGTGTTTCCAAACTCTTTCTATTCTTTTCTCCATCTTCTAGTAATGGAACAACCATAGCACCTCCTGTTTTTGCCACCGGAAATAAAACAGACCCATGTTTCCGGCTGCTGCTGCCGTCTCTTGCACTGTCCTCCTCTCTCTTGGTTGGAGTTGGAGCAACCAATTGAACTGATGATTTATCCAATTCATTTTCTTTCTTTCTCTCACTTTCATTAGTGGTTAATTCGTCATCAGCTCCTTTAGAGCAGATACAGCCCATAATATTACTACAGCCAAACAGGGAATTTTATTTTTCCTTTTCTTGCTTATTGTTAATATATGCACAAGAAAGTACCACCTTTTGCAATATTTTTTCCTCCATCAAGTAATTGGGTTTCCTGACATTCTTGCTGGAAACCCAAATTCTTCATTTTCTTAAAAATTTTTGCAAATCATTTCAACATTTTTCAAAAAAATAAAATCCAAAGCATGGGTTTGCAAATCAAGAATCTAATTTTTCCTTTTTGGAAATTGGAAATAAATTCCTAGCTTTACTTTAGAATTTCCAAAACTCTTCAAAATCAATGACAGAGAAAAAATCAATGCTCAAATGATAATGGAATTGGATTGAATGGAATTGGATTCAGGAAATGGAAAATATTGTCTACAAGTATAAAGAAAACAGAAAAACAAAAAATTAATACAAGAAAATCAAAACCCAGGCCAGAATCCCAGCATAGAACATAAGGATTTTATTATACAATGTTAAAAAGATAAAATCCAATGTCTCATGCAGGAATTCTGGCAACGGGTTGCTAGGTTAGATTACACGTTGCTTTGGTAATCTCCTTCTTTCTCAAAAATTCAAAAAAAAAATGAAAGAAAAAAAGGGAAAAAACCCTAAATAATATTTTCTTGCATAGCTAAGAAGAAGATGCTGGGAATGGAAGTTGGAAAGGTGGGAGAAGACAATAATGGAAAATCTAAAATAAGAAGCAAAAAATAATAATTAACTACAATTTTATAACCTAAAAACGCGAGAGGCCTGAGATTTTTGAGATTTGACAACCTGTGATTTTAGTGTTTTTGATATATATATATATATATATATTTTTTTTTCTATCACTAAGACAGTAACTAATAATACTTTCTTTCTCCCTCTGTGTTATTTTCTTTTGTTTTCTGTTTGCTTCACGAGGAAGAGAAAGTGACAAAGTGGTTGGGAAGTTTTAGGAAATCTTGATTTACCGGTGGGGGAGGAGGAGAACAGGCGTGACTAGCACTAACTTGGTCGGTCTTCAGTTTACCAACTGACACGTGTCCCTGTGTGAACCTTTGTTTTTAGTAATCGAAATTTATTAATAATAATAATACTGTAATGGTAGAAAATTATTGGATGCTTAATATTTTTTTGTGTAATATATTGTTGATTTCTTAATGTATTCAGCCAATTCTCAATTTTTTTCAACGCTAATTTATGTATTTTTATTGATTTTTTTTAAAAAAAATGTAATTATTATTCATTCAGTGAACTAAAACCTTCTAAAAATGGAAACAAGTTCAGCTCGTAGTTAATCGATTCTGATTTCATATTTAGCAAAAAGGGTTTTAATTCTCGTTTCGATGCTTTTTTGCAATTACGTCTTTTAAAAAATAATAATAACAATTTAAAAAATGTGGATAAATTTAATTTCCATGAAAAAGTAAATATCGAATAACAAGAGAAAGTAATTATAGATAATGACCAATCTTTAATAATAAATCAATCTCAGTAAATATAAGGAATTAAGAGAGAAAAATTAAATAAGTTTAATAATTAATATTCAAAATTTAAAAATAAAGAAAAATATTTCTAAAAATAAAGAACACTAATCTAAGTCAGTAAATTATAATAATAAAAATCCAAGATAGCGATAACTTTGATTGAAATACACTAGATCTCACACAGATGATTGCAGAATCGACTCGTAGAGTCAGCATACATATTGAGGAGGGTTTTTAAATGTAATTATTTTCTAACTCCGAAAGGGATTGATCTCCCAGCTAACCATTAAGTGGGAGGTGAGAGGAAAAAACACTAAAAGCTTGCTCCTAAGGTTCTGTCGCTCATCTCGCTAAAGAAAATTCTACAATGCATGCATAGTTGGCACCAAAGGGACATGCTTTACTTCAGTAAAAGAAAATGTAGTCTATTACATACAAGAACCATAGGTAACAAGGTTACTAGAGCAAATTGAAAAATTAGACTTTAAAAAAAAAAAAAAAAAAAAGATTTCTGCCTAACAGGAGACAGTGAGTTCCTGTACATTTCTGCTTCATGAATGCTACTGCCTAAGCTGCATATTTTAATTCAGTAGATCGAAGCTCAAAGTTCATTATATATGTGTACCTACATGTCTTGCTTAGGCTTCCGGCTAAGCTCGGAGTAAGGACCGCCCATCAGCTGCAAAATCTCCTCCCACAATCTTTCTGATGATGAATCTGATGAACCTCCACATATCAAATTTGAGCTACATGAGGCCACATACCAATAGTCTGATTCAATTTCCTCTCTCAGCTGATCCAGTTGCCACCCTGCATAACCGACAAAGAATCTGAAATCTTGAGGCTTCAGCACTCCTTTTTTCACAAGTTTTGCAGCTTCGTCCAGACTGTTTCTTGCACCGAAGCACAGGCCAGGGACCACCTCTTCAAGCCCAGGAAGCTTTGCCTTTTCTCCTGTTTTTAACAAAAACATGCTTGCCTCAAGAGGCCCACCAAAATGCAGAGAGCAATCAGCAAATGTGGTTGCTAATTCATTACTATTTGGTTTCATATGTTTGATCTTTTTGTTAAGTGGCCGATTAATGACAACTCCAAATGGCCCTTCCTGTGGATGCCTAGTTCCTGATCTAAGAAGGAGAACAACTGTTCTGTCAAAGGTGCGAACTCCATCAAGTTTTTCAGTGGCAACAAGGACGCAGCCAGTCTCAGGCACTGAAATAGGATGCGCCCATTTCAGGCCAAGCGGTTTGGAATCTCGAGGTGAGCCAGCTTGGTTAGCAGCGTCAGTCTCTGCAATCTCCGCCTGTTAAAACTGTAGATTGTAAGCTCTGAAGTTCTTAGAGCAATTTAATCTATACTAAATTACTCATCGTATTCTGAAGTTATTTAGCCATGAAGCATATCAAGGATTAACCTGGTGCAACAATAATGTTGCTAAATTGTGACCTTGAGATCGCTGTTCAAACTACAAAAACAGTAAGGTTATTAATGGGAAAGCTGCAGGCATTTAAAAGTCACTTGGGCATCCCTAGACTAGACATGAAGCATGGTATCATGTATGCTGAAGCAGATGTCAGTTTTGACAGATAAAGCCCAAAGAAAACCAAACTTATATATCATGACCTTTAGTTCTATTTCACCATCTATTTTGATATCAAAATTATTATTGAACATAAGCAAATATGATTAAAGTGATCCAAAATTCAAACATTAACTAGGATGTTTATTCTTTCCAGTTTCCTTTCTCCTTTATCTGAGACACTAACAGCTAGTTGGATAATAAACACCCCTCAGAATTTTCAAGAAGTAAATCTAGTTTCCTTCACGTGGAACACTTTAGTTGCTGAGTTGAGTAGGATCTGAAAACATCTTATAATGTTGAACATTATTGAATTGATAGAGGAGAATGATGATATTTACCATGTCAGCTAATATAATCTTCTAGAGCTTTAAAAATTACACTGCTGCAACTGGAAAGATAATAATAATATATAACAAGCCCAATCAATAAAGAAACAAATCACCTGCTCCTGAATAACCATTTTTGCTCTGAACTCTCTCCAATCCAAATTTACACCGTGGGATTTCTGGGAAGAATTATCATTTGACTTTTTGTCACCAGGAGAGTTTCCTTTGGAACTATCTCCTCCAGGGATAGACCGATCACCATTTCCTGAAATATCATCACAAAGATATAAACTCTTCTTGAGTTGCAACTTCTGCAGGTTAAAGGTTGAGTTTGTTTCATCCAGTCAATGTTTCAAAATTGACAAATTATTTCCTCAAAAAAACAGTACATCATCATTTCTGTAATTCTCAAGCAAAACAAATTAAGCCGGCTTCTGCAATTTCAAGCTTTATTGGAAAAAAAAATGCTTTATTCAAGCTCTCTTAGATAATTTCAAAACACTTCAGAAATTATAACAAAAAAGCAAAGGCATTCTTCAAACACTAGCCCACTGCCTTGCCTCTCAAATACACTGGACCAATGGTGTAGCCGTGCAGACGCACATATAAGGAGTCACTTAGAGTCCTAGGTCCTAGGTTATGACAATCAAGCATCAGTAAATTACATTGGTCAAGTGCTATACAAACATGCCTTCTTGCTCAAGCGAAAAGATTTGAAGAGAAATATTATGTTCAATCTGACCTAGTGCTATCTGTGTAAGAAAATTAAAAAATGTCAACTCTAGATGTTGTGAAAAGCATATGGTGATTTATTGAAGGACCATAACAGAGTGCCACCCATATACTAGAGGGAAGGAGGGAAGAAGGTAAGAAAAGTCGAACGCAGTATTTATATCAACTAATTATATAAACCACTAAACCACAAGTACTAGCAGCTCGTATCTTAGCCAACACTGAGAGAGTATTTCTTCCTGCTTAAAGATGCTAGTATTTTATCCCCAAGAATAAGCACTAGTGGTTATGCCTTTCATTTTAGAGATTACAGTTTCAAATCAGATATGGATTTAGGTTAGGAGTTACCTAGTAAGAGGGGTTTCTCAAGGAATGCAAGAGGGTTACCCCCTCACAGGAAAAGATGACAGGAAAGGAGAAAGAAGAAAATGAAAACAAAGCCTCCTATTCCTTGATCAAATATTTTGTACAAGATACATATTATTATTCAATTATTTTCAATTGAAGCTGCAAGCAGTCAAGCACCTATAGCTTTCAAGTCAAACTATGCCAATGGAAAAAGTCAAAGCTTAGCCCAAAAACATCTAAAGAAAGGAGGAGCATAGCCTAACAGTATAGAGAAATCAAAACCCCCTTCTTGTGCCCACTCCAGTCAAGATGATATGGACCAAACCCTTCTTCTGCCCAAGATCTACAGGCTATTTTCTTTTTCCCTTTGGACGTCAGGTACGAAAAGGACATAGAGATCAGGGATAGAATCACTGTATTCTTATGGTCACTAAATGCTTTACCCTGTTATACAATTTTCTTGGGCGAATGATTAATTCTTGTTGACGAAGTCCTGTAGAAATCATCAAATCAATAGCAGTAGGTCTTGTTTGAAGAGGTTCAAGTATGGAATGTATAGAAATAATCCCTGTAAAGATAACTATTGCAAGCCACATTAGTTCATCTCTCTAATGCAACTTCCCAAGCGGAAGAGCAAGCTTGAATGTAGTGCAAAGCTTCTGCATGGCTTCTAAAGGTTCCTTCAACACAATTTTCTGGATCTTAAAAATGCTCTCCATTTGCTGGATCTGAAGCAGTCATCTGAAAGGAGCTGATCTTAAAAATGGCTGTCGCTTAAGCATTTGTCATTACCTTAAAGCCACAAGGAATGTATCTAACCAGGCTAAAGCATTTTTATGTTAGAGACAAGCCAACACCAATGACATAACAAGCAGGAATCTATACTTTCACCTTACTATGCACATGCAGAACACTCATCCTGTCCTTTCCAATCCAATTCTACACCCAGTGATAAGTTCTCTCCCTACATATGGAGACCAGCAATTATTTGCAGTCCCATATCTTGGCATAATAACAAACCCCTTAATATCTGTCCCTTCCAAATTGCAGACATTTACAAAGGAGGACTTTATTAACTAAGAAAGTGTTATTTAACCCAAGGCTGTAGCGCTTTTTCTCTGGCTATATAAAGTAGTCGAATCAGAATGAAATAATGGTTTAAATTTTTAAACTAAAAATGGAGAAATGATCAACACAGGACAACCTAGGTAGCAGTAGCAACTAGAAAATAATATGTGATAGCGATGGCAATGATGATCATACCAGGAGGAGAACAACCATGACGGCCATGGAATTCATGAGGACAATGATGATTCTCGCAATGATACATGTACAAGCAAGAAGCAAGAATAGATCTTAATTGATGACCTTGTGCTTTATTTAATTCATGAGACTGAGGCAGATAGCATATTACTGCAAAATCATTATACGTGAACAGTGGCAAAATGTTCCTAAAATGACAATTGGAACCTGCCTATTGAATTAATAAACCATGACAATAAGGCAAAAGAAATCTAAGATAAACAATAATCAGCAGCTTGGGAAAAATCGTGATGAAAATGCTCAAGCAAAGATATCATTATAATCGCTCAAAACAAAGAAAGGATAACATGTGGTGTCAATGCCGATGAGTGAAACATCACATTGAAATAGTAATCAAAAAGTACAAAAATATTTGAATTTCAATAAACATAAGCAAGAGTGATGAATGATCTTTTCATTGCTAGGATGCCTAAAATATGGAAGACAGGTACCCAATGAAAAGCCTTAAAGACATGCACTAACCAGAGAAAACTGTTATAATAAGAGTGTCCATAGTGCTGGCCTCTAGCTGCAAATAGACCCCTATATCAAACTGACTTCATTAACTTGCCATTGTAAAAGTGAATCCATTGCTTAACTATGCTTTGATTACATATAAGCAAACAACTTTTCAATTCAGTCACCAACCTCGAAAAACATTTGATATGAACAGTGGATCAAAACATATTAAATGATATGTTAAAGTTATACTCTAATTTCAGTATAGACACTCCTCAAGTCCATTAAATTAGCTAAAGCACCCACAAATTTTAGATTAGTTGGAAATTAGTTGATTATTTTTATATATTTTCCCTATAAGCCAATGATAGTAAGGTAATTTTTAGCATAATGGTTTGAATTTTTATTACTAGACCTTAAATTGAGTCAATTTATATCTTAGGGGCATAATAAATTGTCTAATTTAGTCTAGAAATATATCCTCAAATAAGAGAGTCCGACTTGCATGTGTTAAGCATAACGCTTTCTCTTCTCTTTCTCTGTTTATCAATCTTCCTGCCCCAAAGGATACATATTACGTAACTCGAATAAAGAAATGCACTTTTTCTGGAACAGGCGAATCTTCCTTGGATTTTCAAATGATACTCCAGGAGTTTGTAACCTAAGCAATCATGTGGTCATCACTCAAAAGCAACAACTACGAAAATATAAAAACCATTTTGGTCGAAATCAAATTTGCCAAGATAATTGGAAATCGAATTGGTTAGTTGGTATGAAGATACAATCAGATAAATAAACAATGGAACTTACAAATAAAGAAAGAGGAGTGGTATGATTTCTCAACATCATTCCACATAAAGGAAGTGCAAAACAATGGCTATGCAATTCCTCTAGAGTTGAAGCTAGTACCTATATCTACATCCTTCATAGGCTAAATGGAAGAAATTCCCTACTTAGAAGGCTTTCTGAGACCGCTCATATTGGTACTATGCAGTGTAGAAAAGTCCATGCTTGATTGGACCTACCAAGCAATCATTAAACCAATAAAGCAAACATAAAAGCCAATCCACCAGAAACTCTTCTCCTCACATCGGATAAGGATGACTTTCTCTAACATATCCGCTTTAATTAGAGTCTTATTATGCAGAGACCTACTGCATGAAGCCAAACACCAATACACCAAATATCCAACCCGACTTTTTTCAGCGTTTATTTACCCTTATAAATGTAAGATTCAAACAATATACACAGATCCCAACTCAATACCAGGTCTTACCAATTAAGAATTTAAAGCCCATGTACATGGATTTGTCAAACCAACATTCAAACCAAATCCATGGAGAAAGTATTGGTTCTGCAAATTGTCAGGACTAAACAGCCAAAGCAGCTTCCCAAACTCAAGACAAGATAATAACCATACCAATACTATAACTTTCCAAATTCAAGTTTTAATCCTTAAAGCATCAATTATTCAGGATGAATGTGAGATTGACCACTGGTATCATATCTCCCTGCACAATGTCCAGAAGGTACTAAAAGCTTCCAACCATGATGTAGAAAAATCCAACTGGTAAGCTAAAACCTCACAGATACCATCTTTTTATCTCACGCTATTTAGAAATGAGATCTACATTCAACTAACAGTCACAAACAAAAATAAAAAAAACCCAGTGACAAATATTCAACTCATACCTGTTACAATCGGAAGATCAACTAAACCCTTTTGAACCATAAAATTCAAGAACACCCGAAAAAAAATAAGCCGTACTTTTTTCAACTCAAGTAAACATGACATAAGACTATATTAGTTCAACTAAACCCTGACGGTTCCCCTGCACCTTACTCTTATGCAAAAATATATCTAAATTGACTATTTCACAAGCTACCTTTGTCCTTCACCACCTAAGAAAAATGACAATTCAGACATTAGTAGGAAGTACTCTCCAGCACTCAATTTACAAAAGTTACGCTTCCTTTTTTTTTTTTTTTTTTTTTTTTGGGGGGGGGGGGGGGTGTTTCTGGAGCAACAAAATCTGTCTTCGGATTTTCAATCCAAACTGAAAAATCGAGATATAAGATTACATCATTGTCTTTTTGGTATCACTCTGTACAAATTGCCTTATGCTAGGATTATGCAACTCTCTATCTTTACTAATAGCTTCCTCCAAGGAAAATTTTGAATTTTTGGCCCAAAAAAGAAAAAAGAGCAAAACTGGAGAAATTGTAGCATTTGCTATTTTCCAGTCTTTTATATGGCTTAAAGACCAAAAAGGAAAAAGTAATAATTTCTATAATATTTTTTGTTCCCAATTTTTCCTGACAAGTGTAGAGTGCATCTTCAAACCGAAATTAAAGTCTTAACTTAGGTACTGATAATCATCAAAGTTACATCCTTCATCTCTCCATAAAGCAACACTGATGCCAAAATGTCCTTCCAAGAAATTCAGCCACCCAACTAAGTACTATGATATATCTCTATTCCTATCACAAAACAAAGCTCAACCAAACTAGGCTACTTATTCTGCTCCATTCTTTATTGCACTAAAATTATCCAAACCATCTTCAAGTAAGCTTCTCCTCCATTACATTTCCAATTTATAACCTATCCCCATCTAATTTCCCATTCAGTCTAATAACAAGTCCAACGATTCTGATTTCAATCTCAAGAACAATATTTTCTTTCAATGTCTAATTTCCTTCACATAAAACACTAGAAATCAATTAAAATTACAATCAGGAAAGATAGATACTGGACCAAACAGGAAACTCGAGAGATAACAACAACACAGGAAGTGAAGGAGGAAGTACAATTACCATTATTATTCTTTTTAGCCATGGCTCTTATGAACAATGAATGATAGCCATAAGAGGAAGAAGAAGAAGAAGAAGAAGAAGACGTGAGCTTCCGCCTCCAAAACCTGAACTCAAGCAGTCTAACTGTTCCAAAATTCCAGGAATTTGGTTTCTCGGGAATCATCGAATAATTCCTTACCGAAAAGGGGCTATGAGTCGAATTCTTCACATGTATTGCCCACGGATCCATGCTTTCAATAAATAAGAGAAACAAACAGAAAAGAGAAGATCAGATTCTCCGGAAAAATTCAATTGAGTGACTGAGCGACTGAGAAGAGATTTCTTTTTTCAATATATATATATTTTTTTTAATCTGAGAAATGAAAACGAAAGAGGATTTCCACTTCTACGTTAGAAACGATGAGTCGATGACAAGGAAAGCGTAAGAAAATCGGTTAACGGATACCTTAATTTTTACTATCCATATAATATATATTTTTTAATTTTTTTATTTAATAATAATATATTATTTATTCAGACTTTTAAGATTATGGATTACTTATTTATTGGTAATAAGGAAAAATAAATTTATATTAATATATTAAATGTTAAAGATAATATTTTTTATATTGATAAAAAGACTATCTAAAAATATAAAACATTATTGCTAAATTGTATTAGAATTGTAACATATATCATTATATCTAAAATATTTTATAATCCAAAATATTATTGCAAATTGTGCTGCTTAAGCTTAACTTCCATATAAATTAAATTATTTGTTTTTATATATTATAATATATATAAATATATATATATTAAATTTTCATTAAGTAATGGAATTATAATTTAATAAAGAGTTGTAATTAAAAATATTAAATAATTATAACGGAAATAGGAGGTGGCTAGAAGTGACATGCTCCTTTAATTTTAAAAATTTTGCTTTATAAAATATAAAAATTTACATTCTACTTATAAAATAGTGAATTTTTTCAATTTCATTCCCCTAGAATTTTAAAATTTTTGCGGCTCTATGTATTTTTTCTAATTTTGTCATCGTGAATGATAGAGTTACAATAATATGATTAACTAATAGAATTAAAATATTATTTTAATTCATTATAATTTATTGCATTATAATTAAACATGTTTATATCTTATTTAATTATAAAAAATTGATAAACATTTCAATTGAATATATGAGATTCAAAAGGAAAAAAATAAATAATTACATCAGTTGAATAATAATAATTTAATAATCGTGCAAGTAAATGTTTCAGTTTATTATTTGAAAATTTCAAAAAAAATGTAATTTCACCTTTCATAATTTAATCAAAATACAAAACCAAATTATTTAAATTAAAGCAAATATAAATTGTATAATTTCTGAAAATTTACATATATAAATTGCTTAAAAATATGAAAATACACAATTTGCACATCATGTGGTTTTATTTTTATTTGAAAATTAAATAATAATAATAATAATAATAATAAAATCAACCTGCTATCTAATCCACAAAAGTGTACTACAACTCCATTTGTTTTCAAAAAAAATTTGCCTTTGAAAAAAAAAAATCTAAATAACTCATTTTCCATTATTTAGTTGTAATATTAAAAATTTTAAATTATGAGATCATAAAAATATGTATAATTATAAAAATTTCATTTTATAAAAAATAATTATTAAATATGAGAAAATTATAAAAAATAATAAATTATAATAGTCACCGGTAATAAATAATATGGCCGACAGTGTCTCATAGCCGATTGCAACTGGTGATTGATAGTTGTAATTACAGGTAATTAATAAATTCAAAATGTATATATTTATAAGATTATATGTCAACGTTTGGAAAACATATTCTTCTATGGAAAATGGAAATTAATTTTCCTCAAAAATGGTTTAGTTTTCCATTAATCAGAAATTTTTTTTCATTTGACTGATTTTCTTAAGCACCGTAAAATATTAGAAACTTTAGAAAATATTGTATTTCCAAGGCAAGTTGTTAGAAAGATAGTGTATTGATTAGTGTCAAAAACCGTAAATTAATATATTAAACGTCGTTTCAAATACAAACTTCAAAGTATAAAATCGAAATTATTATAAACATTTTACTTGAATTGTGTGAATATCACTTTGAGCACAAGAGCAAAAGCACCTATATTTTTTAGGCGGAGCATTAAACGGTTAACCCATATAACCAAATCAAACTACATCAAACCGTCAATTTTGAATCATTTATCTTTTTAAATGATTTAGTTTGATTTACAACTTGATTAACCATTTTCAAAATAATGTGATTTATTTTTTATTTAATTAAATCATTTAAAACCGAATCAAACTGCATCAATAATAAATTTTAAATCTTGATGAGACGTTGATTTAAACCTTGATGAGATGTTGATTTATCTGATAATGATAACTTGTATATTATCTATAAATTCATTAAAATGTTAAATCAACTAATATGAATTCTTTTTTCAAATATTTCAAATCTTCAAAAGGACCTTCTATTATTGATATTTTATGATGTCATTATATTATTACTTTAATTATTATATTTTACATCTAATTTGAATATTTAGAAATACACCTTGTGAATGTGATAGTTTCTTTCTGAAGTCATTTCTTATGTTTTTAATATTGTAGTACTGAAAGAAATTTAATATTTTATGAATAAATTATTATTGGTAAAGTTACACTTGGGTGTATCATTAATGTTACTTATATGTAATATTATTTTTTTTTATAAATTTAAATTGCAGAAATTAATATTTTGTGGTATATGCTTGTTTGTTATAAAAAAACTAAGCACTTTATTGTGATTTAATTTTATTTATTTTCATTAATTAAATAGTTTGATTTGGATTAAATACTCTATAAACTACACGTATCGATTGTAGCTCAGTTAGAAACGCAGGTTACGCATATGGAAAGAGCTATTGAGTTCGATCTCACTAAACACACCTGTAGGGAGCGGCGAAGAACTCTAACTGTGACTCAACTCTCTAGCTAAATTTAGTCGGTCCTTGATAATAAGGTTCGGATACAGATGATTTACAAAAAAAAAAAAAAAAAAAAAAACTCTATAAACTGTAATTTCTGTTTTAATTTAAATTGTTTTAAATTTTACCAAAGCAAACCAAAAAGTTCCCACCCGTATCTATATAAATCGAAAAAATTAAAATTAAAATAATCATAGCCGTTAATAAATGGAAAGGAGATTACTCGAGAAAAGCCAGACAAAGGCAATGAAAGTGACGGTGTGTGGAATATGCCTTTATTTAGGCGAATTATTTTATTGAAAATATCCGCGTATTTTAGCAACTTCAGGCTTTGATCTGACAAGTGTGCGCCGGCGGGTAAATCAACGCACCCTCTCGAACTGTCGAAGACGAGGACGCTTTCCTCTTTTGAAAATTACTAAAGATAATAATAATAATAAATTTAGAGTTAATTATATTTGGATATCTGGATTTTTTAGTTTTTCCTCACGGTTGAGTCTAAGACTTCGATAGTTTTCTGTAAAATAATTTATTAAAAAATAAATGGACGGAAAATATTTTTTTGTCAAAAAAAGATTAAGTCATTTATAAGAAAAATGACTATCCATTTTATAAATTTATATTTTTCTAATTTATTAATCATAAGTAGCTACTATCACTATTCACCGACCACCACCACCAGTCACTACCATCGGGCACTATCACAGGTCATCGGCGACTTTTATAATTTACTATTTTTTTACCTTATTCTCATATTTAACAATAAAATTTTTAAAATACGAAATTTGTATTATTATTATGGTCTTATGAGTTAAAAATTTAATATTTTTAACTAATTTTAAATATTGCAATCAAATAATGAAAAATAAGACATTTGAAAAATATTTTTCAAAGGTAAATTATTTTCCGGAAATAAACGAAACATAAAAATGAAATATTTGTCATTTAAAGTCTAAATTAATAATTTCATACTGTTAGGTGTATTTTACTGAAATTTCTCACTGGAATATCAAGATTAACTTTTTTTTTTCCATTGCTTTGTTTTAGAAATTATTACAATTACAATTACAATTGTTTGTTATCAATTTTTCTCTCAATTTTTTTATTTTGGTTTTAAAAAATTATATATATTACCTTCTGCTTAGACATTTAAATTCCTGGAAACGTCGCTGTCTGTCTCTCGCGGGAAAGGAAGTTATGCTTAAGACGGTTCTTCAAGCTCTTCCGAATTATGTTATGGATCTCTTTCTTCAGCCTAGAACGTTGTGCTTAGAGTTGCAGCAGCTTATGAATGCGTATTGATGGGGCAAAAGGTCTTAATAATGCACGGTGAATTCACTGGATGAATTGGAACCGTCTTTGTTTACCAAGAGGTATGGGTGGTTTGGGTTTTAAAGAGTTGCATGAGTTTAATGTGGCTATGCTGGGTCGACAGGCTTGGTCTTTGATTCTTAACCCTCAAGTCTCTTGTTGCTCGCCTGCTGAAGGCTCGTTATTATCCAAATTCTTTTTTTCTTGAGGCAGAGTTGGGATCGGCTCCGAGCTTTTTATGGCGCAGTTTGTGGGAATCTCGTAAGCTTTTGAAAGCGGGTCTTTATTGGAGGATTGGAACTGGTGATAATGGGTTGGTGCGGAGTGATCCATGGCTCCCTTCGCATCAGTCCTCTATGGTTACCACTGCTCGACCAGATAATTTACAACTGAATTTAGTTTCGGAGCTCATTATTTCAAATGGATGGAATGAACCTTTGCTTAATTCCCTTTTTAATGCAGCAGATAGAGCGGCTATTCTGGCCCTGCCGTTGAGTGTGTTTCCTTCATCGGATCGCATAGCTTGGAAGTTTGATGCTAAAGGAAAATACAGATCAAGAGTGCGTATAGATTCTTGACTCAGTTTGATTTTGCGGGTCTTCCAACTGCGGTTCCAGCCTTATGGAGTAAGCTTTGGCGGTTGCAAGTTCCACCGAAGGTTCGAAATATGATTTGGCGGGCTGCTTCTAATGTTTTACCATGCCTTGAGGTGTTGCAGCAAAGGAGAGTCCCGGTTGCGAATGTTTGCCCTGTCTGCCATGGGTGCTCTGAGTCCGTGATGCATGTGTTAGTGACGTGCCCGGTTGCGAGAAATTGTTGGCTAGCGTCTAATATTGGATGGCAGACTCCCACCGTCTTGACCTTTAAAGATTGGCTTCTGGCTGTTTTCCTTCCGGCAAGGGCCGAGGATGCATCGTTGTTGGCGCTGGTGCGTTGGTCTTTGTGGCAGAACCGGAACGATGTCAATTGGAACAATCGGTGGTCGTCACCTCTGCGGATTCTGTCTCGTGCCCAGGTGATGTTGAGTGATGGCGTCCGAGCTCATTTGCGGGTTAATCCTAATGTAGTGTGTCTGTGGGTTCTAATATTTGGACACGACCAAGAGAAGGGTGGTGGAAGTTGAATGTGGATGCAGCTATCTTTAATGATGGGACTATGGGTATTGGGCTGGTGATTCGTGATGCAAGTGGGACGTTTCTGCATGCTAGAGCTAGGAGGCTCCTGGGTTGTTTTAATTCAAAAGTGACAGAGGCTATAGCTATAAGGGAGGCTCTTAGTTGGATAAAACGTGAAGCTTGGATGAATGTTACTATAGAAACAGATGCCCAATTAGCATGTCTAGCTATTAATGCAAATTGTTATAGGGATTTTAGTGGGTTTGGGATTATTATCTCTGACTTCTCCAGGGATTATTCATGTGCAAGCGGCTTTTGCACATCGATCTGCTAATGGGGTGGCTCATGCTCTTGCTAGCGCATCTCATTTGTTGACAGATTGGGTGGAATGGTCTATTTCACCACCTAGTTGTATTCTTGATGCTTTGCCGCTTGATAGTCGATGATTAATAAACTTCTTATTCTCTTCAAAAAAAATTGAACTCAACAACTTGTTTCAATTATATATTATTTGACATCTTTAACATGGAGATTTCAATTTAATTTTTACAAGTAATTTTTAAATAAGTAATTAACTGAGTAACAGATCTTTTAGAAAATTAGAAAAAAATAAATTTTTTTTCACTAGTAATTTTATTTGAATCTGACTAATTCTAATTTTGATTTAAATATTTGAAGTATTTTGGAAAAATTCAAAATAATTAGGAAAGAAGATTTAAGTTCAATTTTAGTTTTATATATTAACTGACTTATTTAAAAAGATATAAGAACCAATGAGTTGAGAATAAAGAATTTTTTTCTCAAAAATAATTAATTATTAATTAAAAAGTCTTTTTTATGAAACATATATAATAATATATATAATAATATCTGCCTACCCTAATCAAATTTCCTGCCTCCACCCATGAATTGAAATCCAATATGCTTAAAGAACATTGGATATACAACAAGTAACCTTTTTTTTTTTATTCTTGTAGTCAAGATGTCTCGAATTTAAAATTTTTTATTCCTCATATAAATGTAAAGACCAACTACCATATTCGATTGACATTTAATTGGAAATATTACAATATGGAATTGTATAAGTATAAATAAGTAGATACATGTGGATAGATACATATAAAAAAAAAGATTTAAAAATTTTAAATTCATAATTATTTTATGTATTTATTAATTATAAACATTTTTTTTTTGAAAAGTACATCCAATCAAAACCATAGACTAAAGAAAGAATCAAATAAACATGTTCTTAATCTTGACCTTTGTCTGTGTTTTAATCTAGCTGCTCCTAAGAAATCTGATTACTGTTTGCAACATATACGGTGTAGATAAGCTTATTTATGGTGTCCCTTTATTATCTCAAAACACAAAATTCACTTTTACTTTCACTCTAACCAGTATTAATTACTGTGGCTGAGGCTCAATGACTGATTCAAATACCCATTAATTTAGGATCAACTTATTTTATATACTTAAGCTTTTGCAGCTTCCCTCCATTTTATCCACTCATTAACACAATTTTTATATCTATTTCCAAAAAAATTCAAATAAGTTACAACTTTTATTTAAAAAAAAAAAAAAAACAAAACCGGATAAAAAAAAGCTTTCATGAATGTCTAACCTAGAGGCTCCTCCTATGGCCACTTCGGTATGTGCTCATCCTCTATTTATAATTTTTTTAAGTGCTCACTTGCGTGAGTAATTTGTATAATTTTCTCTATTTATATGACTAATGGCTATTTGGTATGAGTGGTCCGATACTCTGATGTTAATTTATGAAATTGTCATTTGTGAACACATAAAATAATGTTATGGGTGAAATTAACCCTATATCTATAATCAGGAAAACATTGGAAATGGGATTATGAGTACAAGAGAAGAGGCTAATGAAGGAAGAAGAGAAAATGTAAGTACTGAAAATACAAGAACTGGACAACAAGGAAGACAAGACTTAGAGAACTGGCTACCAATAACTGCATCTAGGGAAGCCAAGTGGTGGTATTCAACTTTCCACAATGTAACAGCTATGGTGGGTGCTGGTGTTCTTGGCTTGCCTTTTGCATTGTCTCAACTTGGCTGGTATGCTTCCATATATATATATATATATATATATATATATATATATATATATATATCAATCTCTTGCGTAAAAAGGGTATGAGATACTTGTGTGAAAACAGAAAAAAAAAAAAAGTACGTTTGGGCCAAATTGTATCAAAATGGAGCTTATTCAAAACCCTATTAATGATAAACTTGTTATTTTGAGAATTTTGTAGGATTGCTGGAACATCAGCCATAACTATTTCTTGGTTGATAACTTTCTACTCACTTTGGCAACTTATTGAATTACATGAAGTGGTGCCTGGAAAGCGATTTGATAGATATCCAGAACTTGGACAGTTTGCTTTTGGCCCAAAATTAGGGTATTGGATTATCATGCCCCAACAAACACTTGTTCAAGTTGCAACAACCATTGTTTATACAGTAACAGGGGGAAAGTCACTGAAGAAGTTTGTCAATTTGGTCTTTCCAAGACTCAGTAATATCAGACAAACCTACTTCATCCTTTTCTTCACTGTTCTGCAATTTTTGATCTCTCAAACTCCAAATTTTAATTCACTCAAATCAGTTTCCTTACTCGCAGCTGTCATGTCTTTCTGGTAATCTCTCTTTACCTACTAATTCATCATTCTGTCTCTTTATATATACTCCATCTGTCTCAAGATATAAGTCGTTCTGGTGATTATTTTGTCTAAAAATATAAATGGTTTTGAGTTTTCAAGGGATAATAAATAATGGTTTTCTAATGTTACTCTTATTTATGTTAGATACAATAATTAGCTCCACAAGTAATTTTTGATTTTGAGGTAAAAGATAATTTGGCAAACTATCCTTGATTTTATTATAATTTAGAAGAATTAATTGTTTCTTTAATCTTTGTGTAAAAACCTTAAACGACTTGAATTTTTTGCCAGAGGGAGTATATATCAATGGACTGAATCTCAATCTCTTGAAATTTGTTGCAGTTATTCAATGGTGGCTTTTGTAGCATCAACCATTAGGGGGACCGAAAATCACCCGACAAGATATGGAGTTAGATCTCACACAACTCCTGGCATTGTCTTTGATGTTTTAAATGGAATTGGAACTATAGCATTTGCTTATGCAGGACATAGTGTAGTTCTGGAGATACAAGCTACAATCCCATCAACTCCAGAAAATCCTTCCAAAAAGCCCATGTGGAAAGGTGTTGTTCTTGCTTATATCATTGTTATCATTTGTTATCTTTCAGTTGCTGTTTCTGGGTTTTGGGCTTTTGGTGATCTTGTAGAAGATGATGTTCTTATTTCACTGGAAAAGCCCCCCTGGCTCATTGCTGTTGCCAATGTCATGGTGTTTTTCCATGTCCTAGGAAGCTACCAGGTACTTCTGCTCCTAATATTCATACATTTATCAGGTGTTATTATTGCTTAGATTAGGTCTTTGGTTCTATCTATTCAACAAACCAATAAAAAAAAAGGATTGGACTTGTCTGCACCGAATATATAAATTCCAGAATCAAATTAGGGAAAAAAATTATTTTATCTGTGAAATTTGTCATAATTATCTAAGTAATCATATATTTTGTATAAATATTTATAACGTCCTCGATATTGAACTCTATTATATCATTTAGTCGTTTTATTTATAACGTCCCCGAAATTTAGCTCTATCATATCAATTAGTCGTTCTGTCAAAAAAACACATCGTTTGCCGTTAATTTTAAACTAAAAAGACGAAATTAACTTTGTGAAATTTTTTTTTGCCATTCTTGTTATCCATCTTCTCTTTAAAATACCTAAAACTCAAATTTCTCCACTCCCTCAATCCAACATTACTCTTCGTTGCCACAAACCACCACCACCTTGCTGTTAATCACTGTCTCTCCATCATCAAACCACCACTAGAGCTAAAACTCGATACTCAAACCCAATCCAAACATCATCAACCTTCACCAATATCTCTCTTCTTCACTCTTGAATCATCTCTTTTCCTTCCCTTTCAACCAATCTCTATACCTTCTTCTCTCTGCCGTTAAGAACGACGTGCGCCGCCACCGATGTCATATGACAGAGCATTGCACATATCATGGCTACTCCAATAAAACCTCAAATCCTGATTATCTTCCCTGCTAACCACCATAACAATTTTCCTTGAAAAAAACTTATCCAGTAAAACCTCAAATCCTAATTATCTCCCTTTCTATTATGCCTAATTAGATAATTAATAATTATTCCAATTAATTTTGATTATGCGAGAAAATATAAGAAGACCTGCCAATTCTCGGAAGCAAGATTCTATAGAAGATGCATGCATTAAGTTTGAGGGGAGATCTTTTCCTGAAACAAATTAATAATTAATCCAGGTTAAGTAATATCAGAGTCCTTATCAAGTGTTAAAAAAGAAGAAGAAGAATAGTCAGGTAATCCATTTCCTGTAAAAGATGAAGGAAGAGGGAAGAAGGATGAAGATGGCAAAGGCATTTGAATAAACTATATAAATAAATTGACTCGTGCCTTTGGTCATGGCTGCTTTGATGTTAGCATCTTTCCCCCATATGCACTTGAGTCTGCTGCGCTTTCGCCAGACATTCATTGTTCCTTCTGCACCTTTGTACATCAATGAAGGTTCTATTCCTACCTACCCATCAGATGGTGTTTTTTTTTATTATTCCTCTGTGAGCTTTGGCAATTTCGTTGTCCCAGGCCCTACTTTATCAATTTTGGTTTGTGTTTGCCATTTTTGTGTGTTGAGAATAGAGAAAATTGAAACTGGGAGGAGTTGTTAGAATATAAGGCAGTTTGGTCTTTTTATTAAAGGTTAACGGTAAAAAGTGGGCTTTTTTTTTTACAGAATAACCGACAAAACAAATTTTACGGACATTATAAATATTTTTATATTTTATAAATATTTATATAGAAATCAAAGATTATTTAGATAATTATAATAAACATCACGGATGAAATAATTATTTTCCCATTAAACAAATGAAAGTATAAAGGTTTTTTAAATATTTTATCAAATTTTTCTCTTTTTTTTCTCTCAATGCAAAGTTAGGAACACCCTCATTTTAATAAGTACTTATTTTTATTAATTTAGCCCATGGGTGATCCATAAACCGTGATGTTAAACAAGACAATCCCAAAATAGATAAGGTGAGAATACTATTCAAAAAATCTCTATTTTTATCGGTTTGGTCTATGGAAGTCAATATTTCAAATTTAGATAAATAGGTAATTTATAAATAGACTCAGAGATTAAGTTTAGACGAAGTAATTGAATATGGTACAACGTTTGTCCAACAATGCGATTCATTAATCTAGTTAATAAAAAATAAAAAAAACTATTAATTTTTTTTATTGAAAATATTTATCTTAAACAATTAAGAATGACAATTGTTTCTTGTAACAGGTTTTTGCCATGCCAGTTTTTGACCAAATTGAGTCATATTTGGTACTCCAAAAGAATTTCACTCCTGGACGACTTCTTCGCATTGTTGCTCGTACCACATACGTAGGTATGTATTATGGTTTGATTGGTCTTCTCACTTTTGTAAATACTAAGAGGTTTCGAGTTAAATTTGACCAGATTAATGGTTGACTCAGTCAAATAAATTGATTTTCGCTGAATTTTGGTTAAAATAGATTTTAAGGGTAAAGCAACTCATATTTGCCACAAGTTCCCCATTTTACTAATAAATTTATTTTGGTTTAGAAATATAAATTAAAAAAAAAAGTCTTGAAAGTATATTTAATTATTTAAAACACATAAAAATTATATTAAGAACCATTTAATTCATCAATATTGTTGCAGCTTTGACAGGATTTATAGGTATTTGCATCCCATTTTTTGGAGGATTGCTTGGATTTTTTGGTGGGCTCGTTTTCGCATCTACATCATATTTTGTAAGAATAATAATTATTATTATATAGTTTCTCATTATATTTATCCAATTTGAATTGGGAAATATACTTTCTTTGCAGATCCCTTGCATCATGTGGCTCAAAATTCATAAACCAAAGATATGGAGCCTTCATTGGATTGCATCATGGGTAAACTTCATCAAAAACAACTTCAAATATATATGTTTAATGAACTTTGAAATGTAATATATATATATACTAAAAAAAATAGAGTTAAGAGACTAACAAATATCGTAAAACAATCTAAACCCCTTAAAGTAGGGATGAGCAAACGGTCCGTTCGATTCAAACCGAGCCGAACCGATCTCATAAAACACAAATCGAAATTTCTTTATAATAAATCAAAATTTCTTTACATTTGAACCTAACTAGTCGGTTTGGTCTATTTTTGTTGATTTTATCCATTTTAATTTAGTTTTAAGTCCAACTGATGAATTTTTTGTATAACCGAATTGAATTGAATAATAAATTCAGTTCAAACCAAACGAATCGACTAACCGAACCTCTCTTGGATGTCTAACCGAACTGAAATGGATGGGTTCGGTCTGTAGTTTTGCTCACCCCTACCCTAGGGACCATCCAGAATGTGATACTAACAAGATATTTAGAGGTATGACTAGCTAACCAATTTGTACTATAATTTACTTCTCTTTAAACATGATAGAATATGATCTTATTATTGCATTCAACTAATAACTTCTCATAACACAAAGATTTCGCGGGCTTTAAATATAATTTTAATTACATTATATTCTATTACGACTCATTAAATATACATATATATATATATATATATATATGAGACAGTGAGATAGTACTAATTTAATATAAATTTATATTTGTTGGATCGCAGGTTTCTATTATTGTTGGTGTATTGATAGCACTCCTAGCACCTATAGGAGGAGTAAGACAAATAGTAGTTTCAGCTAAAACCTATAAGGTGTTCTCTTAGGAGTTTTTAGATTTTCTAAGTTAGCAATACAGATTGTCTTCATTAAGCTAAGAGTAGGAACTAATTCTAATTGTAAGGTGTTAGAAGAGATTATATGTAATAAATAAATGGAATATTTGTATGATCTCTGTGCCTTTTAGCTCTTGTAACTTTTGTTTTTTCAGTTGTACTCATAGATAGATTTCTGTGTTAATGGAATTAGATATATACAAAACAATATTTGTTCTTATTTTCTTTAATGTGTTTTCTAAAAAGTTGATGGTTTTTTTTTTTTTTAGTAAAACAATTAGTCATATACTTGCATGATGCGCGATTATGTAATTTTGTATTTTTTATTGCATAGATGTAAAGATTTTTTGAAAATTCTCGTGAAATCTATGCTCGCCTCATCACCCTTTACAAATGACAAATCCCAAAATTATGTAAAACACATAAATCATAAAAATGTTATATTATTTAATAATCTATATGTGGCCCATGTGATTAAAGAGCCGGTTCTAATTAAGGTGGCCCAAAATGATGGTTATTGGGCTTAATAGATAAGAGCCAGTTAAGGTTTTAATACCCTTCCTCTGCCTTGTAAAAGTAAAAGGAATCGACAGCTTAGGGTGAACACAGAAGAAAACAAAATAGAAAGTGTGACGGCTACCTCAAATACATACGGTGATAGCTTGTTTGAAAGAACTCATAAAAGAAACTCCCGTAGCTGTTGATTATTCTCTGACCATTGAGAGAAAACTTATGGACAAAAGGCCAGAGGAAGAAACGTAGATCTGCTGTTACGGAGAGAATCGAATTGCCGCAACGAGATAACCCATAACATAGATCTACTGTTACGGATCAAGGTACGCTTCCGATTATTGTATATTCTTGTCAAATAAATTCTATGAACAATAGATCTGGACTATATTAAAGATTATTTAACATGTGGTATCAGAGCCTGTACCTGTTCTAGATTTGTTTGATAGTATTTTGTTTGACTTAATTAATGAAAATTAATTTCGTATTGTGAAATTGATTTATCTGGTATAAGCGAAGCCGAAAATTATAGAAATTGAAAACTGTTTATTTTCTTTATGCTCTATAAATTATTATGCTGTTATTTATAGAGAATGGTTATGACATATTATTAGGTCATGTCATTAAAGTTTTGAGATCTTAATTCAATCTCATAAAAATTTTGCATATATCAATGTTTAATGAATGGAAAACTTGTTAGTCACCAAAGTGGCATTGTTTGGATTATTTTATACATTGATTATGCAATTTTCAATTGTTCATGTTTGTGTGATGCCGTCAAATGACATGAAAGTTAAAACTGAACAATTGAGATAATTGATTATAACTTGTTAGGTTACCCAAAGGTGGACCATTAATTATAATAAATGACATTAAAGAGACTTATCATTAATTAATGAAAAAATAATTAGTTAATGAAAAAATTTTGAATTAATTAATGAAAATTTTTTTGTTTGATCACAGAAATTGAAGCCATTTTAAGAGATTTTTTTTTTTTTACAAATCTATTAAATTATTTGTGATCCAGAGGAATTGAACTCAATCAGACTACATGTAGTTGGCTTAAAATGTAAATATTTATAACAAACTTATTATTATTTTATAGGCATACATCCATTAATCCTCGAATTAATGATCATTGGTACTTATCAATATTTATTGGGATAAAATGGTTGAGACTCATTTCCTCTTAACCGGACAAAAGTGTTGGATTGGAGTTTTGGTTACCACACTGGAAGAGTCGCCTCTGTATGAGTCTTGCACTAGTGACGAAGCTAGAAATATTTTCTAGTGTGGTCATTTTATTTAATTTAATTTTTAACGGGGTCAATTAGATTAAAAACTCTAAAAATTTTCACTTAATGTATATTTTTAATTTTTTTTATCATTTTAATCATATTTTATAAATATTTTTTAAAAAATTGAGTGCATCAATTAACTGCACTTCACATAGGGTGGCACCGCCCATGCCCTGCAGCACTTGAACCAAAAACCAATAAGAGAGCTAACAATTAGTTTTTAAAAGTAATAGACCTGATATAAATTTGTAAATTTATGTGATTTGCTTTGTAATACTCTCGAATTTTCAAAACCTATTATTATCCATACTTTTATATTTCAGTAATTTTCTTTGTAATATCTTCAAGTTTTCAAAAACTTATCATGACTCTACATTTTCATATTGCAATAATTATGTCCCTCGTCCAAACGAAATAACTTTGTAAAACTTCAATAATGACATGGTATTTCTACTTTTTATTTTGGCCAATGATATAATTACTATTAAAATATAAAAATATACGATCAAATTTGAAGGTGTTGTGAGACAAATTTTATAAACTTGAAGAGCAAATATATGGGTTTGGCCAAGAATAATATGTGTTAATTTCACTGCAATGTAAGCACCAATTTTATATTTTTCCCCGTTTTAGTGGGCGTTTTCCTTTGTCGAAAGCGCTAATGAAATTAAAATTGCGTGCTCTTTGAATGAAGAAAGCGAGGGATTTGCTCAAACCCACTCGCCGAAGCTTCCTTTCCCTCGCCAGACCAACAGCGTTTCCTCCTCCTCCTCCTCCTCCTCCTCCTCCCTCTGCTGCTCCTCCTCTACAGGCATTCTCTTTGTTTCTCGCTTTCTGTGTCTGATACATAAAATTGCTAATAATAATTATTTTACCGTTATCTATCAGATGGATTCCTCAGAGCGCTACTGTTACAATCCCAAATTGCAATGGAACCCTGAAGTTGAACACTACTTCATCAAGGCCTACGGAGCTGATCTTTTCTCTCGCATTTCTCATGCACTAACGTACACATCTAACTTATACTCTCTTCTGTCTTCTCTTAAAACTTTGTTGATTGATTTAGACTACTGCAACTGTTATCCTAATTGAGTCAGTTTGCTGTGTTTGGGCGATTCTAGCTTTAACTTTTGGATAGTATTAGTATATTATGGTATTTGATGCCTGTTCTCATTGTGCTTCTCGCTTAAATTTGTTTTCATTAGGCGTCCTTCAAGTTATTCTTGTATTCGTGTTAACACTCTAAAGGCAACAACGGACTCTGTGGTTGAGAAACTTTTGGCTATTATAAAGGAAACTGGGTTTGGAGATTGTTGTACTGAGAGTCCAATTAATGCATCGGATGAAAGGTTGCAAAAGAGTCCCCTCTCTAAGTGCCAAATACCAGGATTGGATTATGTTTTGTTTGTCAAGGGTTCGGGTCCGCACACAATTGATTATGGTTTTGCACCTGGAGCACCTCCCAAGGAGGTAATAGTGAGTAGAAAATGTGCTGAAGCAGTTCTTCGAGGAGCTCAGGTAGGCAGTTTGTAATATTTACATGCATTCAAGGTAAATGCATGGTATGCTTTAAGGGCATCTTAAATGTTATGAAAAAAATCCTTTTGATTACCATCTCTTACTTATCACATTTCAAATTTAATTAATTATTGTGTTTTTGTTTTTCTGTACTCAAAATGCATAGATACTGAAAGCAATTCTTGATTTATGTTTTCGTTGCTAGATTTATGGGGATCAATTATGCTTCCTTGCTTTTCTTCTTCGTATTACTTGTCTTCAGCCATATTGGCTACCTGCCTTTTAAACTGCGTATGTGT